>NW_023270447.1:70485455-70530368 GCF_011800145.1 Mirounga leonina | reverse complement strand
TTTATTTATTTATTTATTTATTTATTTATTTATTTATTTATTTATTTAATTTAGAGAACACGTGAGCAGGGGGAGGGGCAGATGGAGAGGGAGAGACAGAAAATCTCAAGCAGACTCTGCACTGAGCAAGGAGCCCAATGCCAGGCTCAATCTCACGACCCTGAGATCATGACCTGAGCTGAAACCAGGAATCAGACGCTTAATTGCTTAATCGACTGAGCCACACAGGCGCCCCTCCTGCCTCCTTCTTCTAAGGACCCTTGTGATTACATTGGGCCCACTGGAGCAGTCCAGGATAATATCCCCCTCTCAAGAATCTTCGCTGAATCACTTCTGCAAAGTCTTCTTTGCCATATGAGATAACATTCACAATTCCTAGGGATTAGGGAACGCACATCTTTGAGGGAACATTATGCTCCTTCCCTCGGGTGCTGTATTATGCCCCATTTTACAGATGGTGAAACTTAAGCACGAAGAAATTAAGTAGCATGCCCAGGGTCACACAGCTGCTCATAAGTGGCAGACCCATAATTTAAACCTGGGCAGTCTGGCACTAGGACCTGTGCTCATGACCATGATACTCTCCTACCCGGGCAGAATTCTGGCTTCCCGATGATTGCAGAGCCACCTGGCCAGGCCTAGATGGCCTGCAGAGAAAACAAAACTTCCATCTTCCTAAGGCATTGCCATTTGGGAGTCTTTGTCACAGCGGCTATATTCGAATACCGAAATCAATAGCTACTCTACATAATTTAAAATAATGATTTTACTCTATTTTATTCTGAGTGGTTTGAATCTATTACAAGAAAAATATACTTTTTATTCATTTACAGCGTGTTTAAGTTGGAGGGCGGGGGTGCCAATCAGTCCATATCACAACCTTGTTTAAACCCTTCAGGGACCCCACTGCCTTTGGGATGGAGTCCAAGCTCCTCAGCCTAGATTCAGGCCAGCCTGTCACACACCTTTCTATTTCTGAACAGACCTTCGGCCATGTCTACCCCTCACCTTTGCTCATGTTATCCCCTCTCCCTGGAATCCCAACCCTTCTTTCTCTCCCACTCCTGCCCAACATGTCCCACTCAAAGCCCATCTGTGAATTCCTATTCATCCTCATAGGCCCAGCCCAAGTTGCCTCTGGAACGTTTTTCTGTTTATCTTGCTCTTTCTCTGTCCTGTTAAAGACTTTCCTCAAATGTCTGGTGACTCAGATCGTAGTTAAAACAAAACTATCCAGTCTACACACACACACACACACACACACACACACACACACACACACCCCCTCCTAGAAAGATCAGGTTTCTCCTTCTTTTCCTTCCCCTTTGTGTGTTCCTCTATCAAAATAATCACACCAGCACACATTTACCGTGATCATTGTTTATAGCTAATATTATTTATAATTTTAGGATTTAAGTTCATTAGCAGCCTCCTGCACCAATATGTGACTCAAAATAAAAACAATCCCAAATGACAAGATAAGCATAAGGACGTCTGACTGACAAAGCTCTGATTTTTCCCATGATGACCACTCTGATTTTTTGAAATATTAAATTAAAGTATGGGTATGTATGAATGTGAGTCTCCGTCTTGCTGGTGCCTGCTGCACCTGCCCGCAGTGATCCTGACACAACTCTGCAGTCCAAAGGATCCTGTGGTCGCGTCTTATAACCAGTGAAATGAGGCTCAGAGAGGTTGTGTTAGTTTCTTGTGGATGCTGTACAGATTACTGCGAACTTAGGGCCTGAAAACTACACAAGTTTTTTTCTTGCCACATTTCTGGAGGTTAGAAATCCAAAATGAGGGCGCCTGGGTGGCTCAGTCGGTTAAGCGCCTGCCTTCGGCTCAGGTCATGATCCTGGAGTCCCTGGATCGAGTCCCGCATCGGGCTCCCTGCTCAGCTGGGGGTCTGCTTCTCCCTCTGACCGTCCCCCCTCTCATGCTCTCTCTATCTCATTCTCTCTCTCAAATAAATAAATAAAATCTTAAAAAAAAAAAAAAGAAATCCAAAATGAGTCCAGTGGGGGCTAACATCAAGGAATCGGTGGGGTGAATTCCTCCAGGCGGCTCCAGGGGAGAGTCTGTTCTTTGCTGGCTTCCAGAGCCCGCCACCTTCCTGGCATCATTCCCACCTCTGCTCTGCCATCACACCTGCTCTTTCTGCCCCTCCTGTCTCCTTATTACAAGGCCCCTTGTGATTATATCGGGCCCACCTGGATAACGCAGGTAACTTCCCCATCGCAAGAGCCCGAATTTAGCCCCGTCTGCAAAGTCCCTTTCGCCAGGTGGCATGTCACCGGTTCCCGGGATTAGAATGCGGACCTCCTTGGGGGCCACTACCCAGCCTATCACAGAAGTGAAGTGCCTAGTCCCGGATCACACAGCAGCGCGCAGCAGGGCTGGGAGTCTGACCCAGGTCTTTCTGGCCCCAAAGCCTGTGCTTCTAATCACATTTCAACACAAGGCTCAACAGACTGGGAGGGGGGCAGTTATCTCTGGGCTCACATGCACTATCACTGTTGACCCCGGTCCTATCCCGTCCCCCACCCCCAACGCCACGAGCTCCCACTCTAATGCATATGATACCCACCCCCACCCGTCTGTTCACCTGGGGGTCTCCCCAGACTAAGCAGCAGGGCCCCCCTCTTTACAGCTTACGCGCCGTCGGTGTTTGTTGAGTGAATATATGAGTGAGTGAGCAGAGACTGCTGTCTCCAGCCCCTGCCCTCTGGCCCCTGCTCCAGCTTGAAGATGCTCAGTAGCTTGTGAAGCCCCCAAGGATGCCTGGCTCTGGGCGCTGCCCGCCCCCCGCCCCCCGCTCTCTCAGCGGACGTCCATCCTCTTCAAGCCACCTATACCCTGAAGGAAGACCAGCCCTTCCTGAGGAGAAGAGGCACAAAGACTGAGCACGTGGCCTGGAAACAGAGGACATGTGGCCTGGGTTCCTCCCGTGGGTGTGACACTTTGCTAGGAGCTCCCAGAGGCCAGTGTTGTTGGGCCTGAGGACAAAACACCGTAGCCTCCTCAGTGGCCTGCCAGACTAGGCCCTCAGAGTTCCCCATTCCAGGCCCACAACCCAGCCCCTGCTGGCCTGCCCCTCACCCCTCTGCACACCTCTGCTTGTTTTCTGATTTCTGTTCTTCTAAAAGGCACCTCTGCCCTGCTCAGAGTGTTCCCATGCACAACCCAGGCCTGTGGCAGCTTTAGCAAGTTGAAAACCCAATTATATTTTGATTATTCTAGTCCTAGCCTGACAGAGGTTACTGTAAGTCACACTGGAATTGGGAGGGATGGGGGGGCAGCACCTGGGGCCAGTGCCAGGGGATCGCACTTAAAGATGGATGTGACAGGGACCTGGGGCTCGGAGGTTCAGGATTAGATCAACAAGGCCGGGGCTGGCTGGTTCCAGGAAAGAGGTCATGTGTCACCAGTTGACAGACAGCTCAGGCAAAGCAAAGGCTTCAGGCCGGGCCTCCCTGGGCCGAGAAGGTGCCAGGGCCGAGTGCCCAGCCTGGAGATGGATGACAGGAGGTCCCTGGACTCCTCTCGTGGGCACTGGTGCTTTGCCAGGAGCTCTCAGAGACTGGTGCTATTGGGCTCAGGGACCCAACCACCGCACCCTTGTGGGTCTTCCAGAGCATCACCAGCCCCTCTTGGGATCCCGGGGTTTTCTCCGAGCATCTACGCAGACCAAACAATTGGCCTCTCCTACCCTCAGGCCATGAATGAGGGAGCCAGACTTAGGACCAGAGGGACCTGAGGGCCCAGAGCCTCCTCCCTGGTGAGGATCTGATAGGAAGAAGTATCTGTTGCCTCAGGGTAGAAGGAACCACTCCGGACCTTCATCCTGGAGAGTAGCCATTTCTGGGGCACCTAAGGACGAAGGGAGAGTTGGTCCCTGGGATCCCTCTTAAGGGGAGACGGGACTGGCTCCGTGAAACTGCATTCCCAGCCATGACTCGTGCACCCCACGTATAATAGTTTGGGGGCCTGGGGAGCCCCTTGCTCACTGCAACCCAGGGTGGCTGGGAGGCCCTGGATTATGGCACCCCGAACTCTGGGCTGGGCTCCGCTGACGCCCACTGTCCACGCAGACACACGTGGGGCTGTACCTGTCGCTTTAGCAGCCGCACCTCATTCACACCACTGTCACTTGAGTGTCCCCCACAGTCTGCCCGCCATCCCACTCTGTGCTGCAGCCCCCTCCCCAGCCCTGACATGGCAGACAGTCACAGCTCTAGCTGGGGGGGCGAGTGTGGGCGATTAGATGAGCCATCGCTGTGGGGGCAGACGTACCCAGTCCCACATACGCACAGTCGCAGAGCCGGCGACACAAAGGCGTGCCCACACGCACATTCCCACGCGCACAGGGGTACACGCCAGGGGAGCCGACACTAGTCAAAGCCCAAACCGCAGACACACAGAGAGACAGACAGCCCTCCACACACACACACACACACACACACACACACACACACAGTCACACATTGGATTCTGTAGACACACCCTCACAGCCCTTACTCCTAAATACAGGAAAACATAAACACACGTGCAAGTGCAGTCACACACATGCACACGCACTCGTGCACACACACACGCACACACACGTGTGCACGCACATCAGGCGCTCCTCTCTCGAGTCCCCCCATCCACTCCCCTACCTCCGCCAGCACCCCAGGCGGGCAGGACGGAGCACTGGAACCGCAGGGATTCTGTGACCCATCACCCATCCTGCCCAGGGACAGAGTTGTGCCTTACGATCAGCTTCGGTTCTCCCTCCCGTTCTGGAGAGGCGGGGGAGGTCACTGACCTGTCGCTGTGTGTCCTCCACCTGGAATTCTCTGGGGCTACCACAATTCCCCTTGCAAGGCTACCTTCTCATGTTTCAGGTCCCCGTGTTCCTGCTCTAGGAAGTCTGTCCTGATGCCCTGGCTGAGTCAGTCTGTCCTTCTGGGCCACTTCCCAGCTCTCTTCGTGCCATAGTGCACTTGCTGGGCTGTGAGCCTCCTGCCTCTGGCCACGGCCGGGGCGTGTCTGGAGGACCGGGCACCTCTGTCTGGCAAGGAGGTGGGTAAACCTGGAGAGGATCACAGGCCCGAATCCCAGCTCTGTGTCTGCTGTGTGGCCTTGGGCAAGTTACTGGACCATGTGAGCCCAGTGTCCTCGTCAATAGCAACTACCTCCCTGGACTGGAGGGAAGATTGAGATCAGGCAGCGGGGGCTATGCCAGCCGCAGCCCTACTGTTCTAGCTCATTGCCTGGCACACAGCTTAGTAAATGTTTGTTGAATTAGCCCCTCAGGCTCCCCTCTTCCTGCCCCCACTTACCATCCATCTTGGGAGGGGGAAAGCAGGTATGAAGGCAAAGGATTGGGGGCAGAGAGAACGGTGGGGTGGGGGCTGGGAGATAGGCGAGGGGGCCTCTGACCTCGCTGGGAGCCAGCTGCACCAGCAGCAGCAGGGACCTGGCCGGAGGCGGTGCAGGCACCTGCTCTCACCCCGGGACCCACCTGTGCCATCATCCTCGTCAGCTAGGTGAGGCCGCGAGGAGAGGTGGAGCTGGGATCCCCCTCTGCGCTGTGGCCCTCCGGAGCTGCCCAGGGCCCGCCAGCACACAGTAGGTGCGCTCTGAACGCCGAGCGACCGGACGCATAAATGCCGGGTGAACGCGAACGAATGAATGAACGGATGGACGCATGAATGGAGGGGGGATGGACGCATGAATGGAGGTGGGATGGAAGCATGAAGTGGCAGGAGAGGAGGAATGAGCGTCTCCCCCGCCCTCCCGGTCTGGGGCTGGGCGACACGAAGCGGAGACCGGCTGGGGGCTCCCCTCCCCGCCGGCCACTCCCGCTCGCCCCCCCTCCCCCGCCCGCGGCGCGCAGCCCGGCGGAGCCCGCGCCCAGCCACAGCCCGCATTGGAGCCGCTGCCCGCGCCCAGCCGAGCGAGCCCAGGCAGCGCAGCCTTGGGAGGGGGCTGCCCCGGACCCCTCCCCCGGCCCGGGCCCCTGGAGCCCGGCCTTCGGGGCAGGGAGGCGGAGTCCCCGGTGCAAGGTCCGGGGACCAGCAGCCGAGGACGCCGGGGTCCCGGAGCCAACAGGTGCGGGGCTTGGGGGACCCCCCCCCCAGGCCCGGGGTGGAGGTTCCAAAGGACCCTCGGCGGGAGCCAAGGGTCTCGGGCATAACCTGGGTGCCGGAAGGCAGGGTCCCCAGGAGGCTCTGCCCTCCTCCCGGCAGGCTACCGCAGAACCCCTAGCGCCCTCGTTCCTCCACCTTTTCCCCGCAGCCCCCCCACAGCCTCCGAGGTGCAGGGAGGTCCCGCTGAGGGATTGGGTCCGTCGGCACTTGGAGGAGGTATGAAGGAGCCCCCTCGCCCGCCCCCAGTGGTCTCCAGGGACCGGCAACCCTCCTACACACGTCCGGGGTCGTCTGTGCCCAGCCGCGGGAAGGAGGGGTCTGAGCGAGCGAGGAGGGGCGGGGAGCGAGGCCCAATTTATGAATGGAGAGAGCGGCCTGCGCGCCGGCCCAGCGACCCCTGGCGGCCGTTGGGGCACATCGCGGCCGCGGGGATTCAAGTGGGGACGGGGGTCTGAGGGGCCTGGCTGCTGGGCCTGGGGCTCTCCTCTCTCGCAGCGAGGTCGTCAGTTCCTTTCTGCACCCCTGCCTCCACTGTGTGTCCTACCGGGGAGGGTCCAGGTGTGGCGGGCGGGGCCTGGGTCTCTAACGCCTCCCTTGACCATTTTTTCAACCAAAAATTCAGGCCCGTGAACTGACTCAGGAAAGAACATTTGCAATCGCGATGGCTTCCCCTTGCAAATCTATGGTGTTTCGGGGATTCAGACAGACCTGGCATAGTACCATTGTGACCTTAAGCAAGGGGCTCAACCTCTCTGAGCTTCTGCAAAACAGGGTTCTCTAACGGTAACCGGAGTCGGCCCTGAAGCCGGGTCCCCTTGCCAGGGTCTGGGTAAAGCACTTGGCTCGCATTAGGGCTCATTACGCCTCACCGCGGCCCTGTGAGGTAGGTACAGTTATTACTCCTTTGGAGAGATGGGGAAACCGAGGCTGAAAGGGGAGACGTAAGGTATCCAAGAGCAACTTGCGTGGAATTGAGATGCAAGCCACATCTGTCTTTCTCCATCGACTTCGGGTTCACCGTACCCCACAGCACTATGGGAATTGAGGGGGCTTATGTGCAAGTTGCCTGACACACTCCTAATGTTCTGTCTTCCTTCCTCCCCTCCTTCCTTCAGGAGGTTTGGGGCTGGGACCCCAGAGACCTGTGTGCAAGGAAGTGGGCTGAGGCCTGGCCCGGGCTCCCCTTCCCCCGCTGGGCCCAGGATGCCCCGCAGCATCAGCAGCTCCTGAGCTCATGGAGCCCTCGGCCACCCCAGGGGCCCAGACTGGGACCCCCACTGGCGGCGGGGAACTGTCACTGTCACAGGTGCCTCCCGACTACGAAGACGAGTTCCTGAGCTATCTGTGGCGTGATTATCTGTACCCGAAGCAGTATGAGTGGGTCCTCATCGCTGCCTACGTGGCTGTGTTCCTGGTGGCCCTGGTGGGCAACACGCTGGGTAGGTGTTTAGATCCCTGTGGTGCTGCGGACTTGCCCTGGGGATTGGAAGGTGTCCTGGGCCTGGCTTCTCTTCCCCCCCTCCCCTACCTCCCTTTGGCTGGGTAGTGTGGGGGATGGGGGCTGTGGGGGAAAAGACTCACTTTCGAGGTCGGGCATGGCTCTGTCCCTGGCTTCACCTCCTTCTCCTCTTCCCATCTCCCCCCCTGCTCTGCAGTCTGCCTGGCCGTGTGGAGGAACCACCACATGAGGACGGTCACCAACTACTTCATCGTCAACCTGTCCCTGGCTGACGTGCTGGTGACAACCATCTGCCTTCCAGCCAGCCTGCTGGTGGACATCACCGAGTCCTGGCTCTTTGGTCATGCCCTCTGCAAGGTCATCCCCTATCTACAGGTGAGCTCCACCCAGGTGCCATCCATCACCCCTCTGTCACCCCAAGGACAAAAAACCATGGCCTTGCATAGACCTCAGTGACCCTCAGACTTACCTTTCAGACAGGACGCGGTGGCTCAGTTCCTCTGCCGTGTCTACTGTTAGCAAGGCCAGGCCGTGAGGCCTGACACTTGAGGACACAGATCCAGCCCCACACACTCATACAGAGATCCCCTCTTGGTCACACCCACAGACCCACACGCACACAGCCCTTGGACACACGGACAGTCGCCTCCAGGTACCTGGGCGCACCGCAGAGGAGAGAAGCACAAACCCATGGTGACAGACACAAATGCATGCTGAGCCTACTCCCTGGTTCCAAGGGGGCAGGTGTGAGGAGACCAACCCTGGCCAGGGCCTTCCCTCCCCCAACAGTGGGAATCAGGATGTCCAGATGGGGCTGGGGGTGGGGGGTGGAAAGAGAGCTGGCCAGAGGCCAGAATGGCCCCTCAGCTGCATCCCTCGTCCCTCTCCCTGGACCCCAGAGGGCAGGGTTCACTCCCAAAGGCAGCATCCACATCCACCTCTGTTCCTAGGCTCATGTCTGCCTCCCTGCAGGAGGCTCTTTCCTCACAGCCCAGGGAAGGGATGGCATCCCTGGGCAGAAAGATTGCCTCTTGGATTTCCATTGTTTTAAGATTTTCCACTCAACAGATTAACCCTGGGAACGCTGGGAATAAAGACAGGGTGGGGAGAAAATGCACCTCAGGCAAATTGTTTAACGTTTCTGTGCCTCAGTGTCCTCATCTGTAACATGGGGTAAGAGTATGCACCATGGGGTTGTTGTGAGGATAATGAGAACAGTGCCTGGCACGTAGTAGGTCCCGTAAGTGTAAGTTATTCCTCATAGTAGGGAAGCCCCCACTCCGTACCAGGTCTCGACCTGGACATTTCCCACCCGTGATTTCACTGATTCTCACAAGAATCCCACCAGGTGGAGGACATATTCCCATTCCGCAGACGAGGCTCAGAGAAGGTGAGTGATATGCCCGAAGCTACACAGCCCATAAGTGGTGCAGTCAGGATTTTCACCGCACCTGGCCGCCTGGCGTTTCAGGACTGAGCCCCTTGGCTCACCCCGTGTCTCGGGGGGGCCCACGAGGCCTGACGCTGTGTCCCCACGGGCCAGGCCGTGTCTGTGTCGGTGGTGGTGCTGACTCTCAGCTTCATCGCCCTGGACCGCTGGTATGCCATCTGCCGCCCGCTGTCGTTCAAGAGCACCGCCCGGCGCGCCCGGGGCTCCGTCCTGGGAATCTGGGCGGTGTCGCTGGCCGTCACGGTGCCCCAGGCTGCGGTCATGGAATGCAGTAGCATGCTGCCTGAGCTAGCCAACCGCACCCGGCTCTTCTCCATCTGTGATGAACACTGGCCAGGTAATGGTGGGGGCCTGGGCACCTCTGGGACACGTACCCCTAGCACACGTGTCTGCCAGTGCACTTCTGGGGTGGGCGCTCCCGGGGTGGCCATCTCCCAAAAGGACACCCTTGGAGCAGGCTTCTGTGGGGTACGCTCCCAGGGTGGGTAACCCCTCGCTGGATGCCACAGAACAGGCATCTAGCCAGGGTACCTCCAGGGTGGGTGCCTCCTCTAGTCTAGACATCTGCTGGGGCTCCCTCCAGGATGGACACCCCTGGGCTGGGCAACTCCAGGCTCTCTCTGCCATGGGGTCTGTGTGAGGCCCAGCTGCTTGCTTTGGCTCGACGGCTCTAGATGGGACAGGGTGGCTTTGTTAAGCAGAACAGGCTGGAGGCTCCCAGAAGGGGAGGATCTCTGGCCCTTGTATCTCTTGACCCCTACAGATGACCTCTATCCCAAGATCTACCACAGCTGCTTCTTCATTATCACCTACCTGGCCCCACTGGGCCTCATGGCCATGGCCTATTTCCAGATCTTCCACAAGCTCTGGGGCCGCCAGGTGAGGCCCACTCTGGTGTCACTGTCTGGGCTGGGAGGGGGAAGGGGGACTGGTCTAAGGAGACAGACGGAACCTGCCATCCTGGCTGCCACCGGAGAGAGGCAAGGCCCAGGGACATGTCGAAGTCAAGGCCAAAGCCCTGGTGCCTACCCTGGAACCGAATAGTAACTAATACCGGTTTCAGTATCTAAAATCTAATCATCGTTCTGACACCAGTAGCTGCCATTTATTGTACCATGTACTTCCAGCTAGTCTTGCCTCCTCCCAACCATTATATATTATCCCCAACTTAATGTTTGAGAAAACCGAGACCCAGAGAGGCAAAGCAACTTCTCCCGAATCCCTCAGCCAGCCAGGGGAAGAGCTGTGACATTCCAGTGCTCAGGTTGGCACCACAATAACAGCACCTCTGTGTTTTTGCCAAATTCGGCATTTTGCTCGCAAGGTCTTCACAACAATCTAAATGAAGAAGCAGTAGTACTCCCTTTGCAAATGCTGAGGAAGGGCAGCCAACTGGCCACAGCTGACGAGTGGCAGAGCCTTTCTGGTTCCGGGGCTGCCCGCTGGTCTCTGTTATAGACCCACCGACAGCAGGTTCGGGGGGTGGGGGGTAATTGGGGGGGAGGGGAATGCTCAGAGGTTCTGGGCACTAGGGGGACTAAGTTCTGGGTCCCGTGCCTGGGCAAGGAGAGGATACAGACCAGAACGTGGCCAGCCTGCAGGCCACCAACACCTGTCATCTGCCCCTGACAGCCCCCCAGGCAAGATGGCAAGAGTCACTATCCTCCTCTAATAGACGAGAAGACCAAGGCTCAGAGAAGGAAAGTGAGTTGAACAAGCTCACATAGCTCATGAGTGGCTGAGCTGGCCCTAGACCCTAATTTTCCTCAACTCTAGCCCCACACCCCTCTTGGGGGGTGATTCAGGTGTCCAGTGGTGTGACAGGCTTTAGGGATATCTATGGCTTCTCCAGAAGCCTGGAACCATCCTAGGTTTCTAGGCAGTGACCTAGGCAGGGACTGTGCTCTGAGGCCCAGGCCATTCCATGCCGCTCACCTGCTCACATGCTCGCTCCTTGCCCAGGCCTCCCCCGTGTCGGGCACAGGCCGGGGTGGGGGGCGGGGGCACAGCTCACCTTGCACCCCTGCCCCAACAACAGGAAGCGATGGCCTGAGGAGGACGGATGGGTAGCTTGAGAGGATGTTCAAGAGTCTCCTGTCTCTGTAAGGTTCGGTTCCTTTATCTGTAACTAAGGGCCAGGAACACCTTCCCCGAAGGCGTGACACGGGGCGTCACAATGAGCTCGTGGAAGATGGAAGTACACTGTTCACCCTCCAGTCCAGAGTGTCGGTCTTCATCATGAATATTAGGTTCCTTCCTATGGCAAGGGTTCCTTCCCTTGGCCCACCTCCACCCCGCCCCGGGGTCCACCCGGAGCAGGACCCAGCAAAGGAGAATGGCCCTCCCGAGGAGCTCCACCCACCACTGCTCTCTCTGTGTGTGCCGGACAGATCCCTGGCACCACGTCGGCCCTGGTGAGGAACTGGAAGCGCCCCTCAGACCAGTCGGACGACCAGGGGCTGGGCCTGAGCACAGAGCCCCCGCCCCGGGCCCGGGCCTTCCTGGCTGAGGTGAAGCAGATGCGCGCGCGGAGGAAGACGGCCAAGATGCTGATGGTGGTGCTGCTGGTCTTTGCCCTCTGCTACCTGCCCATCAGTGTCCTCAACATCCTCAAGAGGTGAGAGCATGAGGGGAGAGGCGATAGCCTCTCTCTGTTTTGGGGAAAGACGGGCTCTAGGACTCACCCACTGTGTGGCCTTGGGGGCAGGTCACTTCTCTTCTCTGAGCCTCCCAGCTTCAGTTTCTCGCCTGTAAACTATGAAGAATGCCAGTTGTAGCCTGCGGGGCTATTATGACAATTTCTCCATCTATTCACTCAACCATCAGCTCGTGGGGGCTGGGGGCACAGTGACCACGCGCACAGGACGAAGTCTCCACCTTCATTGAGGCTACATCTAGTGGGACAGAGAAATAAGTCTCCACCATACTGGCAGGCAGGGATACCACTATGAAGACACATAAAATAGGGAAAGAGCACAGAGAGTGACGGTGACAGGAGTTAGTGGGGTTTTGTGTGTTTATTTTTTAATCTTTTTTTTTTAGATACAGGGTTAAAAAAAAAATGCTCATCCAAGGAAATGGCATTGGGCAGGGACTTGAAAGAAGGGAGGGACCCAGGGAGCAGGCCCGCAGGTGTCTGGACGAATAGCACCGGAAGTGGAGGGAACAAGGGGCTCAGCAAGTGAGGGACCACGGGGCGCCGGGACAGAGCAGCGGGCTGTTTGTCATGAGACAATCTCGGGGTGAGTTTGTGCTTGGCCACTTCCTGGATCACTTCCTGTGATCTCGGGCATGTCACGTCACTTCTCTGCACCTCCCTAGCTGAACAATGGATGATGTCTTGCTTGACACATCATGTTGCTGTGAGGATGGATGAGGAAGTGGATGGGGGCTTCCAGGGGATCCGATAGCCAGCGACTGAGCAGATGAACCCTGGTTCCTGTCCGGACACCCACCCTGGTCAGACTATCTGTGCTCAAGACCTCAGACCTAAAGGCCCAGGAAAGGGCCACCTGGTGGGACAGAAGGGGCAGCGGGAACTTGTGCACTCGATAGCCACTCGTGAGCTGTGTGACCTTGGTCAACTCGCTTTGCCTTTCTGAGCCTTGGCTTTCCTGTCTTTTAGATAAGGATAGTGACTCCCGCCCAACACAAACAGGAACACACACACACACATCTACCCCGTTTCTGAGTGTCCTCCGCCTGGTCCTAGGGTGTTCGGGATGTTCCGCCAAGCCAGCGACCGAGAAGCCATCTATGCCTGCTTCACCTTCTCCCACTGGCTGGTGTACGCAAACAGCGCTGCCAACCCCATCATCTACAACTTCCTCAGTGGTGAGTGGGCTGGGGAGGCAGGGCCACTGAGGGGGCGGCAGGCCCGCCCCCAAGCCAGCTGAATAAAGGGAGGGCAGAGAGGACATCCCTGCTCCTGTCTGGGGATCTTGAGTGGCTCTGCGAACTCCCATTCGGGGAAGACTCGGCCCTGCCCAGGAGCCCTGGTCTGAGTGGGAGACAGGCCACCCTCCCCAGAGTCGCCAAAACCAGCTGACCAGCACCCAGGATCCAGTTGCGCAGATCATGCAGACCAGTGAGTGGGTGGGAAAGGAAGGGGCTAGGCCAGCTCCCCTCCCCCTCCCCCTGGTGCCTGCCCAGCGGGACCTCCACTCAGCCCCAGCTGGCCACCATGGGCTCCAGGGGAGCCTGGCCTCTGGGAAGAGGGCCCGGGGCTGAGAGGATGACTGCATAGCCAAGTCATCCAGATAAGGGAGGGTCACCAGCGGAGGCAGCCCAGGGCCGGGGAAGGGTTTCCCCATGCCCAGCTAGACACGGACTGGCAGAGTGGCCAGAATGTGGGTGGCTGTCCCTGGATCCACCTGCCTCCAATACCAGCCTTCTTGCTCCCCTCTCTGGAAGTCCAGGCATCCCAGTCCCCTAGCCCCACCCCAGGCCTCTCCCCTTCGCTGTCCCACTGTCTGCACCTCCTCCCCGCAACCTCCCAGGCTCGCGGTGATAATACCTCCACCCTTGGACCCACCTGGGCTCAGCAGAAGTGTGGCTCACTAGGCCTCTGGCTCCAGAACTAGGCCTAACGAACTGGTCCAGATTCCTGTTCAAGCCTGGGAATGATAATCTTTGGGAAAAGGCTGAAGAAGGAGGGGCCGGGGGTCCATATCACAACCCTCATTGAGACTAAAGAATTACTCTCCGAAGGCTAGCCAGCAGTCTCCAGCTCAGGGCGGAGAACAGAAGAGCTAAGGGCTGCAGCAGAGGCGGGTATCCCTGTCTTGTCTCCATTTACTGAACACCTACTGTGTTCCTGGCCCTCCGCTGGGGCCCTGGAGAGGCTTGCTGGCGAATGAAGCGCATTTCTGGAGCGTTTTCTGCTCCAGACACAATCGGTTTCCTTGGTGTCCTTTGGCTGATGGAGCTGGCTGTGGTAGTCCCTTCTTCCCTACTCTGTCCTGCCCTTCAAGAGAAGGGCTCTGGAATGAGAACCGGGCCTGACTTCTGGCTGGGTGACTTTGGGCAAGTCGCTGCACCTCTGTGCGTCTCACCTGCGCAGTGAGGATGAAGGACATCAGCTTCTCAGGGCGCTGGGACCAGCAGGGGAGGGGGATGAGGGGGGAGGGCAAGCAGAGGTGTCCAGCACAGTGCCTCCTGCAGGCTGCTGCTGTCCTTCCCGTCACTGTGGGGCACAGGTGGGGAAAGCCTAGCCATAGCTGGTGAGTCCGAGCCCCTCCACCTACCCGCCAAGGAGGGCAGAGGTGGCCCCAGGCCCGAGCCAGACACGACGTTTCGAGCCGGGCTCAGAGCCAGAGAGCAGTCAAGGAATCAGATGAAAATTGCATCTCTCCTTGGGAACTGCTCCGGGGCCTCTGTCCTCACTCTCCCTGGCAATGCCAAGGTCGCCTTGGGGCTTTCTCCTTCCCAGCTCTACTCTGCCCTCCCACCCCCTCACAGGCAGCTGGGCTGGAGCTGCGTGGGTGTCCCTGGGCCCAAGGCCCTTCCTGCTTCATCCATCTTCTTATGGCTGTGTCTTCTGTCTCCAACCAAGGCAAATTCCGGGAGCAGTTCAAGGCCGCCTTCTCCTGCTGCCTGCCTGGCCTGGGTCCCTGCAGCTCTCCGAAGGCCCCCAGCCCCCGCTCCTCTGCCAGCCACAAGTCCTGGTCCTTGCACAGCCGGTGCTCCATCTCCAAAGTCCCCGAGCACGTGGTGCTCACCAGTGTCACCACTGTGCTGCCCTGAGCGAGGGCCCCACCTGCTCGTGGAGACTGCTGGATGCAGTGGGAGGCCGCGGCTCCAGACCTGGTCTTGTGCCTGTTTAACTCTGGGCAAGTGACTCCCCTTCTCTGAGCCCGATCTCCTAAGCAGGACTGATGGGAGGATTAAGCACGCTCGAGAAAGCGGAAAGCTCTTTGTAGATTGTGAAGCGTTGTGGACGGGATTATCACATTCCTCTCGCGTGGCTGTGCCCCACGGTATCATCCATCCCCATCATCCTTCCGCAGCTTGGCCTTCCTCCCAAAGATCCCTCTCCCACCCAATTCCAGGCCTTCCCTGGAGTCTGCTGTAAGGGTCCCCGCGGGCAGTTCCATCTGGCCCAGCGGCTCCAGCGAAAGCCCAGCTGCTCTGAGGCCCACGTGAACTAATCTGGGTCCAGCCTTTCCCTGGTCGGAACACAGCCCAGCCTCACCAGGTGCCGGGTGCACCACAGACTGGACCCCGTTGGCTTTCTGGTGTGATAGAACCCTCTCCGTGTGGCTGTTTGGCATGGAGGCCAGCAGCCTGAAGCAATTGTAATTAAAAGCCTGGCACCGAATGTTCCTTTTCCTTGTCATTGCACAAAATCTGTGCTGCTTAGGTGAGAGAGAAGGTGGGGAAGCTTGGGGGAGGGGAGAAGACCGGGCAGCACTGGAATGCTGTCATCTGCTGACCACCTCCCACCCACCCCACCCCCGCCCCCAACACACTGGATCCCAGATGGGCTCCGAGCCAGGATTCAGAGCACCCGCAGTGCCGCCTCCTCAGGCCGTGCCAATCCTGACGCCCAGGACCTGGATCCTTGACACATTTGTCTGCTTACGGGCCCAGTGGCCTGTGGGAGGTAAGGGAGATGCGGGGGCAGACAGCGGGGTTAACAGACTGATTTACTGTTATCTTCACCTTCTTGGAAATCAGGCTTGCATTTATTTTCTATGAACTCACAGGATAAGAAGAGAAAGCCACAGACGTGCTCCGTCTGCCACCAAGATGATTAGAGGGCTGCCAGAGGCCCTGCTCCTCGTTGCCAGAGCAGGAATGGAGTGTAGTCTCAAGTACGGCTCCGCTGAGGGGCGGGAGACATCTGGCAGGGGCCAGCTCGGCCGTGCGCACCACCGGCTCTGCTTAACTTGATTAATGGAGCTCCGAGCTCCCTCTGACCTCCCCTATCAAAAAACAGGGCAAAACCAGGGTCCTGCCAGGGGCCCAGCCCGGGAATGCGTAAGCACACCTCCTCTTAGGCATCACACTTTTCCCAGAGCAGGTGGAAGGTACGGCCTAAGTATGTCATCCACTCTCTGGATGACTCACCAGCCCAGCGCTTGTGGCCATTTCCACAGATGTGCGGTTGCCGCCAGGTGGGATGGGCTGCCCTGCTCCTTCCTCACTCCCGCTGGCCTTGCAATCCAAAGCTGTTTGTGAAGTGTCATGTAGCCAGGCTGGGAGGTGCAGTGTGCAGACTGATGTTGTGAGGGCTGGCTCCCAAGCTCAGAACCAACCGTATCCACAAGGACCAACCCAGGTCCGGGGCTAAGGAGCCCTTGCCTGAGCACAAGGCTGAAACTGTGATTGGTACCATTCTAGAGACAGGTTTCAGTAGACACTTGGCTCAGTAGGAGCCAACAACAGAAGTTTCCCCAATGGCCTCCATTCTACTCTACTCTGCTGGCTGAATCCAGTCCAACAGTGGGCCTGAGGCCTCCACCCTGGGAGGTTCAGATGAACTGGAGAAAATTCAGAGGACCTGGATGCCAAGGTGAGCGATGCTTAGGGAAGAGCTGCGAAAGAACCCGGGACTACCCAGCCCAGGGAAGGGAGGCCTCGGGGAAACATGGTGGCAGGTTCCAGGTATCTAGAGGCGTGGCATGCAGAAAGGGGTGATAGATGGAGCTTCTGGGTGGCCCAAGAGAGAAAACCATAGTCCATGGGTGGTTTTCAAGGTGGCAGGATTTGGAATCTCAGCAGGAAGAAGTGTCTGCTAGTCAAAGAGGAAGCCTGCTTCCTGGAAGGGCACTGAGCTGTCACTGGAGGCTGGCGGGCAGAGGCAGGATTCAACAAGAGAGAGGATACTAGCCCTGGGTGGAGGTTGGCCTCGGGACTGGCGCTAGCATTCTAGCATGACAGCAGCCCAGAGGACAAAAGGGCTGAACTGGCTGAGCCCGACATACCTGCAGGGCCTCACTGAGCTGCTTCCAACCACCCCCTGCAGGGACCAGAGCTTTCTTATCTTCATCCCCAAGAGCAAAAGGATTATCACACGATTGCCCATGATAAGCGCCCCCCCCCCCAAACCAGAATGTCTGGTGTCTTGGCTGTAGACATTTGGTGTAGACTGGTTATCACGCTGATCTCAAGATCCAGCTAGCAAGGACAGATGTCTGTGCTTAATAAAAATGGGGGGAAAGTTATGACTTAATAAACGTAGTTTGGAAGATAAAACTAGGGCTTGAGATAATAAAAAGGCCATGCTATGAAGTCTGGGGTGGTGCCTGTAGCCCAGAGCGCCAGTCCTAAAACGGTCATAAAACACACGAACCTGGCCAGGTCCTACACGTCAGCTCCACCCTGATAAATGGGACCAGCCCCATGCGGGCCACGTCCCCCTAACATGCTTCTTCCTGCACAGCGTAGTGCACAGAGCGCACTTAACTGTTCGTTGAGCGAAGAAGGGATGAGTGGCTGAAAGGACGCGCATGCGTGAATCGCGCAGATGAACCAGCAGCTAGGAAGGTGGGATGGGACACAGGGGACTCAGAGTGTTGTCCTTTTATTGAAGCTTACAGTTTCACTGAACTTTTGGCCCCGTAAGAAAAAAACACACACACAAATAAAAAAAGAGCATTGGCAGTGGGAGGTGGCAACTGTCCCCTGGGGATTAAAGCCAAGCAGAGAATGGCAGGCAAGGGAGGGGTCCAAGCTGCAGACGGGGAGCCTAGCCAAGGATGCCCAGAGAGCAGCCTGTCCGAGCTCCCTGAGCAGGGACGGCACCCGGGCAGCGAGAAGTCAACGCGCGCAGATTTGGGGCATGGGGCTGGTGGAACCCAAGCCACTTGGTCCCGCGGACAAACCTCTCTCATGCTTGCTTAGCTTCCACTTTGGAGAAACTGGGTTCACTGGACAAGACAGTATGGGTGAGGGGGCTCAGGTGCTAATGGCAAGAGGCTGACAAAACACTCACGGCTGGTGTCAGGGCGCAGAAGGGACAGCCAGAGGCTGGAGCCCAGCTGACTGATGTTACTCACTCTACTGCAGTGACTGGCATCTCCTGCTCCTGGCGCAAGGCTGGGCCATTCAAATGCTCAGGGCTCTAAGGACATTCAGCTTCCAGGCCTCTCTCAGGTCAGGCCACTACCTGTGTGGCCTCAGCCCAGGTCCCCACGATTTGGTGACGGGGAGACTCCCGGCCTTCTTCGGAAACAGCGCTGTATCAGGCAAGGGAGAATCTTTTTCTAGGAGGGGCAGGAAAAGAGGAGAGGCCCACACGCCTCTCCCACTCTCAGGAGCCAGGAAAGGTCCCTGGTACACTCCATTCTCTCCAGAGGGGCTGGCTCAGAGCATCCGAGAAGCTGTCATGGTGACGAAGTCCTCGAAGCTGAGTCGGATGTTGCCCTGCACGGCTGTGTCCTTCTCCCGGAAGGCCTCGGTCAGCACCTGCAGCTGGGTGCACACCTGGATGAAGCGGTCTAGCTGCATGGCGGGATTGGCGGAGCGTGGGCAATAGCGGGAGACCAGGAGCTGGGTGAACTGGGGACTCAGGTTGTAGCCCATCTGGGACAGAGCTGCGGAGGAGGGCACAGATAACAGGCACAAAACCCTGCTGTGAGCACCACCGTCAACCAGCTCTGTGGAGCCCAGCGGTGCAGGGGACTTTGAGAGGACAGAAGGAGGAAGAAGTCCCTAGGGTCTGCCCAAGATGGTGGGAGCCCAAAAGGGGCTCTGTCTGGATGATCCCCTTAGCTGGAAAGCCCCAATCCCTTTCTCCAAATCTCCATTACTCTCTGTGCAATCAGACCCATAGGGTCCCAGAATGTCACGGGGCTAGCCATGCTCATATGTGACTCATCTGCTTTACAGAAGGAAGCCTGAGCCCCCAAGAGCCCCCTGCCCAGGGTGGACATCAGAAGCAGTGTGGCAGAGAGGGAGACATGACAAAGGCCTGCTCTGGAGTCAAGAGAGGCCCTTGGCAAGTTGTTTAACCTTGTTAAGCCTCTGTCCTATCATCTCTAAAATGGGGATAATACTTACCTTGTAGGTTCTAGTAAGGACTAAGAGAGGGGATCCTGTAAAGCACTTGGCACAGTGCCTGACACATAATAAGCCCTCAGTGTTACTTGTTAAAAATAATAAAATCATCATCACCTCCCCAGGCAAGGCTATTGCTGGGCGGTTCCAAGGTCACCGCCTATGTGCTACCCTGTCCCCCCACCTGGGAGGCTTCCTTTCTTCCTCTCCGCGTATCTACCAGCCCAGGCTAAAAGTTCCCCTTTTGCTATGTGGCCCTTAGGCAAGTTGCCTAAACTCAGCCTTGGTTTTCTCATCTGCAAAAGGGCAATAATAAGAGATCCCTCAGGTAAGAGTGGGGAGGAACAGACACTAGCTCTCGCACGGGAGAGTGAGTGATGTAACACAGAAGTGCTTATTCCAGTGCCTGGCCCACAGCAAGCAGTCAATAAATACACATTTTGCTGTGACAGCATCACCCTTACCAATACCCATGACAGGACTGGGCAAAAGAGGAGGTGATCAGTACAGTCATGCAGGTCATGTCCTTTCCCTTCAACCAGGGCGCAGATACGGTGAGCTCACCCCCACCACAGAGCTCCTCAGTCTTACTGAAATCCATGGCCGGGGCAAGAGGCCAGGTTCTCTGGGGAGCCCTTTCTCCCTCCCAGGTGGCAAAACTCCCTGTCAAATGCTTATCACCCCAATAACCACCCATCTTCTAAAGTCAGAATCGGAACCGGACCTGGAGCTATGGCCTCAGGTCATCTTGAGCCGACTGTCACTTTTAGCATGGTCTGGGTCCCAGAGTTGGGAAGGAAACTGCCTTCTAGCAGAGATGGCAACAGAAACCACCTTTCTGAGTCCCTGTACAGGGCTCTTTCCATTCAGCATGCTAGAAACCAGAGAGGAAAGAGCCACACAAGCCACATGTCCTGGTCTCGGGGTGCCCTGGGCTACCGAGCTCCCACCCCCGAGGCTCCGGCTGGCTGGGTCTACCTCATCCAGCACAGCCACGAGTGCCGTCCCGAGGGGGGTGTCCAGCCCTCATCCCGGAACCAGGTGTTCCCTTGCCCTGGATCTTGGCTCAGTGCCCCAGCCAGGTCACAGACGGGACGGAGAGTGGGCCTGTGCTGGTGCTGAGAGCAGCATTTTACAGTGCACATGGGCATTTGGCAGCCAGAAGCTAGAGAACACCGGCTTCCCCGTCAGGGAATAAAGAGAAAAGTGGGGCTGGGCCTGTGCACTGAGCCCCTCCAATGGCCCTCACCTTGCTGCAGCTCCGTGGAGCTGATGGAGCCGGAGCGGTCCCGGTCATACTGCTGGAAGAGGTTCTTCCACTGCTGGATGAACTTCCACAGGGCTGAGAAACCATAGACGTCGATGCGGCCTGACTTCGTCTTGTCAAACATGTCTTGGGTGGGGAGGGAAGAAAAGCTTCAAGACTGAGGGCCAAGGGTCCTCGGGTAGCACCCGGGCCAGAGTACAAGACTCCACAGAACCACAGGCCTGAGGCCCAGATGCCTGCACCTGAGACATACTCTCATCGAGTGTGGACCAGCCCCCGCCCCTGGCCACCCTCAGCCCTGGCCCTTCCAGAACCACATTTTCTCTGCACACCCGGCAGCTGACCCCACTCTGTGCCATCTGCTAAGGGTGCAGGGAGTCCCATTCTGCAGAACGGAAAACCAAAGAGCCTGTGACTCAGCAGGGTCTGCAACTTGAGAAAAGATCTAGGGGAAAGAGCTCTCAGTCTAGAGGATCTCACCTTGAACCCAACTTCCTGCCTGAAATCCTCCCTGGCTGAAAGAGCTCTCCTCCGAATGGTTGCGCACCCGCTGTCAGGCGTCAGGTGGCTCTGCCCCACCTCGAGCCCACAGCCCACGGGGAAGGGCTAGAACTCACTTATCATCATGAGGCATGTCTCGTCATTGAAAGAGGACCAGTTGGAGTTGACCAGAGCCTGCTTCAGCTCCTTGATGGAGATGTAGCCACTGTGATCGGCATCCACTGACTGGAACCAGGAGTAAGCCTCAGGATCCACATTGGGAGGAACGCCACCTGCGGGAAGGGGTGCAAACCAGAGGAGTCAGAGGCCGGTCTCAAAGCCAGTCCAAAGACATGCTGGGGAGGGCCAGCCTCGGTGCCTCCTGGGGGACAGGTTTTCCTTACCCACAAAGCCTCACAAGTCCACCTACCCCGTCTTCCAGCAAGCCAACGGCCTTACTCTGATGGAAGACTCAGAGCAGTCTCTGAGCGTAGACTCAACGAGTATCTATAGCTGGCTTCTACTCCGTGAATCTGGGCTTTTCCTACAATGTTCAGTCAGTTCTCTCTTTGATCTTAAGTTTCTAGGGAACGGGGACTTTCCAGCTGACTACGAATGCTCTGAAAAGAAGGATTCTCTCTTCCCCACAGCCTGGGAATCCAAAAATGTTTGCTGAGCAGTTCACACACACAGCCCAGAAACAGGTATTTTGAGAGTCACAGCAGCAGGGGGCTCTCTGGCGTGGGAACCAGGTCTGACCCGTCTGATTTCTCCATCACAGCGGCAGTAGACATATTCTACCAGGAGCCACCAGAGTGAACATGGCCACGGAACTCCACCTCTTCTCGTTCCCCATCAGCTCCAACGCAGGGGAGACATCTCTGACACCTCCTCACCCCCACACACCCAGAGAGCTGCCCAGTTCTGTGCCTCCTCCCCGTTCCTATGCACCTGCCCTGGTTCAGACTCCTCTCACGTGGATTGCTGTAACAAACCAAAAGGCCTAACCAAATCATCCTTACAGCTACTCTCTGCCACTCTTCACTTGCTACCGAGTAATCTCTAAAATCCAGCTCAGTTCTAACTCCTTTCCCCACCCCCCGCCTCAACTCAAAACTCTTTCAAGGTTCCACTGCCTACAAAATTGTCCAGCATCCTTAATCCAGCATTCCAGGTCCCCCCGCAACGTGGCCCACTCTTGCCTACCTCTCCCACTCTGTCCCCCTCACAGCTCTGTTCCAGCCCAGATGAAGTATTTGACTCACTTAGCCATTCCTGTTTATTCCCACCAGAGGCCTTACTCACTGTTCCCTACCATGGACCCCTTCTCCCTCACCTCTCTGCATCATTTCCTGTCCTCCTGCAAAACCCAAATAAAATGCCATTCCTTCCACAGAACCTTCCCTATTCCTCCATCTTTGGACAGGCTTCCTTCCCCTCTCCTTTGCACTCCTTCTCTCTATGGCCTTGATCTCCTCTGTACATGTTTTCTTCTACCCCCTTCCAGGTTAGAGTTGGAGCAAGCTGTGGGCAAGCTCCCCGCCTAACTCCTTTCTGAGTCCCCAAGGGCTAGCACGGGGCCAGACCCAGACAGGAAAGGTGCTCCATTCATGCCAGAGCTGGCTTCATGGTTCTAGTCCCAGCTCCCCCATTTGCGGCCTTGATTTATTTAAATTCTCTATTTCAGTTTTCTTATCTGTAAAGTGAGGACAGGAGCATCTACTTCACAAGGTTACTATGAAGACGTAACACATGAAAAGCCTGAAGCATCTGGTACAATCTAAGTACTATCTATCTGCTGATTATCGGTACTGTTGTTGTGGTTCAAATAGCTTTGGGTGTCTGTCAGAAGGTGGAGGAAAAGATCATTCACTTGGAAAGACATGCAGAGTGAAGGGGTGGGAGATGAAAGTGGAGAAGCACATAGGCCTATCTTAGCAAAAAGCCAGACTTTCGCAGTACTGGAAAGCCAACTGGGTGAACTGGCCACCAAATGGGCTCCTTCCCCCCAGGCAGACATCAGAGGCAGCCACGGGCCCTGGTGGAGCACAGAAGCCACCACCTAGTCCCCAAGGTGAGGCCCGAAGAAAAAGGTCTGCTTGACTGAGGGCCTAGGCTGACCTCCATGGATGGGAAACCCAGGCAGGTCCCACAGCCCCTTCCTGAAACAGCAGCTGGGCCACAGGGAGTGAGGGCCATGGCCCCGAGCGAGAGAGTCTCTGGGACACATGGTCTAGGCGGTTTGCACGAAAGAGCCCAGGCTATGGAAGCAAGCAGCTCTGATCCTCACCAGCTTGTGTGACTTCGGACAAACGACTGGGTTTTCTGAGTACTGATGGCCCCATTCCAAAAAAGGACCTACTTCCCAGGGCTGTGTGATGAGTAACTGAGGTCACAGCAAAATAAAGCTTTGGCAAAGGGCCTGACAACGTGTGCGGGCACATCTTCCCAGAGGAAGGACTGTCTGGAAGGAGGAGAAAAGAGTTGCGAAGGGAAGAAGGAAAGCAGGCGGCAGGGGCAGAGGGTGTTCAGAGAACTCCAGCAGGACTCAGGTGGACGGCAGAGAGGGTCCACGGCAGGCGTGGAGGCCAAAAAGGCCCGTTGGGTCTCGAGCCCCTGTAGGATCTTTCCTGAGGGCAGTGGAGCACCTTCGATGGGCTAATCTGTCTTGCAGAGCAGTGGTGCTCACACCTTAGATCCTGGATTCATCCAGTGGGGCTGAGGTGGGGCCTCCCAGGTGACTCCCCTGCAGCTGAGCTCCAGGGAGGCATGAGCTGCGCTGGAGAAGAGGAATGGAGGCCACATGAAAGGAAGCTGCAGAAGATGGGGAGCAGCTAAGAGTCGGAGGCACATCTCTCCTCTCTCTGCAGCCCCAGACATGATCTCTGGCCTCTGGCCCTAAAGGGACAAGCCTCACAGAGAGGGGCTCCTTTACCTGCAGTGACCTCACGCGGGCTCACAGGCAAGAGTTTAGAAGGCTGAGGAACTCCACCATGAAGCTGCTGAGCTAAAAGCAAACAGGAGCTTAGGGCTCTGACAAGATAAATGCCGCTGATTCAGTGTTTGGAACCCCCAAGGTGTGAGCTCTCCGTCAGGGCCACCTGCCTGGGAATGTGTGCTAAGATGCGGCAGCTTCCCCGCGGGGCCGTTCCCGGGAGGCCCTGCAGGTGCACCAGAGTGGTTCCAGGCTGCATGCTGCTGGTTTTGTCTCCTGGGAATAAGCATTCTGTGAAGAGGCCGACTGAGTGAGTCCTGGAGTTAACAGCGATCTAGGCACTCACCTTCCCTGCCCCCGTCTGAGGTCACTCGGTCATTTGCAGGGAGCCTGAAGCCCCCCGCCAGGATTCTCCACGCTCTCCTCCCCTACCTTGTCCAGCATCTCTGCTCTTTACCCTCCCTGCATCCCATCATTCTCCTACCTGCCTCAGTATCTCTCAGGGGTGAGGCCCTTGCCACAAACGCTATCACATTCATGCGGAATACCTCTTTGCTGAGAACGTCCCAGAATGAGTCCTCTCATAGAATATTGCGTATTAAGCCCTTCCCACTGTACCCAGCGTTTACCTGTACCTTCTCATCAAATACTTATTAATAATCTTGTCGGGTAGTGGCATTCACCCATTTTATGGAAGTGGACATTTAGGCGCAAAGAGGTGAAGTAATTCAGTCAGGTCAGTAGGTGGCCTGATCTCAAAAGCCCAGGCTTTCAATAACTACACTATCTTGCCTTTCTATATAGAGTGGCCAGTCTCCCTCACGTAGAAACGGGTTCTCTCCACGGCACACTGCTTCTAGTTGTTTGCTAATCCTACCCTCTCCCTCCCCATAAGAGCACCGTACATCCTCTCTACTGCCTGGTGGCTTGCAGAGCCCCTGCAGGACAGCAATATCCACTCCCATCCTACTGATGTCAGGCTTGACCAGGGGATGTGATCTGGCCAATAGAACGTGAGTGGAAGAGATGTAAAGTACTTCAACACAGAAGCTTTTAAGAGGCATTGTGCATTCCTGCTAACCCTCCCGATCTGTCTAGCCACGAGAACAGCCTATCCCAATTAAGGGCTGCTCCTTCCACCTGGATCTGGAAGGAAAAGACGCACGGCACAGAACCTCGGCAGCCAGACCCACAGCTGCTGGCATGTAAGCAACAGAAATAAATGCCGTCGTCGTAAGCCCGAATGAGTCTGGAGTTACTGTTACCATGGCAAAGCTAACTCGCAGACGCGTTCTGCTGATGCAAGCTGCAGCTACAGGCAAGATGCTGGGGGCCAGAGACCAGGCTGCCTGCACACCCACAGGAAGGGCAAGGATGGGCCCTGGGGAATGCAGAACAAAGTCAGAGGCGCCTGGAGTCCAAGAGCCCTACTTACCTGGAGGAGGTCCCTGTCCATAAGGCCCAGGATGCTGGGCACCATAGGAATTCGGAGGTGGCTGACCATAGGGGCCCCCTGGGGCCGCTCCACCATACTGTCCTCCTGGAGTTCCAGAGGGGAGTCCCCCAGGGCTCGGGTGTCCATAGGGTCCCCCACCAGCTGGCGGTCCATAAGGCCCTCCGGGGGCAGGACCCCCTCCATAACCGCCACCGGGGGGTACCCCACTGCCATACTGCCCTCCACCATGGGGGGGTCCAGGGTAGTAGCTGCCCGGAGGGGCTCCGGGCGCTTGTCCTCCAGCTCCTGAGCAGCCCTGCAAGAAGAGCAAACTATCAGTCAGAATGGTAAGGCCAGAAAACAGCCAGTATGGCACTGTACCATTATAAAGCCCGGCCACTGCCACTCTTTCAACTGATCCTATAGGCAGGGCTGGAATTATGACCTCATTGCTCAGATGGACAACCTGAGGCTTCTAGAGAAGAGAAAACCTACCCAAGATCATACCACCAATGACGTGTGGAGTCAGGGCTGGAATCCTGCCCTCCTGGCTCCCCTTTCCATCACACCAAGGGCTCCGTGATGGCTTGGGATCATGTCTGGTTTGCCACTTTCTCCCTAGCCCCCAGTGCTGAATGCATGCTCAGTAAATAATTATTGAATGAATGAGGAGGCAAATGAGCCAAAATCCCAACCCCTCACCCTGTGCTACGTCCATCTCTCTCCATCTCTACCTGGAGGACTCACAGTGCAAATGTGGTCTCCACCCTACAACCCGACATTCTTCAATCACAAATATATCCATAGCATGGGCTCATTTGCAGCATATCTTCCTCAGCCAAGAATAGCTCGAGATACAAAAGCATGTCCCCTTCTCACTCGTGACTCTGGAGACAGGCAGGGGAGACCCTGCTCCTCAGGCACCAGAGTACAATCAGTAAGAATCAAAAAGACCAGTTTGAGTTCAGGTTCTGCCACTTACTAACTGGACCAATGACTTCCCCTCTCTAAGCCTCAATATCCTTTGTTCTAAAGGGGAATAAAACAGTGCCTACCTCCCAGGTTGGAATGCGAATGAAATGAGACCAGGTGTGTGAAGCGCTTTGACACGGGAGGAAACCCCAATCCAGAAAAATCGCACATAGACTGTGTAGAGGGGCCGGGACCCAGGCCATCTGTCCCTTAGCGCAGACAAGGGGGTGTCCCCTCTCTTGTCCATGTCCCCACACCACTAGCCAAGGATCCCCAAACTCAGTGTTCAGCTGCAACTGCCTACACGGCAGAGAGAGCCCCAACACAGCTGCAGACAGGCTGGGCACAGAGGCACGGGGAGCAGCTGGGCCCAGCTCTGAGGAGGGTGCCATCTAGACATGCTGTAGATAAACCCAGAAGGCACACTAGTGGCCTAGCCTCGGAGAGCCTGGACTTGCTCTTTTTATTGTGTTTGATAGCTTCTGAGACACTTGCCCTCAAGGCTGAGGCCGAACTCACACTTCATCTAAAGGAGGTCTGCGGCTCAAGGAAGGGGGGCTTCTTGAGGGGGGCCGGAAGCAGGTCCTTCCACCTTCCCCATTCAGCACGGTGGGAGCTCTGCTGCCCTGGAAGCCTCCAAAGCAGGCAGCAAGACTTCTCTGCGGTGAAGTCATGGGCCACTCTCAATCCGAAACTCTGCACTCACCAGCTGAGTTCTCACTGTGGGCCCCTGGCTTCATCTCTCTGAGCCTGCTCCTTCACAAGCAAAATATGATAATCTCTCCCTCACTGGGTCGCTCTGCTGAATACAAGACATAAATGCAGCAGAATTTTGTCAGTCTTACTTTTAGCTAAAGACTCTTTTGATAAAATAAAATTTTAAAAACTGATAAAAGAAAGTGGCTTTGGTTGAAGCCCGGTGGGGATTCCAGAGCCCCGACCATGCAGGGCCCCCTCCTTTGTTAGATGCTGAGGGAGCTCTGCAGATGCCACATAGTGACTCAAAAGACAGTCTGAAAACCACTGACATAAGAAAACAAGTTCTTACAACAGTGCCTGGCATAAAGCAAATGATCTATAAATCTTGGCTACTGTTATATTACTCATTGTCAGCAAAGCCCTGGGCCAGGTAAATTCTTGGGGAGGGGGTATATAAAGGTGAGAACCAGTCTGAAGGAGCTCCCAGTTAACTGCAGAGGCACGGAAACGCCCTCCGTAACATCTAACAAAACTGCCAAAGGAACCGGGTGTTTCCAAAGCAGGCACACAAGCCGTGAAAGGAAAGAGGGTGAAGTTGAGGGAGTTTCCATGAGAAAGCAGTGTTTGAGCTGGGATGAAAAGAATGAAAAAGGGGCGCCTGGGTGGGTCAGTCGGTTAAGCGTCTGCCTTTGGCTCAGGTCATGATCCCAGGGGCCTGGGATCGAGTCCCGCTCAGTGGGGAGCCTGCTTCTCCCTCTCCCTCTGCCTGTTGCTCCCCCTGCTTGTGCTCTCTGTGTGTCAAATAAATAAATAAAATCTTTAAAAAAAGAAAAGAAAAGAAAGGAATGAAAAAGATTCCAAGGGAGTTGGAGCAGTGTGATGGGAGGGATGTGCGGGAGGTGGTCATCTAACCCCTTCAGTTTCCGGATGGGGAAACTTAGAAGAGGGAAAGGGACTTGCTCAAATCCCACGGAGCTGGAGGCAGAGGTGGACCTCTGCCAGGGCCAGACCACCTCCCGCCACACCCGGGCACAGTAACTCCTGCTGCCTGGGCTACAGTGTTCTTTCCTTAAGCAATAGGGCACAGGATGCTGGCGCAGGATGGGAAGAGGGGTGGGGACCCTGCAGAGTCTGGGCACACCCAAAGAACAGGCCCGACACCAAGCCAAGAAGTAGCTGCTCCAGAAGCAGCCTGGTGGGCAAAGCCATAAACCCTGGCCTAGGGCACCCGAGGCCCAGGCCTTCCCCCCTGGGATATGCCCCCCGACCAACAAAGCAGGTACTGCCAGGCAGGTCTTCTGACCTTCCCACTGCCACATTCCAGGGGCCTGCTTGGGTCTGGTGCAGTTTGGCAACTAAACCCTCTCCTCTCTGCCCTGCGTGAGAGCCCTCACCTGCACAGTTCACAGAGCATTTTAACAAACACACAAATGCTACCAGCAGAATCCTGCCAACAGTCCTCAAACAGAAAAAGGGAAGCTATTAGGAGGCTGCTTTTCAGATGAAGAAATTGAGGTATGCAACCCGCAATGACTTCATCCAGCAAGCATTTATAGAGTGTACCGTACTAGGCATGGGGCGCAAAACTAAACAGGGCCTGTCCCGGAGGGTCCCATCGGTGATTCGGATATAGTCTGATCGGTGCCATCAGAAAAGCCTACTTAAATGCTATCAAGGAGGCACAAAGAGAAGAATTTATTCCATTTGTTGAATGATGGATGAGCAATCAACTGAAGCAATGCAAGGGGCGCCTGAGTGGCTCAGTCAGTTAAGCGGCTGCCTTCAGCTCAGGTCATGATCCCAGGGTCCTGGGATCGAGTTCTGCATCACGCTCCTTGCTCAGCGGGGAGCCTGCTTCTCCCTCTGCCTGCAGCTCCCCCTGCTTGTGCTCTGACAAATAAATAAAATCTTAAAAAAACAACAACAACAACAAATGAAGCAATGCATGAAGTAGGTCAAGGAAAGCTTCCTGGAGGAGGCAAGAGTGATACTGGAGCTGGCCGTGAAGGATGCCTAGGCATTCCCCAAAAGGAAAGCAGGAAAGGATATTCTGGACAGGAGGGAGAAGACAGGCACAGGCCTGTGAGTGAGCACCAAGAGGTGGGGGGATGGCTGGAAAGCAGGGGCGGGGGCAAGGATGCAAGGTGAACTCGGAAAGGCAGGCTCTTTACACTTTCTTTGACCAGGCTCCCTGCCTGCTGCATTTCAGTTAGCGGGTGAGTTACTGGTGTCTTAACGTACTTTCTGTCTGTCTGTGTCTCCTCCACACAACAGTGGGCGCCCCAAGGCCAGACACTGGGCCTCATTCATCAGGGTACCCAGGTTCCAGCACAGTGCCTGGCACCTGCAAGTCTCCATAAATATTTGAACAGATGAATACCGCTCTGAAGAGTTTGGGCTTTATGCCTGAGGAAACAGAGCGCCATAGAAGGGTTTCCAATAGAGGAGGAATGTGATCAGAGCCTTGTTTAGAGAATTAATCAGCAGCGGGGTGGAGCCCAGGAGCTAGGCAGGCAGGGCTTGAACCAGACAGCAGACTTAGACATGGAGAGAACAGGATGGATTCTGAAGCTATTTCAGAGATAGGCTAGACATGACTTGACGACTAATTCGATTAGGGAGGAGGTGGAGGGGGAAGGAAGGGGAAGTGTTTAGAATGACTCAGGTACCCAGCAAGTACAGATGAAGTGCAGCCACCAACTGAGGCAGAACCCGGGCCGGGGATGATGGTTCCCAGAGTCACTGAGTTGTTAGTGAAGGTCTGAACCAGACATGAAAACCGGAGTCCCTGACTCCCTGTTCTTTTATGCTACTCCACGCTGCCAACCCTTTTGAGACTTTTTCCAAGAGCATTTCATGTTGATCAACACGAGATTGTGGAAGGAAAGAAGGAAGGGTTCAGCAACCACAGCTTCTGAAGCATCACAGAAAACTATCCGTAGGTCTTCCCCCGCTCCAAGATTTTATTTTTAAGTAATCTCCACACCCAGTGTGGGTCTCAAACTCAACCCCGTGATCAAGAGTTGTAAGCTCCACATGCCCCGCTGCCTGAGCCAACCAGGTGCCCCTCCCTAGGTCTTTACTGATGGCACATAAACTACATTTGATATACTGGGGTGGGGGAGGGGGCGATTAACATTTTCCGGAGGCTCTGCTAGGTGCTTCCAGTTCAGCTGGCTCCCACTGATCCTCAGTCCTGTGAGGGAAGTGCTGTTACCCCCATGTTACTTACAGATGAGAAAATTAAGGTACAGAGTTACTAGTGTGCCTGTGATGACACGGCTAGAACAGGTGAGTTGGGATTCACAACAGGGCCTCTACTCTACTACCCTCTGCCGTGTTCACTCAACTGTGACTGAACAGGGACTGTCCTCAATATAACTGTCAGACGTGATAGATTTCTACAGTGGACAGGGCTGAAGGGGGAAGGGCTGGATTAGGTGATCTTTCCGAGGCTTCAAGCCCAGAAATCAGGGAGACTCCGAAGAATCTTACTCTTTTTTCACCTCTGCACCTAGACCCAATCTGAGAGGCACAGTACTGTAAGAGATCCCAGAGAGCCTCCAGTCCCACCTCTCAAGAGAGGATGGAATCTCTGCAGCACCATCTTGAATCTGTTTGCATTCCTGCAAGTGATGGGCAGCTCACCTCCTCCTAAATAACCCACTCAGGAAGTTCAATATCTTCTTTTGGTTCAAGGGTTCATTCTTCTACCCCCAAGACCCCCGTGAAGTTCAGAGATATCAAAGGTTGGTCCATGTGGAGTCCTGATGGGGAAGGAAGTAGGCTGCCTTGCAAAGAGGCCTGTGCTCTGAAGCTGTCCCTCAAGTGTCAGCTGGAGGAGGCTAACGCACATTCTAAGGGGTTAAACAATCCAGAAGACAGGAGTGGTTTGGGCATTCACCAGCAGAGCCTCCTAAAATATTTAAAGGCAAGAAACCTGCAGCCAATAAACAGCGGGCCAAGAAATGTCCCAAGACTTCAATTACCATCTGTGTGCTGACACTCCAAAATCCTTCTGTCCAGCTTCATCTCTCCTGAGCTGCTGGCTGACCCACGTATCCAACAACCTCCTGGACCTTCCCTCCAAATCTATTCCTCCCTCTGTGTCCCCATCTCAGTGAATGGTACCTCCCACCCAGTCCCCCAAATCTGAAGCCTTAGTGCCCTCCTGGGCACTTCCTCTTTCCTCCCCTCCATCACCCCAATTAGGCACCAAGTTTTCTCAATTCTACCTCCCAAATGTTTCTCAAATCCATTTTCACCAGGCCCCCATTCTCTCTAATCAAGGATACTTCATCAGCTTTGAGACCGGTCTCCCTGCCTCCAGTGTCTCCTGCATTGGTCCATTCTCACAGTGCCCCACGGTACCAAGTCCAAAGCACAAATGAGACAAGACTCTTCTACAACTCCCTCATTAGTCAGGATGAAATCCACACTCCCCCGAAAGGTATACAAAGTCCTTGAGGATCTGGCCCTTGCTTACCTTTCTGGTCTCATTTCTCAGCCCTTTCCCCTTCTTCACTCGGTATTGATCTCCTGAAATTCCTCCAAAATACTGGGCTCTTGTCAGCTGACCTTTGTGCGTGCTATTCCCTCTTTCTTCAATCAGCTAATGCCTACTGGTGATTCAGCTTTTGGTTTCAATGTCACCTCCTTCAAGAAGCCTTCTTCCCCCACACACTTAGTTAGGCATCCCTCCTGTGCTGTCCTAGTACCTTACACTTACTCCCATTTAGCATTTATCACACTGATTCCACAATTTATCTATTTGTATCACTCTTTCCTTGGAGTATTTACTATATGCCAAACAACACACCAAGCACTTTACATGGATTAGCTCCTTTAATCTTTACAGTAACTCTTGAGGCAGGTGCTCTTATGACCCCATTTTAAAGAAGGGGAAACTGAGCCTTGGACTTTGGCAAGAAATTTCTGTGAGGAAATGGCGGAGCAGAGATGTGCAGCCAAATTTCTCAGTCTCAGAGCCAAGCTCTCAATCACTGAAACCCATCAAACTGGCTCCCCTGCCCAGGACCCAAGGGCACTTGGGTTTCACTACTCCAACACCCAGACCATGCTTGAGGACCCTGGGGCTGGTGGCAGTGGAAAAATTAATAAGAGTTTTGACTCCTAACAATTGGTTGGAATCCTGCAGGGCTACGTTCTGGGTAGAGGGGAGGCGGCACTAAGCCTTTGTATGCTTTGAAACAACCAGGTATTTTCTTAGAACACCCTGGACCGGAGCTGCACAGGCGGACAAGGCATGATGGCAGGGATAAAAGTATTTCTTCTATTCTGGATACATTTCTCTCCGTGCTCCTTTTCAGTATTTCACTCTGAGCAGAAGCCCAGGCCATGTGGCGTAACAGCAATCAACAGCAGCAAGAACCTCCACCAGGGACGCCTAGGTGGCTCAGTCGTTAGGCATCTGCCTTCAGCTCAGGTCAGGGTCCCAGGGTCCTGGGATCGAGCCCTGCATCGGGCTCCCTGCTCAGCGGGGAGCCTGCTTCTCCCTCTCCCACTCCCCCTGCTTGTGTTCCCTCTCGCTGTCTCTCTCTCTGTCAAATAAATAAATAAAATCTTAAAAAAAAAAAAAAAAAGAGACTCCACCAGGCACGGGCACACACTTGGTATCAACAATGTGCCAAGCTCACTGCAAGTTTTAGCAGTTTGTCTTCATTTCAGCCCTATGAAGTATTCCTTTTTAAAGGTGAGGAAACTGAGGCTCAGAGCCCATAGATGGTTTGTCCAAGGGTATGTAACTATTAAGTGCTAGAATTAGGATTCTAGCACAATTGTATCCAACCTGGAAGTGCAGGCTCCTAATTTCTATGTCACTGCCTCTAAGATGCACACAAAATACCTCCAGAAGCTTATTAAAATGTAGATTCCTGGGCCCTTCCTGGGCACAGAATAGGTCTGAGACGGAACCCAAAGTATGCACTTTTCTTTTTTTTAAGATTTATTTATTTATTTGAGAGAGAGAAGGAGAGAGTGCAACAAGCAGGCACAGAGGGAGAGGGAGAGAGAATCCTAAGCAGACTCTGGGCAGAGCCCAGAGCCCAACACAGGGCTCGATCTCACAACCCTGAGATCATGACCTGAGCCAAAACCAAGTCAGATGCTCAACGAACTATGCCACCGGCGCCCCCAAAGTGCTTTTTAAACAAGCTCCTAGGTGATTCTGATACAGACCATCCACTGAGAAACAATGCACCATGGCAATGTTTTCCCAAACTGTGTTCCTCAAGAATACTAGTGTCACCAAAAAATGACCAGAAATTTTAGAAAAAGGGAGTTGGGGATGGGAGGGAGTTCCCATGGTTAAAAAAGTTTAAGAAATACTGCATATTCTATCCCTCTCTGGCAAATTTACAAAGCATATTAACAAATTAAGAATTCTGAGATGCTTCATGTTGAACAAACTTATTCAGCTGTGTTTCACAGAGTGTTTCCCAAACTTATTTAACCACAGAATCCTCCTCTATTAGCAATACCTATTAACATTTCATAAGACCCAACAAACGGAATGGAGCTTCAGGAGCCCTGCTAGGTTATACTTCCTCCTAACCTCAGCCCATGCTAGCTTTTTTTCTACCTCTGCTAAGTATGCAACGAAAGGAGTTCTACATTCCAGCCCTGGCCTCACTCCCTCACTTGCTATATGTGACCTTGGGCAAGCCATTTCACCTCTTTGGGTTCCTTCCTCAGCTATAAACTAGGGATAATAATCTCTACTAGCATGCTTACGGGGCCTTCATCACTGAGATTAAAAAGGTCCAAATACTGTGTACAAAAGCCATACAGAGCTGCACTTCCTCACCATTCTTTTGGCATGTGACTATACTCAGTTAAGTGCTTTCTAATATCCCAGGTAATTCTGTTTTCCTACTTTCCCTGCATGGGTTTTATCTCCTAAATTAGCATGATCTTGGAGTCTAGAGAAAGATCCAAATACTAAAATACTGTTACACTCTTAGAAGTACCAAATGCTTTACAAGCATGACTTCATTACTACTCATGACAGCTCTCTGAAGTAGACCCTATTATTGGGCCCAATTTTAGAGAGAGGGAAACAGGCTCCAAAGGCTTAATGGCTCATAACTATTTAAGTGATGGAGCCAAGGTGTGAACCTTCTTCTGCCTCCAAGCTGAACTTAACCACTCTACCTTATCTGTCATCCAACAAAGGATTCTGGCCACAGAATCACCTTGCTGTGGTGTTCTTGGCTGGATCAAAATGGGCAGGGGAGTGGGGAGGAGGCATCTGCTGACAGCTTCCGGGTTCTGCTGCCTGCCAGGAGACTGCAGGTTAAGTTCTGTGTCTTCTCTGGGTTTCACTTTTCCTATGCGTGAAATGGAGGTGTTAGACTAAGCAAATAAGGTCATTCGAGGAAACTGCGGAAACCACAGATTCTCCTGATGATTCGCACGCAGTGTATCAGGGGTGTATTTTTATCAGACGCCCCGAACGATGCCGACGAAGCCAGTGCTCTAAATGCTCTGTTGGCGTTGGTGAGCCCGCCGGGAGCCCCCGCGGGAGTCCTGAGAAGGTGTGGGGCCCCAGCACAGCCCAGCCTGATTACGTGGGGTCCAAGGTCCCCAAATCCTCCCGGGCGCGACGTCAGAGGGGGCGCGACGCGACCTCCCAGACCTGTAGTCCTGCGTGACGCGAGACAGGCGCGACCGACCAGCCCTTTCGCCTTCTCTGCCGCGCGAGACCTCGCTGAAGCCAACCTCAGCGTGGGAAGGGCGCGGAGAATGCCAGGAGAAAGTAAAGCGGGGTCCGGGCCTGGACTCGGCGAGGCCCCTACTTGGAATCGCCCGCCCCCGCCAAAAGCACTCACCTGCCCGTACGGGTAGCTGGCCATGGCGACTCGACGTCACACGTTGGCGAGGGGCGGGGCTTCCCGGTCCTAAGCCTGCCCCGCCTGGGCCTGGGTGTGGCCGCTTCTGATTGGATGTTCTCTGCTGTCAATCCTGGGCGCATGGGTCGACGGAAGTGACGTTCTAGGGCGGTGGTCGGGTGCTTCTGGGAGAGGCCCTAGGTGCTCAGGCTTGGGTGAACGTTTCCGGAAATCCCGTTCGCTTACTGGCGGGGCTGTTCCTCCCTTTCCTGCCCTAGGCCCCAGGGACGCTCAGGCCCGGGTATTTAGGGAGAAGCTTGGGTCGGTTGTTGTAGCGGTGGCCATGTTTTAACCTGGCAAATGGGACGCCTGATAGTGGGTAGTTGCAGTCGTCACTGTAAGTTTCCGCCCGCCGGAGGAGGGCCCAGGCGGTTGCCGTGACAACCAAAACAGAATTAGGCCTCCTGGACAGGATGGAGGCAACGGCGGAAGTACCTCGCTCTAATGTCATGACATCAGTTACTAGCTTTAGAGTGAAATTTGTGGTCTTTGGAGAGGAAAATGCCAAGTCCTCAGAGTGGGAGGAAAATTAAAATCATCTGGGGTCTCTTCTTTAATAAAACGGGATACTGTGGTCCAGAGAGGCAGTGACTTGCCCTAGTTCACAGTAGGTTGGGGGCAGAGGTGGCCTAGAACTGGTGTCAATGGATGCCCAGTTCTCAGTAGGGAACTCTTGACTAGTCCCCAAAGTAAGTCCAATTCTGGTGACTGAGTGACCACATATAGTCATGTACTTACTTGCTCTTGGTGGTTCAGGCTCTGCACTTGTTTGCATGCTTATTTGACTAATTTGTTAAGTTCTTCCGTGTGGGCATAGACTGTGTTGTGTTTTGTTTTGTTTTGTTTATTTGACAGAGAGAGACACAGCGAGAGAGGGAACACAAGCAGGGGGAGTGGGAGAGGGAGAAGCAGGCCTCCCGCCGAGCAGGGAGCCCTTTTCGGGGCTCGATCCCAGGACCCTGGGATCATGACCTGAGCTGAAGGTAGATGCTTAACGACTGAGCCCCCCAGGTGCCCCAGATTGTATGTAGTTTTGCTTGTCATGTCCCCTGTACATAGTACAGTGCCTGGCACTGTATTTAAACACACACACACACACAGAGCAATAAATGAGTAGTGTTACAAGGTGTTATCCATTCCAGACCATCTTTCTTTTTTTTTTTTCTTTTAAAGATTTTATTTATTTATTTGACAGAGAGAGATAGTGAGAGAAGGAACACAAGCAGGGGGAGTGGGAGGGGGAGAAGCAGGCTTCCCGCCGAGCAGGGAGCCCGATGTGGGGCTCGATCCCAGGACCCTGGGATCATGACCTGAGCCAAAGGCAGACGCTTAACGACTGAGCCACCCAGGCGCCCCCCAGACCATCTTTCTAACCCTCTGGCCAGGCACTCTCCAAAATCACTGTTTCAATTCAAATATCACCTAGGGGAGGGGGGCATTCCTTGACACCACATCTAAAGTAGCATTGCTGCCCCACATTCTAGACGTCTATCATGTTACAATGTTTCATTTTATCATAGTACTTGTCAGTACTTGAATTGTCCTCTTTAAAGTTTAATGTATATTGTAGCATTGTCCTCTTCTTATTCACTCCTATATCCCCAGTGCCTAGAACAGTATCTGGCATGAATTTAATAAATGTTACTAGATATCATCATCGTTGTCATCGTTGTCGTCGTCGTCCTGCATTGAATTCTTACTAGGTGCCCGATGTTGTACTAAGTACAATGTGTTGTTTCATTTCCATCGCAGTGCTTTGAGATAGATATTACTACTCATTTATAATGAGGAGCTGAGGCTGACAGAGGCTAAGTGATTTCCCTACTAGCAAAAAGATAAATGGAGAGGTCAGGATTTGAACCCAGGTCCACATCTTTTAACTACTCAGTAGTTTAACTACTAAGTAGTCTTGTCTTTACCTTTGTAACCCCCTACCCAGTCCAAAAAAAAAGTAGGTAGAATTGCACTGCAAAATCTCAGAGAGGAAGAAGTCTTACAGTCTGGGCTGAAGGTCAAGGGGTATCTGGGGGGGGAGAAAATAGGTGACCCCCAGACTACAAACTGGGGTCATGTGATGCACATTTTATTCCACAAATATATTAAGCCTATTGAGTTCCCACCCCTTATCAGGCTCTGTTCTAAGTGCTGAGGATTAAATTTCTATGAAAATCTCACCCCCCTAACCCCCTCTGCCCAGCAAAGGGCTCCTAGGAGAACGTTCTGTTGGATATCTGTGCACTTTGGGAGCATCATCTCTCAGGTACTGAAACTAGCCAAAGCCAATCTCCAGGGCTATGCCTCTGAGGACCTGGGGCAGGCCCAGGTGTGTTTATTTTGGAGCAAGCTGGATAACAGGGAGATCAGGAATTCCAAAGACTGAAAAACAATCAACTCATTTCCAAAACCTCAACTACCTGAGGCAGACAGAGGTGGGTGGGAAAGTTCCTGTTATTGTTTCAGCTTTAGCCAAAGGGGAAAACTTGGATTCCAGCCCTTTTTAGAGCACAGAGCACTTTTCCTGAGTTCATGGAAGCCCTGTGGTTGACCCATTAGAGGTGAGGCAGAGCTTGGTAATGGAAGGTCCATCAACTGGAAAATATCACCTCCCCTAGGGACACATCATTCCTCCCAGGCATTCTGGATCAGCTCCAAGCTCCAGTATTGCTTGCTGAGAAGGAATACCAACAGCCACCTAATTATTGTGGAATTAATTCTCTTTGATTCCAACTAGATCCAGTTCTGAAGTTTAAATTGCAGTTGGATGCTGTGGATGAGAGGTTGATTTGCAGCTTTCCACAGAACCAACAGAAAAATGAGAACAGCAGACGTGGCATTTTGGCCACACTCCCCTTCCATCATGGGATCATATAGAGAGTACATTGATATATTCTATTCCCATAAATTATTCAGGACCACACCAGAAGATCTAGTCTTATAAGGGGTTAACAAGCCACATGTGAAGAAAGCGGCTAGATTTTGTTGAATTCTGGTGACAGGGGAAACTCTTTTTTTTTTTTTTAAGATTTTATCCATTTATTTGACAGACAGAGACACAGTGAGAGAAGGAACACAAGCAGGGGGAATAGGAGAAACAGGCTTCCCGTGGAGCAGGAAGCCTGATGCGGGGCTTGCTCCCAGGACCCTGGGATCATGACCTGAGCTGAAGGCAGATGCTCAATGACTGAGCCACCCAGGCGCCCCCAGGGGAAACTCTTATGACAAATGGGAGGATTTAAATTCCAGAAGGCATCAGATTTGGGATTTTTCTCTGCAGAATAAATCTGCAGCAGCCTTTTCTTCCTCTTATAGAGCAGAGCGTTTCTCAAATTAAGGATCCTCCAATCCACTTTTTTTCACTTTGCTGTCAGTGAGCAGGCAAACCTGACCAACACCCCCTTGCAGAAAACCCTTGCCTCCCACTGCCTGCCCTGCTCACACTCTGCATTCCAGCCACAAACGACACTGACCCCTGCACTGTGCCCCTGTCACTCAGCATGCTGCTCTTAACCACCTCTGGACCTTGGCATGTGGTGGTCCCTCCGCCTCCATCGATCTGTCTCTAGACAAGGTTAGGTCCCTCAGCCCTGCGCTCCCCTGGTGCCTGGTACTGCCCCACCATCCCACTTTATTGTATTTGCTTGTTTAACTCCCTGCTCTCACTGTAGACACCGTGGGGGCGGGGGCCAGATCCGTCTTGTTTGCCTCTGACTCCCCAGAGCCTATTACAGTTCCTGGCACAAAGTAGTGAGAGGAAAACGGACTCATCAGGTTAGATTTTGCCGATCTGAATGATCTGTATGCTGCCTTCACAGCCTGGAATATACTAAGAAATGAAGACCAAAGAATAACATGGCAGGAATGTGAGAAAGCTGCCTGAAGCTTGTGCCCCTCCTTCCTTTCTCTTCAGCTTACCCAGCTCCTGAATTTATGAGCAAAATCCGTGGATTTTTTTGCTGACCACAGTAACAGAAGACACTATAAAATTCAGCTTTCCATCTGGTTCTTCATGGTCCAAGAAAATACAGCCGTTCCAAACTCCAGGGAGACAAGCACTCAAATCATGAAAGTTTAAACCAGCCTGTTGTAGACTCCCCTAAGAGCTGCATGAATGTGACTCAGGAAGAAAAGTGAAGAAAGCGTCATTTACTGTGTAAGGATCAATTCCCTGGTGGCCCTCGAAGGGTAGGAGTTTGATGTTTCCCCATAGTGATAGTCCCCTTTGGCCTTCAAAGCCAACCCGCTTGATCCAACAGCTGGTCCTTGCTTCCCTCTCCACTCACGCCAATGTGCTCCTTATCATGATGCCAATCGTCAGCACTTCGCAGACTGGGGCCCAAAGTGGGAGCTGGCCTTCCAATAGGAATGCTTCAACATCTGTCCTCATCCACTGTCCAAAACTGGCTGCTATTTCAATGCAAAGATGATGCGTTTGCTTTTTAATGTTGGATGTTAGAACCAGAGTTAACTAAGAATGGCTGATGAGGGACAAAATAAGAATCGACGCCCCGTTGATCTAAAAGTGTCACATGAGATACTCGGGCATGCTTGGGAGTCTGCCCGATGTCATTCCCTTGGCCACTGGCACACCTCTGCTCCTGGCAGGAAGAAAATAGGTTCTGAAGGCAAAGGTTCTGAAAAGCCATGAGTAGGCTGGTCTCCTGGTATCCGGGGCCCAACTGGAGAAGGGAATTTTCAGAACTGTGCTGGAAATGTCGGCTCTGGAGAGATGGCAGCCAGTTGGAAGACTTCAGGCAGTTTGGATAAGCATCTAGACTCTGGGTGCATTTCTGAGCTTGCTCTGTGATCTCTTTGAAGTTTATCCAACTTGAATTAACCTTCCAGAAAGCTGGGACCAGTAAAAAGCCTTTCTTTAGAAGTCCCTCTGGATGTGCCCTGTTGCTTTCTCACAGGGCAGCCAGCCCATCAGGACAAGAGATGTGAAAAGGACAGAAGGAAGAGGCTTGAGGTGGAATGTTTCCATAATATTCAACTTGCTGTCTTCCCCCACCCTTTTCTTCCTGATCTTTTTATATAGAGAGAAGGAGACAGAAGATAGATCACCAAATTCCCAGTGGACTTTGAAGACACACCCCCCCCCCCCTCCGCCGGGGCTTAGATCTGATCATGGCTTGCCCATGACCCTTTTGCACTGAGGCAACCTGTTTCTGAAAGCCTAGGCTAAGATGTACAGGAAAAGCACCACACCCATTAGATGAACAAAGTTTAACAAAAGACGCCATTTGCAGTCCAGGAGAGCTGGTGACAGGGCTGTGCAAGCATCAGGCAGAAGCTTCCATTTCATTTCCTGGAGAAGCCGTCCCTGGTTGCGTAGGCCGGGAGCTGAAGCCTATCTTTCCTGTTTGCACAGACGTTCTAATGACAGAATTACTGGAGCAGTGAGAAGAGCCTGCTCGCTTGGAGAGACTGGCAGGCAGGCGACTACACCCCCGCGCTGGGTGGCATTTCCCCAGGTGCACCCTGGATCGGCTCTGGGCCACTCTCGAGAAGTACTAAACACCAATTTCTCTGGGGAAGCAACCAGGAAGGGCCCTCTACAAGCCATAAGTGGGGCCTTCAAGTCTGCTTTTGGCTCATTTATGGGGACAGGCTATGTGACGCCTTCTCTGACTTCGAGAAGTGTGCCCCGAAGGGCAGGACACAAGGTCCACAGGGGACCAAAGCATGACTCGGAAGCGTCTAGAGAGGAGAGCCGAGCTGGGGGCACCCTCGACAGCAGCATCCCACAGCTCTGCCAGTTGACCGCAGACACGAGAGAAAGGCCCTTTTTTTGACCCTGGGCCCAAATGACAGGGGGATGACAGAGAGGCAGTGGCAGCAGCAGAGAACCCCGTGGAAGTGGGGTTGCAGGTAGTTTTGTTCATTTATTGATAAAAAAATATTAATAGCAATTAAGAAAAACAAAACATTCACAACCCATCATAGAGTCCTGTAAGTTTCAGCCAAATGTTCCCAATAGAGTCCTTCATCTGACAGAGCTGGTGATTTCAGCCGAAAGGCCCCTTCATGTTCTTCATGGGTGGGTACTGCTGCTCCATGGGCATGGCCCCAAAGCAGTCAGAGGGGTTACAGTGGCCAGCCTTGCCTGGCTGGCCCATGGGACCCGGGGGGCCGGGGATGCCAGGAATGCCTTGCTGGCCCATCGGTCCAGTGGCGCCCATCTTGCCATACCCTGGAGGGCCCTGAGGACCTGGGGGGGGGGGAAGAGTCAGAGAAGGAAGGTCAGGAGACCCAAGTGACAAGAAAAGAAGAAATCGTGGTCGTGGTAAATAATACCTTACGTGTGATAAATATTTGTCAGGTTACAACAGGTTTTCGAGAAGACCTGATCTGATCCTTACGTTAATGTAACAATAACAACAATATTACTGGCCAGTTTTATTGGGAGCTCCTGTGTGCCAGGCACAAGGCAAGTGCTTTTGATGCATAATTCAATGAATCTTCACAACGATTCTGTGAGAAAGAAACTATCACCTCATGTTGTAGATGACGATGCAGGCTCAGAGAGGTTGCCCACGTGGGGTAGGTGTTCAGTGAGGCTAGGTCTCAGAGCCAGGCCGGCAGGCTACAGTCACTTCTCTTTCAGGCTCCACAGCCTGACTTAGTGACCTTGTCAAGTCTGGACAGCCAGGATGATGCTAGCAGGACTTGAACTCACCTTCCCTGGCCCCACCATATCCAACTACCTTTCCCTGTGTCCCGCTAGCCTGGTTTAGGACTTGAGGACGGGCCCTGGGTCCTCCACTCCCCCCTCTGCACACCCTGGCATGACTGTAAATGGTGGCTGATAGGCCTGTAGTTATTTGAGGTTCTACACAAATACACTGTGTTGTAGAAGGAACATTCTACAAGATTCATGCTCTCACATTCTGGCTCTTCCTACCTGGGGGGCCGGGGAGACCATTTTCTCCTGCAATGCCGATACCATTGTCCCCCTTTTCACCCTTAGTACCGGGCAATCCTGGGACAAAAGAAATAAAATAAGTCCTATTCCTGAGCAGAAAAATGACACGCCCAGGCAGATTATTTGAAACCCACACATGCACACGAATGTCAGGGTCATGATAGACCTCATGCAATGCTCCTGTTTGCCCCCAGAGAGTCCCAGGTGCGCCTGGGGAGCTGGAGGGCAGAGCTACCTCTCATTCCTGGCACGCCCTGCCGTCCTTCCCTGCCGATCTGACCAGGGAGTCCGGGTGACCCCGGAGCGCCTGGCCGGCCTGGAGCACCGTCCTTCCCTGGGGGCCCTGGGCGTCCCGGAGCTGCAGCCATCTCCATGGGGAACTGCATCCTGGAGGTGTAGTAAGCCATCCTCTCTGTAAGAAAGGCCAGGGACCGGTCACAAGGTGCCCCGGGGCCTCACACCGGTGCAGGGGGGCTGCCAGCATCGAGTCCCAACTGGCCTTGCTTCAAAGGGGAGTCAGAGCAGGGAACACGGGGGCTGATCTCCTGAGTGGCCTCCCGTGCCCTTGCCTCCACCTTCCTCTGCACAGTGGTTTCTCGGGAGCACGGACCTGATAATGGCCTCCCTCCCCTCCAACACCCTCATTAGTCCACCACTGGCTTCACAATAAAGTCCAGACTCCTTGCTTGGCATTCAAGCTCCGCTCCCCAAGCAAGATGGCTAGCCCCATCAGGACAGGGTCCATGTTCTCCCCAGGCCCTAGCATGGCAAGGCTGGATGAACAGATGAACAGGAAAAAAGCTTAAAAGTGAAACCACCCCAGCTCTCTTACGGTTGCTGCTCGCCCCTCTATTTAGAGCTCACTTCACGCAGACTCGTTTGATTTCAATTTTCTTGTCTGTCTCCTTTGCTCCAGTGGGGGCTCAGGGAGCGCGGGGGCGGTGGGGGGGAGTCATTTTATCTCTGAACTGAGCAGGTGATAAGGAAGGTCTGACGTCTAACTGAACATATGCATGTAAGTTGAGGGGGGTGGTGGGGTGCCTGGGGAGGGGCACTGAGCTTGAAGGAAAAGGAGGCCAGGGCAGGGTGGAAAAAGAGCTGGGAAGGGCCAGCAGCGCCCACCACTGCCCAGCCAGCTGCCAATTACCATCAAACATTTTAATGATCTCTTGTCTGATGAACCTCTTGATTTCATCATAATTCACCATGTCTCCCTGAGGAAAACAAAGAAAACCTGCCTCAATTATACTTCCAAGCCTGGTGCTCTCCCCCCTGGGAATAGACCTTATGGAAATAAAAGATAAGGAAGGAACAAAGCTTCTAGGAGCCTCCCACAGGTACTTAACCCAAGGTTCTAACCCCCCTGAAATGGTGCAAAACACAGCGCATTTTTGTGGGGAGAGGGTTCCCAAACCTCCCCCACTCTCCCCCACACAGGTGAAGCATCTATATGGGAGTCATGCTCTTTCCCTCAGAGGGTCAAGCAGGAGCTTCTAAAATGGTCTCTGCTCCACCCACCCTGTCTGCCTGCTCTGTGGGACCGTGTCCCTGGCTGCCAGGCTTCCTCCTTACCATGGAGCCAGGCATCCCGGGCAAGCCGGGGCTCCCCACAGGCCCCGGGGAGCCAGGGTGGCCTCTCTCTCCTGCCGGACCCGGTGGCCCAACAGGCCCCATGGAGCCACTCTTGCCAGGCCCGCCAGGCATGCCGGCTCTCCCCTTCTCTCCTGCCTGGCCCTTCTGTCCTGAAGGTCCCAGATCACCCTGCAAGGACAAGAAGTCACATCCAGCATGGCCACTTCATGATGTCGCAGCCATTGGCCTTTCTCTCTCTCCATCCCCCCACCCGGCCCCTGGCATCTTCCTCTGACAGTGGCCACAGCATCCTGACAAGGACTCCAGAGCGGTCCTCTGAAAAGACAGTTTTCGTGCCGTTACTTCCTGCTTAGAAATTCTGATGGCTCCCGCCCACCCTCAGGATAAAACTGGATTCCTTGGCCAGACATTCAAGATCATTCGTGATGTGGTCCTGACCACCTCTTCTCCAGGCCCATCTCCCCGCCCCTGCACCCACAGCCATACCTCACTGGTTAGAACTCTGCTTCGGCCACGCCGTCTTAGCCCTCCCTGCCTGGAATGCTCTTCCCCTCCTTCTACCCGTACACTCCTCCCGTTCTGCTGAAATGCTCCCGTTCTTTGCACAGCCTCCCTGACTCCCAGGCTGAGTTGGGTGCTATGTCTAATCTTCTGAAAAGGCTACCGTGCCCTAGTGTAAGTGTGACCGGACTCAGTGAGCGGTTATTGTTCGGAGACCTCTATTTATCCAAGGCTGGGACAGAGGGTCTGGAATGTAAGTGAGATCAAGCAGACGGCTGCAGCATGAATGAATGAATCCATCCACTGGTCAATGAGTGAATGAACTTGAGATTTCTATCCTCCCAATTGTAGCTAAGAAATAGGCCCATGTGAGCAGTTTTTAGAGATGAGGTTGCTCCAAGTTCTGAGTTCTGCCCAGGTTTTCTTCCTGCCCACTGGCCTTCCTGTGTCTCCTCTCCATGGCTTAAGTCATAGCATAGAACTGGCCTTCATCACTCATGAGTTTTTCCCCTCAAAACCAGCCAGTGCCCACTCACCTTTGGACCAGGGGGTCCATAGAGTCCCTGTTTTCCAGGGGGTCCCTAGAGGAAAGCAAAAGTCAGGGGTCAAGTCTGGGCAACATCTTTGAGCCATTCTGGGGAGGTAGGTGCCATGAAAGGACCACCTTCCACGGCCCTGGGGCCTCGGGCTGTGTCCAGCTGGGCTCTGTGTGAGGAAGGACAACAGCCTCCTTTTTGTTGGTTGACAGCTAGAAGGGAGCATGATGTTTCCCAAGGCATGGCCTTGTGTGATCATGTTGGTTTGGTCCCTTGTCACAGACAAAAAGAGGTGAGAAGTCAGAGCAAGAGGGCCAGTCCACGGCATATTGGAGGGCCTGGCAAGAGCTGGTGCCCAGGAAATGTTTGGAGTCTATCACCACCACCACCACCACCATCACCATCATCATCACCATCATCATCACCACCACCATCATCATCATCATCACCATCATCATCACCACCACCATCATCATCACCACCACCATCATCATCACCATCATCATCATCACCACCATCATCATCATCACCATCATCATCACCACCACCATCATCATCACCACCATCATCACCATCACCATCATCATCACCACCATCATCATCATCACCACCATC
>NW_023270447.1:70359526-70485355 GCF_011800145.1 Mirounga leonina | reverse complement strand
CATCATCATCCCCATCGTCATCACACCATCATCATCACACCATCATCATCATCACCACCACCATCATCACCACCACCACCACCATCATCATCGGCTCTCTTTGACCAGGTACAGAGTAAGAAAAATAGTGAAGAACAAGTGTCATGCATCCTTCTCCCCAGTCCCAGTCCCTCTCCCCAATGCAGCAAGGGCCACCAACTTCCTACATATCCATCTGGAGGGAGTCTGGCATTCAGGGAGTGTTTAGTGAGTGAACAAAGAAGGGTGAGGGCAAGGCGAGGCACAAGCAGCAGCACCCCCCGCCCCCCCGGAAAGGAGAAGCCCAGCGCGACAGTACCTCTTTGCCAGCCGCACCATCTGTACCGGGTTCACCCTGTGGAGTAGAGAGTGGGAGACGTGTGATAGGCACTAATCCAGCATGGCGTCCCCTGCCTCCCCTTGCCCACCACAGGTGCCCAGCCCTGGGCCACCAAGGGACCACGATTCTCTAGCCCTCACCCTCAGACCCTCGGGGCACAGACCATGGAAACTTAGATCCCCACCCCCCATCCCCAATTCTAGCCTGTCCTGGAGCCCCACACCAACAGCCCTGGCCGCCCCCTGACCGAGCTGGGCAAGGGAAGAGTGGACTGCACACGCCCAGCTCCTGGCTCGAGGCCCCCGCATCTTGCAGGAGCCCTAGCTCTGAGTTTATGTTACATGTTTGCCGAGCCTGCTCCCTCCCCAGGACAGGATGGGCTGCATCGTGGGCCCAGCCTGCTTCTGGTGAGATGGTGGGGAAGACTCTGATTGCCCGGCAACTGGATGATGTATCCAGGGGTCCTGGAGGCTCCAGGGAAGGCCAGAAGGTTGGAGGGACCCACCTGCCCCAGGGCTGAGGCAAGAATCGGAGTGTGTAGGTGAGACTCAGCCCTCTTGGCGGCTGGGCCAACCATCACCGCTGCACAGGCTGGAGTCATCCATCCCATTGAGGCCACCAGCCCCAGGGTCATGGCTACTGTTCCCAGAAGAGAACACCCTGACCTGGGGGGCTAGGAAACCTGGGTTCCTGCCTCAGGACTTCATCCCTAAGACTGGCAATCCAACCACCTGATGTGGGTCACTTGTCTGGAAACTTTGAAAGCAGGAGGATTGCAGAGTGGCTAAGGATGCAAGTTTTGGAATCAGGCAGGCTCTTCTGCTCACTAGCTGTTACGATTCTGGGCAACCTACTTAACCTGGCTGAACCTTGGTTTCCTCATCTGTAAAATGGGGGACAATCAGACCTAGTAAATAGGATTGCAGTACCGATTAAATGACAAAATGTCAAGCACTTAGGTCACCATTCAGCACACTGTCCGTGGCCAATGCATCACAGCTCTCAGAGCATGAAGCGCCAGCTGAGACCAGGAGTGGTTTCTGAGTTGCCAAGGGGGCTGCGGTAATGGAGCTGCATTTCTGGTTCCTGACGTTCCCAGACTCTCTGTGGTTACCAGCCAGCTCCCCCGGGGAGGGGGCAGGGGGCAGGGGCAGAACAGGTGCCAGGTCTCCCCTGCCTGACACCAGGTCGAGGGGTCGGCGCAAGTGGTGCATGGCCAGGGGTGGAGGCCCGGTGCGCGCCTGGCAAGCGCTGGCTGGCAGGGCTTGTCCTTTCTTCCAGATATGACGTGATCCTCAGGCACAAGCCCCACGCTGCTAGCTTCCCTGCTCACAGCCTCTCCTTCCCTGGAGACCCCAGACGCGCAGACTTCCTCGGGGCTGTGCAGTGAGATGTGGGGTCTTACCGGGGGGCCAGGGTGTCCGGGGGGGCCAGGCTGGCCTGGAAGGCCTAGAAGGCCCCTTTCTCCAGTGGCTCCCCGATCTCCTTTTAGGCCCTGGAGAGAAAGGAGGTGGATGGTGAAAGGGGACAGGAGAGGCAGCAGTGAAGCCCATACAGAAGAGGCAGGTGTTGCTGTGTGCCAGGGACCCCTGCGGGGTGGGGCGGCGCTGTCTGAATCTGAAGCAGGGCCCCTCCAAAGGCCTTCACTGCATGCCACTTGGGGAGACCCAGGAGGCAGGAGAGGCTGAAGCCAGAGAAGGAGGGGGATGGACACAGACTCTTCCCAGCCAGGCTCCCAGGAGGGAGGGACGCGGGGAGCAGGCCACTCACCATTGCAGAGATCCCAGCGGGGCCCGGCTGGCCTGGAGGCCCTGGTGGGCCCTAAAGAAAAATGAAGTCAGTGGGATGGAAAGAGTCTCAGGTAATAAGGTAATAATGGAACTTCAGCAGCTCCATTCTCTTCCCTAAACCCTCCTTCCCTTCTGCTCTTGCCCTTGAGCTTCTACCAAGAGATTTGTGCCAGAGCTGACACCTGGGGGGTCCCTGAGCTCACAGGACCACAGCCAGAGCTGAGGGCAGAGGGCAAAGGCCTGAAGGTTAACTATGTTGGGCCTGGGGTCTTCTGAGGCCCCCTACTTCCTCCTGTTCTGTGGGAGAAGCAAAGAGCAGAAGCTGGGAGCTGCGTAGCAGGGGCTCAACCCCAACCCCAGAGACCAAACGGATAAGGCCGGCCCTCGGACCCTGGGCCTCCCTGGTCTCCTGCTCTGCTGCCCCTGGAGGGCAATGGGACTCAACTCGTGGGGGTGCTCCCACCCTGCTGGGCTGAGGCAGTGCCCAAATGCCCTCCCCATCTCTGAGTCACAGCTCAAATGCCAGCTCCCTGGTTAGAGCTACACCTTCTCTGAAGCCCAGGGCACACAGGCCTCTCTCACGGCACCTGCCTCCATGCTCCCAGATGGAAAGTTCTGGAGGCATGGACTCTGTTCTACCCCTCTCTAGACCTCTGGGGCAGGAATGCCCAGCACTGGGACTGACACAGAGCAGGGGCTGAGGCTGGGCAGACAGAAGTGAGGGGGGGGACCTTGCGTCCCCTTTCCCCAGCCCCCAGTGAGTCCATGACGGGCTCACAATTCAGAGTGTGCACTTCCTTTCATGTGTAATGTGAGCAGGGACTAGGCTAAACCTAGAGTCCTCGAGCCAGGGCCTCTGGATCCCTCGAGATCCATACACACGGTGATGAGGACGCGAGAGCTCCTCTTTCTGCTCATGAACTATTTTTAACATTTCCAGAAGCCTCCTGGAAACGGTACATCTGCCACAAGAGTCCTGCACTCAAACGCCAGAGTGTTTCCTTTGCTCAGGACCCCCATCCGCTCGAGGCATCACACTGATCAAAGGCGCCCGTCGGCAGCCATCTATGTTACTGAGGAGCAAATTCAGACGGGAAACTCATTACTGCTTAATAACTGTCCTCTCCAAGTTGTCTTACCTCTGTTAAGTGCACCACCCACACACCCGGCCTCCCGGGCGAGGAGTCATCCCCCTCCACCCCCCCTGCCACCGCTCCCACTCCCCGCCCCTCCCTCATGCAGGTCGGCAGCAAGTCCTCCAAACACAGCCCTTCTGCCTGCCACCACCACTCCACCGCAACCACCCCATCCCTCAGGGACATCCCCGCTTCCACCTGCGCCCCTCCCCTCCTGCCCACACCCCCGAGGTCCCAGGTCTGCAGCAGATCTTCTCCAAGCACAGCTTTCCTGCTCTCACTTACGCCCTTGTCAAACTCCACACTGACCTTGGGGCTCCCCCTACACCCCAGGCCCCTCCCTGCCTCAGGCTCTCAGCGTTTAGTGGCCCTCCACCCCCACCCTGCTTTCCTGCCTGGACATTCTTCCCCCAGACTGCTAGACAGATGGCTCCTTTTGTCCTTCAGGCCTTGGCTCAAATGCCACTTGGGCAGTAAAGGTGCATCTAAAGGCACCTCCCAGGCCCTGTCTGTGACATCAGATCCCTGCCCGACGCTTCCGCATTAATCTGTTGGTTTGTTATGCCTGTGTGCAAGCTCTGGGATCAGGGGACCTTGTCTATCTCACTCTTAGCCCCCCGCTTGGAGTGGTGCCTGGCATGGAGCAGGTGCTCGATTATTGTTTGTTGAATAACTGAATGATCCTTGTTTGATGAGTAAACTCAAATGTGCCCGGAAAATAAGAAAACGGCAAAGAGCCTGGGGGCCACTGGATGAGGTGGGCCCAGAGCCCCTCACTGCGCTATGGGGCTACGCCTGGGGTCAGCTCTTTCAGGCCATCGCCCTCGCCCACCCTAGCCCCAGCAGAGCCCTCACTCTCATAAAGGCAGGGGCAAGAACGGTTTAACTCACGATATGGCCAGGGGGGCCGGGTCTTCCCTGAGGTCCCATGGCACCAGGCTCACCCTGTAGGAGCCAGAAAAAAAAAAAAAAAAAAAAGCAACACAGAAGCAGACTTACTTGCACGGGGTCGTTAGGTGGGAGAAGGCTGAGCAGAGCACGCAGGACGGCAATAGTCAGAGACGCTGGGCTGAGTCCTGGCCTCCAGGCCCATGCTGTCCAGGGCCCGAGGACCAGCCCTGCCCATGAGTATTGTTGGAGAGAGAAATCAGAGCCCCCAGCCCGAGAAGCCAGGCCCGGCTTATTAGGTGAGGGACCCAACAGGCTGCAGGAAGGAGGAGGTGTGCAGTTTGGGGGCAAAATGTGCCCAGGAGAGAAGGCAGCCAGGCGGCCAGGGAGAGGGAGGGAGCGGCTGTGTCTCGGACTCAGCAGAGCCCAGAGGCTGTCTGAAGGGAGCCTCTGCCTTTACCTCTGATCCGGGCCGGCCACTGCTGCCCGGGGGACCCGGTTTTCCACAGTCGCCCTGGAAGAGAGCGGGCCAACTGGAGCTCGACAGGCCTCGACTTGGCTCCTCCAGCCCCAAGTTGACCCCATATCCAAAGAGCCCTGCCCCCTGCCCGGCTCTGGCCAGCAGCCCTCTGATGCCCTCAGGCAGGTAGACGGCGAAGCCTGACCCACTCGGCTGGCACCAGTGGCTCAGGAGGCTCAGATGCTGGCATGGCATCTCCACCAAGGTTCTGGTGGCGCGGGCACTCCAGCTGGGCTGCCCTGTCTGCCTGGGGTCAGGCCTTGAGGAGAGCCGAGAAGACCTGCTTGGCAGAGGTCACCAGGCCCTTCCTTACCTTTGGTCCTGGAAGGCCAGGGTGTCCTGTTTTCCCCTTGAAGCCCTGGAAGAAAAAGCGGGAAGCTGCCAGGGCCCTCGCCCCAAGCAGAGGCCACTTCCCTTGCCTCCGTCCTCAGGCTAAAGAAATCAGACCCATCCAGAATCACACCATGGTCCTCGGAGGATCTGGAGTTCAGCTGCCCCACCCACCGAGGCAGACCCCACACCTGCTCAGCTTTGGGACCTCCCCACTCTCCACTCCTTCCTGCAGCTCAACTTACCGGGGGTCCCATGAGTCCAGGGGGGCCAGCGGGACCAGGGTCCCCCTAGGGAAGAGACCAGGGGCATATGAGACAGGATGCCCACTCATTCACCACTGTCTTCCCTCTCTCCCGCCCCTCCCCGGCTATCCCAGGATGGAGGGAATGTCACGGGAGGCAGAGGGAAGAATCTAAGCTGGGCTCGGCCTCTGACTGGCTGTGGACCCTGAGTGAATCCCTCTCTGAAACTCAATTTCCCTCTTTTGGGTACAAAAGGGGGTTGGCCTTGATGCTCTGCCCTTTGCCATGCCCCATCCCTTTCAGATTCCCCAGCAAAACCAGATCCATGGAGCCAGGGCTGCTCGAGTCCTTCCGTGCCTACAGCCTGTTCTCCCTGACACCCAGCCTAGTATCTTTAGTTGCCTGAGTTTCTGGATATAAATCCACTCCCTTGGCTGTCTGCCTTTGGTGACACCCAGCTCATGCAACCTGGTTAAGGCTACCAGGAGAACTGAGGAACCAAGGGGCCCTGGAGCCATCAGAGAAGTGGTGAGAAGCAGGTGGAAGGAAGGCAGAGGTGTCGGGGGATTCGGTTTCCTTCACTGGGGTTCCATTGACTTTCGCTCCTGGAGGAAGAAGGAAGGAGGTGCCTATCATCTCACCCTCAAGCCAGGCTTGCCGTCCTTCCCATCCAGACCATCCAGACCAGCAGGGCCCTAGAAACAGGAAAAAGGCATATATGCATGCTTGTGCTGGAGCCCTAGGAGGTGAGAGACCTGACCCAGCCCCTCCACCCTGTCCACCCCTCACCCAACTTCCACCGCAACTAAACACACGCATGCACACACGTGCATGCACACACGTGCATGCACGCATGCACACACGTGCATGCACGCATGCACACACATGCGCACGGCACATACCTGTCACACTAAGAGGACACACACTCACCTGAATCCCAGGAGATCCTGGTGGTCCAGTGGGACCAGGCATGCCTGGTGGGCCTCGAATCCCTTCGCTGCCCTGGAAAGGAGCCCACCCCCGCAACAAAGTCAGCAGGGCCTTGCCCCGCCCTGGGACGAGGCGCTGGGCACTGGGTTCTGATGATTACTGGGAGTGAGGGTAGCTGGTTTCCAGCCCCAGTTCTGCTCTGGCCTAACTGGATATATTCCACACCACTCCCCCAAGAGGATCTGTCTTCGTCTGCAAAGCACCCCCCTTTTCACACTGTTCTATGAGGAGGGGACAGAGCCTATTCAGTCTAGCATCTTCTTCAGGGTTGACCCAGGGGCCGGCAGAGTGGGTGCTCAGTGACATGTGCCAACTAAAGGCATACATTCAGTTCACATCGGTCCCAAAAAAGTGCCAAGCACCATACAGCCGCTGATCCTTCCAGATGAAAAAAAGGGTGGCCGCTGTCCTCAAGAAGCTCATAGTCCCGTTCCGAAGAGGGAGCGGCTCACTCTGGCCAGGGCTCAAGGGAAGCGTCACAGAAGCACCACCAGACTCTAGACTCTGAAGGATAGCCAGGATGTGGGCAAGTGGGGAAGGAGAAGAGGGCATGCCAGAGGGAACTTCAGAGAAGGATGAAGATTTGGAAGTGGTCCCATGCCTGGCCTAGCCAGGGTGTCTGGGAGCCCGTGTGAGGGGTGGGGTGGGAGGCAAGGCTGGAGGAAGGTAGAGGCTGATGGGGGGAGGGCCCCGAACACTGAGCTAGACTCTATCTCACAGACCAGTGCTTTTCAAACTGTACTCCTCAGAGCCCTGGGGGTTCCTGGAGGAGCATCAAAGATGGGTGCACGAAGTGGGAGCCCAGAGGGTGGGACCCAAGACCCCTGCCCCTGCCTTAGCCAGAGCAGCTCCACTCATATATGTTATCTACATTGTGAGCTTCTGTGTGATGAAAGGGCTCAGGGACTTCAAAATAAAGTCTGGGAACCACTGCCACAGGCACTGGGGAGCCACTGACTGTTCAAAGCAGGGGGATGATGAGCATCACCGTGTGAACTAGAATGTTTACCAGAGAAGGAAGGGGGGCAGCTTGGTGTGGCGGGCTGCCACGTACCCTAGTGCGAAGAGAGTGACTGCTCTGGAGCCGTGGCTGTGGACCAGCCAAGGTGAAAATGATCCCGCTAGAGAACCCCCATGGGGGGTGGGGGGGAGGAGAGCCCCGGGTGGCATTGCAATGCCACCAGCTACCAGGAGGGGTCAGCACAGCTCCAGAAAATGTCAGTCCCACAGGGAGTGGAGATGGAGAACCCCTGGCCAGAGGTTTGGGATTCTCTGCAGTGACCAGCCTAAGGAGAGCAGGCAGCACTGGGGTACAGAGCCAGCCCGGAGGGCTCTGGCAGGGGCTGCCACCCGGGTCTTCCCCAAAGAAGGGAAGGGTGGTGGCTCCCAACACCGCCTCAACCGTGGCTGACAGGCGCTGGCTCTGGGAAGGCCGCGAGGCGCCTGGGCGCTATCCTGGGCTGGGAGGAGTCTCAGCTCTGTTGCTATTTTGCTGTGTGCCCCTGGGATGCCCTCAGCCTCTCTGGGCCTCATTGCCTCACAGTGAGAGGTTAGACCAAGGTGGCCCTTCTAGAAGTCCTTTCCAGCTCTGACTGTTGTGCTATGTGTGTTTTCAGAGGAAAGAGGCTCCACCCGAGGTTACAGGCCTCCTGCCTCCCCCTTTGGGTTATAAGCCCCCCACCCCAAGCTTAGAAGTCAATTTGGGGCCTCATTATACTATCCAGCCATCACCTCTGGGGAGCCCAGAGGTTGGGATGAGACAGGGATGTCAGCCCCCGGACCAACTATCAAGTCAAGCCCAGGGGCAGCCAGTGTGGGGACTCCCCAGGCCTCCGCTCCTTCCGACCCTTGTCACCAGCTCACAGGCCATGCCTGTCCTCTCTGGGCCCTTGGGGACAATCTGGACATGTTCCGTTCCTGCTGTTGTCAGACCCAGAAGGTGAGTGGCCAGAGCGGCGCTGGCTTCAGGCCTCTGGGCTCCGGGCTTCGGGTTCGGGCTCTGCAGTCTGGATGCGCTTCCCTCTCCCCTCAGCTCCTCCCCCTCCCTTCCCCTCGGCTCCTCCCCCTCCACTTGGCCCCTCCCCCGGGAGATGAATCCAGCCCCCTGCGCTCCAGTCACCACCTCTCGCGCGCCCCTCTGCCTCTGGCCCACCCCCTGCTCCCAGCGGGCAGGGACTTGCACAGCACAGTTGCCATCCTGGGGCCACGGGTCTGTCGCCCTGTGGCAGTTGCTGAATCTATGCTGCAGGTCTCTTTCCCCACCCTTGACGTAACGGAAACGGAGTCAGTCCTTGAATTTCCAAAGGCCCCGTAGTCGGGGTGGGATGGGGTGTGGGAGCTGCACGGCTCAGATCTGTGGCTGTGGCCAACTTGGGGTCCCGCTCACCTTCTCCGCTTGGGGGCCGGGTGGGCCGGGTGCTCCAGCTTTGCCCGGGAATCCAGGGGGACCCTGTATCAACAAAGGAGCAGGCGGAAATGAGAATGGGGCTGGGGGGGGGAGCTCCCCTTCCGTCTTCCTCCTGGGTCTGCTTCACTACAGTTAATATGATGCATTTTGATGCATTTTGACTTCCTAGAAACACCACCTAGGAGCGTTACTGCTGGCTGGCCTGCTCGCTGGGGCCCACCCAGGAGGCTCTGCCCTCCAGGTCCTGGCTCCTGGAATCAGGCCTGGCCACCCAGGCCGTCCCTCCCATGCCTCTTCCCTCCCCTCCGCCGGCCCATCCTAGCCCAGCCTGGCCTGGTCAGGCCTGCCCCTCCCAAATAGGATCACACAGACAGGGCTGGCTTTGTGTCTTCACTCACCGGTGGGCCGGGAAAGCCTGGCTGGCCTTGAAATCCCTAGGGGAAGAAGCCAGGGACAGTCTGCTGTGCCGCCCACTCTCTCCCTCCTGGCGGCCCAGATGGAAAGAGTGACAGGGTGAGGCTGCCTTGAGCCATGGGGCCTTGCCCTCCACTCTGCCCAAGATGACCAGCAGGTGAAGCTCCAGTCACGAGGTGGGAGGTTACAACTCAAGGACGGGTGAGGGCTGGAGGCTAGAGCTGGTCACCCCTCCACATGTGAGGGTGGCCACCAGGGAGAGGACCTAGCCCCTTCCCTGTGCCCATCCCCCCTCTCAGCCCTCCCCCACGGTCAGGACAGCCAGCCAGGTCCTGTGGTCACTCACCTGGTCGCCCTTCTCTCCCGAGTTTCCTTGGGGTCCTCGCTCTCCCCGGGGACCCTGTCACCATAGAGAACAAGGCAGCTGGAACCCAGTCTTTCTTCCCCTAGACCCCAGGGCTGGACCGGGACCCGGAGTCCCCATGTCCACAGTTCCTTGTCTCCTCCATCACTCACCACTGGGCCTGGGGGACCTGGGAGGCCTTCAGATCCTGGTGGGCCCTGGGGACATGAAGGAGCAGAATCAATCACTCTGACTGGGGGAGGTGGGAGATCAGGGGATGGGGCAGGGAACAGGGAACAGAGAGTAGATGGGGATGCCGGGAGGACTCCTCTCCCTGGTTTGCTCCAGCTTCCCTTCTCTTGCCTGAGCTATTGAATCAGCCTCTTAACTAGTCCTGCCACCTCCTGGCTCACTTCAATCCAGCCAGCAACTGGCTGCCATCTCCTCTTCTCCAGCATAGCTCTGATTATAACACTCTCTTGCTCCAAAGCCTTCCATGGCTCCCCTCTGTCCAACTGAATGAGGTACATTCTTTCCACCAGTGCTGGGTTTTGAGGTATCCTGTGATCTAGTACCACCCACCCTTTCCTGCTTCACTTCCTTCTCCCCATCTTATCTTCTACCTTGCTTGGTCAGATGGCTGTTTGTACCCCTGGGCCTTTGCACAGCTGCCCCCTCTCCCTAGAATGCCTACCATTCCCCCACCCTTTCTGGGGCTCTTAAAACCTTACCAAGGGATTAGATGGCTCCAATCTCTTCCTGAGGTGCCCCCACCTACTCCCTTTGGGATTCCCCAGGATAGATAACCATGTGCCCTCCCCCACCCCCCACTCTATTCGGGGCTCAGGTCCAACAGCACCATCTCAGAGAGGCCTCCCGATCCTCCTTCTAATAGTACCCTGTACACCAGCTGGCCCCTTACCTTGCTCTCTTTTCTCCATTGCTTTCTCATTTATATGCATTAGCTTATTCATCTGTTATCTACCTCCCATTGGAATGTGAGCTCCTGAGATCAAGGGGCACAGGTGCCTGTTTTATTCACTGTGGCACCCCCAGAACAGCCTGCTACCCAGAAGTCCCCTGAGGAATGTCTGTTATTGAGTAAATGCACAGGGGGTCGGCTACATCCCATCCGGGCCTCACTGACGTGTGAGGGGAAGGGAAGACTAAGGTTTTGGCAGGTTGGTCACAGAGGGACTCGGGTGCAAGTCCACACGCTGCCCTAACTCACTCACTGACTCGCCCTAACTCACTCACTGACTCGCGGCAGCCTGCTGGGTGAGCCATGTCACTTCCTGAGCCTCGGGATAACCTCTCTGATGTGATGGCCTCACCTGATAACAGCCCCCGCCCCCGCGCTCACCCAGCCTGGAAAGGTGGCTCTGGGCTTGCGGGTCAGGCCAGGCTCCAAGCTGGGTCTGGGGTCCCCCACCTGCCCTGCCCCTGCCCTGCCCTGCCCGCCCACCTGCCTTTGCAGGGGAAGAGGAAGCCCTGCTGCTGGCTGACCCTTCCCGACCCCTCCCCACCCCTTGGCAGCCCTGGCCCGCCCATCTCCATGAAACCCGCTCCGACCCTCCTTCCAGCCTTCCCTCCGCCTCTGCCTCCGCCTCCGCCTCCATTGTAACCAGCCTGCACCGCCTGCCTGCGCCGCAGCTGGAGTGACTCAGGGGGCAGGGAAGCGGGGTCAGGTCTCTTCCTTCGCAGGCTGCTCGGAAAGTCTCGGGTGGCCGTGGGGCAGGGACTGCTCCGTTTGGAGCCCTTCCTCCTGCCCACCACCCCCCCCCCGCCCCAAGCCGAGCCGCGACTCACCGATTCTCCCTTCTCTCCTGGGGGCCCGACGTAGCCCCGCTCCCCCTTGATGCCCTGACAAGCGACCAGAGAGCTGAATTAGCCCCGTGGCCCACTGTCATGGCGCTAATGCGAGGGGTGGAGACTGCCGCTGGCCCAGGCTGGCACTTACAGGCAGATGGCACGGAGGGAGATGGCTGGGGGAGGGGGCGGGGGGCTGCGCCCCACCCGCCGCTGCGGCCCCCAGCAGAAAGCGGGGCCACGCCCACCCAGCAGCCTCCAGCCCGGGGTAGGGGGTAGGCTTCCCGTGGTCTTCCCACCTCTCCTACCGGCCCCCCCAGGAGACAGAGCTCAGTCCTGGGGTCTGGGTGCTCGGAGAGTCTGGCCCTCCGGGTGCAGTGGCTGCAGTCGACCTCCGAAGTGGAGTGGCAGGGCCACGCTGCGCTACCACAGGGGCTTTGGGGAGCCCTGCATGGACGGAGGGGCAGACAGCCTGGCAGAGGCACAGGCTGAAATGCTTGGAAGGGAAGGAGCCTGCTGGGGGATGCGTCAGCCTGGCCCTGTCATCCCCACCCCCAGGCTCTGCTACCCCCAGAGCCAGCATCCCCTTACTCACGGGCAGTCCTGGGGGGCCCATGGCACCTGGGTAGCCAGGTTGCCCTGGAGGACCCTACAGAGAAAGGGAGACATTACGGGCCAGCCCCCCAACGTTTCTGTTTCCCCCTCCCTGGGCAAAGAGCAGCCGTAACCAGGATGACTGAGCTGCCAACTGAGCAAGCACATGCCCATCCGAGGACAGCCACCACCTTGGGCCAGCTCCTAAAGGCCCAGGTTCCTCTGGCTGAGACCACCACCACAAGCCCAGGACTCAGGGACATGTGCCTGCCTGGCCGGGACCTGGGAGCTGAGCCAGAGGAAAAGGCCCAGAGCAGGGAGGATGAGGGTGGGAGTGGAGGAAATGGGGCGTGGAAGGGGCAGCAGGAGGAGCCGGGAAACATTGCTGGAAGCCGGGGGGGGGGCGGTGGGGGGGGGGGGCGGGCTGTTCACCCCTTCTAGGGGGTTGGGGCACACAGAGATCAGCCTCCTTTGATCCCGAGGGGCTATGAAGACCCTCGATCTGAGGGATCAGGGGCAGTGAGTTTCAAAAGGAATCCACCTCCCATCTTCCACTCAGGAGCCATCGCCGGGGGCCCCACCTCTGCCTCCCCAGGGCTCCTCATCCATCACCTTCCCCTGCCAGCCCCCTCTTACCAGTTCCCCCTTCTCTCCGGTCAGGCCCCTGAGGCCTCGCTCTCCTTGAAGACCCTTGGAGAAAAAAATCATGAGAACCTGCCGGGGAGGGCTGTCCCCACCCAGGCCCCAGCTCCTTTTGCCTGCTCTGCAGCCTTCTGTCCCCAGTCCAGGCAGAGCTGGGAATCACTGATGCCCCCCCCTTTAGGTCCCCAGCAAGGTGACCATGGGGTGTACCCCAGAAGGGTAACTGTGAGAGTTGTAGACTCTCACACAGGGGTGCCTCTCAAGAGCATACCCCCAAGACAGGTAACTATGGAGATATGCCCCCCCGGGTAGGTGACCCTCAGAGGGTACCTCTCAGGCAGGTGACTGTCACTGGTGTGCCCTACTTCGGTAAGTGGCGGGGCTGTACCTTCAGGAGTTTGACACGTGTGTGCTCCCCTGAGGGGCAACTGTGAGGAGAGGTATCCCTACAATGATGTTCCTCGACCAAAATGTATCACTGGATAGCCAACACTTACCTGTACCCCACCCCCAACCCCCAGCCACAAATCACCTCCTTTTAGGGATGCAGGGGAGAGACATGGGCAGACTGCTCCCTCCAGAGCCGTCCCTGTCACTTCTTAGGGTGGAAAGGGAGATCGCTTTCAATCGAAGCCAGAGCCCCCCACCCCTCAGTCCTCACCCTGACTTTTGTGGATTCGCCACAGCGTTAAGGGGCTCTGTCTGCCCCTTCTCCCTTGTGCCCTCAAGAGATGGTGCCCAAATCTTTCCACAACACAAGACAGATGGCTAGACGGACAGATGGCCCCTTCACCCAAGCAAGCAGAAACAGACAAGGTCCGGCCAGGATGAGGACGTGGGGACAGATGGAGCCATGACAAGGAGGGGCCCCGCTCCCTGAGCCTCCACTGCCAGGCCTGGGAGGAGAGGAGCCAGGCCCCCAGGAACACTAAATCTGACAAGCAGGAGGTTAGTTTCCGTGACCCAGGAGGGAGCAACAGTGAGGATGGGGATGATTTAAACACACTTGTGACGATGACGAAGGCAGAGCAATTAACGACACCTGGTGGAAGGAGCAGGTCACGGCACCGGGCACGGGGGTGCTGGGCCCCACGACACCCAGAAACCCAGCTGGCTGGTATCCCACGCCCAGCCTTGGGGCAGCAGATGGGGCCTGGAGCCGAGGAAGAGGAGAGGCAGAGGAGGAAGCTGCGAAGTTCCTCTAGGACGACGGGCAAGGTGCGAGCATGGCTACCTTCAGGTCCCTGGGGTGCCCTGGGGCGGCCCAGCCAAGCAGCGGGGCAGCAACGTGTGCCAGCCCGCGGTGTGGAGCCCTAAAGCTCTGGCATCTTGCCAGGCTCTGTACCAGGGGCCTGGCGGGGCCCCAAGAATTACTTCCAGCAAATCTTCAAGTCAACAGCAAAGGTGGGAGAAGCAGAAGGCAGAAGTGAGAAGGGAGGAATCAACAGGCCCCTGGAGGCACCAGCTTCAAATAAGAAGGTGAAACAGCTCCGAGGCCTGGGGTGATGTGGGTTTGGGGGAGAGAAAAAGGAGATTGTAGGTGGGGGGCTGGGGGGGGAAGAGAAGATGAAAGAAGCAGGAGCAGAGGGAGGAAGGAAAAGGGAAAGAAGTCCGAGACTTGGGAAGATGTCCAAGCCGCTGGGACCGCAGGGAACCTGTGTCGTTATGTGCCTGCAGGGGGACAAAGACAAACATGGAGGAGGGGGGCGAGGACTCCACAGGAAGGGAGACAAGCAAACGCCACAGAGACCTGGCTGGCAAGGGGAGGGGAGGTCAAGCAGCGCTAGGTTCTTACAGGCAATCCGGGGGAGCCAACAGCACCAGGAAAACCTGGGGGGCCCTGGTGGGAGAAACAGGCAGGTCACAACTCATAGGCATAGTAACCCTGGGCATCGTCTGGGGCAGGGGGTCATGGGGAGAGGAGGTCACAGGATTATTTCCAAGGCAGCTGGAAAAGAGACTCAATGAAGACACCCGCTCCTCCCCCTTGGCTCCAGGAAGAATGGCTCGAGCCATCAGCAGAGATGAGAAACAGTCCCCAGAGTCCAAGGGCCCTGGCCGAGTGCTCCTGAGTCCCGCTGGACACCCTTGCTGGAGTGCAAGCCCCTCGTGCCTGCCACCTGACCTCCAGATGCCCCCAGCTGGGCGGCTCCCACCAGCCACCTGTTCTCCAAAGAAAGCATTTTTGGTTCTTCCAGTCTTTCCTGGACACTTCTAGTTTCCCGCCATAGCAACGCCATGGAGGACTCCAGGGGGGACATCCCTGGCCTGGCCTTTGTAGACCTGTCCTAGAGATGGCCCTAGAGAGCGACGCAGGGCTGTTCCGTCTTAGCCCCCGGCCCCCGTAGCGACTGGTGGCGTGGAGGCATGAAGAGATTCGGTCGGGTTGCCACATACTTTCCTGGCAGCCGAGACCACGAGCCAGAAGCCTAGGCCCTCCCACCAGGGGAGCCTGGGTCCACTGTGCCGGACAGTGTAGGGATGGGGATGGGGAGCCAGGGGTGTGCCCTTGAGGGCCTCCCTGAAGCAGGACCACCAGCAGAGCGGAACAGAGCAGGCCAGTTCCAGGGGCTCAGGTGGTGGGGTTCACAGTCCCCACAGATGCTCTGATGAGGGAAAGGGGCAGGCGGTAGAATTTTCCTCCTTCTGCCCTGACCAGCTTCCTGGACACAAGGCAGCAGAATGGAATCTGGGCATTACAACCCCTTCGAGAGCTTCTCAAGTGGGCCAGGAAACCACGGATACTTACAATAGGGCCTGGAGGACCTGGGGAGCCCCTCATGCCAGGCGGACCCTGTAAAGGAAGCCAAGGGAAATGGAGGGAGAGGCTCAGGCCCCACAGAGCCCCAGGGTCTCTGCGGCCTTCCTCCCAGCTCGCCACCGCCAGAGTCCACAGAGGGCGGGGGATGGCACAGCAGGGCCGTTTTAGCTGAGGTGAAACCTTTCTTTCAGCCCATTCAATCATCCAACAAACATTTATCGAGCAGCTATTATGTCCCAGGCACTAGTTAATAAACCAAACATAAAACTCCCTGCCGTGTGGCACTGATGCTCTAGGGGAAGAGGTGGGCAGTAACAAGTAAAACCGGGGCTGGCGCATGGTGCTCAGCAGATGCGTGTGGAATGTTCCCAAATGAAGAAATACACAGTCTTCAGAGGGTGACACGTGCACTGCATGGAAGGAACTAGGGGTTCTAGGGGTGGTGTATGGGGGCGTCAGTTTCTCCGAGAGGCCAGGGAAGGTCTCCCTGAGAAGGTGATATCTGAGCAAAGGGTGGAAGGGGCGAAGGAGCGAGCCCCGGAGAAGAGCTGAGGGCAGAGGGAGTGGCTGGCCAGGGCGGAAGGGGGTCCCCTGGGCCAGGAGCAGCTGGTGTGCCAGCAGAGCAAGGGACTCCCAGCCGTGAGAGGCGCCAGGTGACCTGAGACTTGGAGGCCCCCAAAGGACTCCCAAGAGACAGGGAGCTACCAGAGGGCCCTGGAGGACACTGGGCAGGAATGAAACTGCCCCCGGGAACTGAGGGCCCCTTGCGTGGAGACACCAGCCCCTTTGGGGTCCTGCCCGGACGAGGGAGGGTCTGGCCCTGGTCTTACCTCTTCTCCTCTCTGGCCGGGCAGCCCTGGAGGACCGGGCAGGCCGGGGCTCCCAGCACAGTCTGGATCCCCCTCGCCGCTGTCTCCCTGGAGAGGGATGGGGTCGGTGAGCTGAGCAGCCAGGGCCCTCCCTATGGGGCCCGGGGCACAGGCGAGCAGCGGGCACGGGGCCACTCACCCGGGCCTCCTCAGCTCTTGGGCGCTCCCGCTCTGCGAAGCACTGAGGGGGACAACAGGAGGCCCTCTGTCAGGCAAGGCACCGGGCGCTGTGCCCACACCAGGCCAGCCCGGAGCCCAGCCCCCTACCCGGGCACAGCTGTCCAGGCCTGGCACGCCGGGGATACCCTGGTCTCCCTTCTCGCCTTTTTCCAGGAGCGCAACTGGGCGGGCTGTCTGCCCCTGGACACAGTCCCTGCAGAGGCTCTGACAAGAGAGAGGGAAGGGCAGCGGGGCATGGGTCCCAGAAGGCCAGGGTAGGCCAAATGAGGGAACCCCACCCCGAACTCAGCCAGGGCACCCTGCCCGTCCACACACTTTCTCTCTCTCTCTCTCTCCTCCTGGCCACATCCCTGCAGCAGCTTTGCTCCATCCTCAGGAGACCCAATCCCAACTCTGGCTTTGAGTTTCCTCCAGGAAGCAGCTCTGTGGGGCCAAGCCAAAGCCACTTTCCAGACAGGCGCGTGGGAGGAGGCGGAGGGGCCCACAGAGGGACCATCTGTCCCGGCTGTTCCTGCAACCTGCCCCCACTGTGAGGACACGCCACGAGGATTCGGGCTGAAAAGGCCAGCTCCAAACACCAGCTTCTCCGCCCAAGGGAGCAAAGGAGTAGCTGCAGGAGGAACTAGGCCCTTTGCAGACACCCTCCGGGATGGGGCTTGCCCTCCTGCCCCGGCAGATCCTGACTGTCACGGGCTCCCCGGTTCGCCCATCCATGGAGGAGTGTCCCTGGACCCCTGGGCAGGAGCCCCTGCTCCACGGTCACTGTTCACTGCCCAGCCCAGGGATAATGGTTGGCATTGACTCAGCACCCATGATGCCAGCCATTGTAATAGGCCTTTGCACACGATCACATTCACTCCTGACTGTGCGATGAGGCAGGTAATCTTGCAAGCATTCTGGAGATGAGAAAGCCAATGCTCGAAGACACGGCGCGACTTGTCTCAGGTAAGTGGGGGCCTGTGCTGGACCCCGCTCTGCTGAGGCCAGAGCTGACACTCGGGCCACAGGCCCAGGCTCCCTCCAGGGTGCCTTCTGACCCCTTCTCCAGACCACACTCGGTTCCCGTTTGGGGTCCTCCATAGAGCACTTGGTTAAGAGGCCGTCAGATGACATGTGGCACAGAAACATGCCAAATCCTGCATTTGGGGTTATGCAATCATGTGCCCAGGGGCAGGACTTGGGGGATCCCCAGTTTGCCAGGAGCCTCAGGGAGAAGAATTGGGGTTTCATTGCCACACTCCACTGTGATCCCACCTGTAGCAGCTGTCAGGAGGTTAACCCGACTGCAAGCTGCCTCTCCAGACATTTGCTGTCCAGAGCGGGGGACAGGGCACGCAGTCCCCAGGCTCTGGCCTGACCGGGACCCATGGGGGAAGTGAGAGGTCCAGGGCACTGGCTAGCCGGTACGACAAGGGGCTGACCGGGACAAGGGGGCTCTGGAGGGACCCCAGAGGATGCTAAGCTGGAGGAGAGGAGAATCCAGGTCTTGTCTCCAGAGGTGACCGAGCAAGGGAGGCCAGACCAGGCCAAAGCCATCAGTGTGATCTTGATGCCATTGGCAGCACGGGCAAGGGCCGACCCTGCCAGGACCCCAAGTCCCCTCCCCTGCACCACTAGAACTGCTCCTGAAATCCTGTCTCCTCCCTGGATTCTTTCTGGATTGTCCTCTGGTCAATCTGTCCTTCTTCCAGCCTCCCAACCCAGTCTCGTCGAAGAACACAAGTAATGTCCACAGCTCCCTGCCTGACGACCCCACAACTGCACTTTCACCCTCCCGCTCTGTTCCAGAAGCTACTAGACCCTGCCCTGGTGTGACCAAGGTGGTACAGGGCCTCACTGGTGGCTCCCGTGGGCAGGCTTTGGGGCAGGAACTGCCCACAACATCCACCATGGGGGTACCTAGACAGGATCCCTTCAAACACTCATTCAGCAAGGCTGGAAGGACCGAGGGTCTGTTACTCGCCAGGCACCGTGCTAGGCCCTGTGTGACAGACACTTGGAGAATGCACATTCCCTGCAAACAGGTCCCGTCTGCAGCTCTCCCTGTGCGGTGCTGAGCACATCCTACAACCATCCTCCCCCTTAGGAGGCTTCTCTCCTTCTCTCCCTCCTCCTTCCCTCTTACCCTCTTACCTTAAGGAGGTGCTGTTCAATTGGTAAGGATCCCTGCAGGAGATAAGACAGGAGGGCTCAGGCAGGTGAGGGGGAAGGGGGACGGAGACTTACGGGATCAGGTGGAGCCTCAGGAAGCCACATGCCACCCTGGCTTCTCCCCGCCTCGCAGGAGGGAGGGAAGAGGGCCCCCACTGCAGCTAAGGGAGCTGGCACGGCCAGGTCAGCCCTGGGAAGGCAAGGAGGGGGCTGCACGGTGACCCAGGCTGGTACCTACCAATTCCGCAGTTAGCCCGGGCTGTCCGGGCAAACCGGTATTTCCAGGCACTCCCTGCGGCCAAGAAGAGATGTGAGTGAGTGGGCTCTTGGACTCTTCTCTCGAGCCGAAGGCCACCCCGCTTCATGCCCACCAGCCCCCCTGCCCCTTCCCTTCCTGCAGCACCGAGAGCCTGACGGGCGCAAGGATGGCGTCCATGCTTAGCTCAAAATCTCCAGACCGTTTGTGGGGAGCGTTGAGGAGGCCCAGAAAGGTGACCCCCAAAAGCAGTCCAACAGGAAGTTTTTCCTACATGTTAGAGGAACGTCAGAAATCAGGCAGAGGGCCTTCTACATAGTAACTACGTTTTTTTCTGTGCTTTTTCCATTTCCTATCTAATCTCACTGAGTCACGGTGCTCTTGGTGAGCTTAAAAACCCAACTTAAAAACAGAACAAAGAATTCAGAGAGGCTAAGTAACTTGCCCAAGATCACAAGATAAGCAAAGTGCAGAGGTGAGATTCAGAGTCAGGACCACTGGCTCCAATCCCCTCTCTTAACCACGATTCCAGCACCTTCCTCAAAAGACATTCCCCAGAACCTTGTGTACATAGCAAGGTGGAGGCTTGGGAGCCAGACCTATGCAGGTGCGAACCCTGACTACCTGGGTAGCATCTGGCAGCTTACTCAGAAAAAAAAAAAAAAATCTCTGTGCCTCAGTTTCCTTATCTGTGAAACAGGGATCCTCTATGGTGAGGCGTAGAGGAGACCATGACTGTGAGGAGCTCAGGTGCGGTGTTTCCACCCAGACTCCCTGTGGCCCCTGCAGGCTCACGATGCACATTTGCATATTAAATACCCCCATGGGGGCCCGGAGCATGTTCCCTTTTCAATCCCCAGTGCCTGACACAGGGGAGGCATGCATTAAATAAGCGTGGAGTGAACCCGCCATTGCACACCCTGCTCTCCCCGCACGGGACTTCCTTGGCCCATTCTGAGAGCTGGCCTCCCTTCAAGTCCCACCTCCCAGTGACAGAACACCGCCACCTTCCCCTGCGAGCCCGCCTGAACTCAGGCCAGGCTCTACCAAGGCCCGAGGCAGACGGGAGTCAGTCTCCCTCCCTCAAGCTCCTGTACCAGTCCTTCTGCATCCCGAGGGAGTTCGCAGGGTAATGTGCTTAGGATAGTCCCCTGCGCAGGGAAAACGCCCTGAACCTGGTCGTTATCCTTATGCACCTAAATTATGCACCCCCCCCACCCCCACCCCCCCACCCCCCGCTCCACTTGCCATTGCCTATGTGTCAGTTCAAGGCTGATACTTGGTGATTTTCTTTCCCTGCCCTCCTGGAACTAAATGTCCCACCTGTTGTCCTACCATAGAAGCCAAGAGCTACCCACTCACTGGCTACTAACTACATAGCCTCAGGCACATTGCTTGACCTCCCTGCCTCAGTTTCCCCTTCTGGGAAATGGATGGAGGATTACAGGAGATTTCATTACTTGGCAAATAAATGCTGTCTATCTCTGGGCCCGTTTCTGAGCCTGGAGACGAGGAGCTGCCGGGCCCTCCCTTCCTTGAAAGGACTACAGGGCTGACCTGGCGAGGAAGAGCTGTATCTTGCCTGGCACGGGGCAGGGGCCTGTTAGTGGCAGCCTTGGCTTGTTCTCCAGCACTGGCACTGGGCGAGGACTCTGGTGCCTGGGACCAGACTCTGCAGTCACTCTTTTCTGCCTTGTTCCCTCAGCATGTCTTGGCAGGGTTCACACTCTATCAGCGTGTTAATGGGTCACTTTGAAATGACTCTCATGCTTCCCCAAGCAAACTGCAAGACCCCTGCAGACAGATTCCTGTTTCTTGGTGGTGCAGCAGGAGGCTGGGACACTTGGTAAATGTGTGGTTGGCCCATGGGGGACTGAGAGTTGGCTCTAGTTCTGAGCTCTTGATGAGACAGAGAGAATTGGATCCCGGCAGAGACTCCCATCAGCAATGGGGACTCACCAGAACAGATTCTCACCCCAGGGAGGCAGCGGGGGATGTATAAAATCTCCGGGGGGGTGGGGGGTGGGGGGAGTAGTTTGTAAAAAGCTTCCATGTGATTCTGCTCTGCTTCTTCAGGAGCTGGGAGCCAGACATGCAGAAGCTACTGTCTGTCCCTCCTAGGACCTTCAGAGAACGGGGCCTGTGTGCATGCCGCTGGGGAGCTGTCCTGCAGGGCAGTGGCAGGGAGGAGAAAATGCTGGGCGCTGGGGAAGCCCAGTCCCGCACTAATTCCAAGCCGAATGACCTCAGACAGGATACTTCACCTCCCGGAGCCCGTTTGCCCAGCTGAGACTTAGGGAGAACACCATCTGCCTATCGTTGACATGAGACTCCCATGAACGAGAGAATGGATATAAAATAATCATAGTCGGGCGCCTGGGGTGGCTCAGTTGGTTAAGCGACTGCCTTCGGCTCAGGTCATGATCCTGGAGTCCCGGGATCGAGTCCCCGCATCGGGCTCCCTGCTCAGCCGGGAGCCTGCTTTTCCCTCTGACCCTCCCCCCTCTCATGCTCTACCTCATTCTCTCTCAAATAAATAAAATCTTTAAAATAAATAAATAAAAATAAAATAATCATAGTCACCAGCCTAATGATGGCTAATGCCTTCGAAGCATTTACTATGTGCCAGGCATGGTTCTACACATTTCGCATGCATTAACTTGTTTAAAATTCACAAAAGCCCCATGAGGTCCGTGCTATAATTATATCCACTTAACAGATGAAGGAACTGAGACACAGAGAGGGTAAGTAACCTGCCGCACACCACACCACTAGCACCTGGCAGAGCGAGAGCGGGGTGCAAAGTCAGGCTGGTGGGCTCCGGAATGCACTCTCTCAGCACAGGGCCACACGGACCTCCACCCCCACGGCTCTCCCCTCACTGTCCCTGGCCTCCCTGTCATCCCCCCAACTGTCGGGCACAGTCCCACCCCCGGGGCTTTGCACCTGCTGCTTTCACTGTCAGGAATGCTCTCCCTCGTGGGCTTACTCACTCACTTCCTCTAAGTCTGGATTCTTTCTAACGCTCTTCTCGAACGTCTTCCTTGCCCTCCTCCCACTTTCTGACCCCACGCCCTGCTTTATCTTCCTCCTTCCTCCTTGCATGAATGAATGTTGCATACTGCTCCAAGACAGGGGAGCGCCACGCCGGTGTAAGGGATTGTTTGATCCAGATCCTGGGTTCCTGACCAAGGCCTGACCTTAGCCTGAGCTTGGCCCGGATGTCAGTAGGGTGCCTGGGCCGGCACACAGCAGGGCATTCCTCAAGAAAGGGCTGGGACGGCCCACGGCCTGCCCTAAGGGATCAATGGGCGCCCCCCCCCCATGTCGCTCTGGAGAGCAGGAACCTAGAGGAGTGAGGACGGCACGCATCGGTGTTGGGTGGAGGCACAGCGCACTCAGGGGCCAGCACAGAGCCCCAGCCCTGCCTCCCCGCCACCCTGCCTCCCAGACTCCCATTCTCTCCTCCCCCTTTACCTGTAGCCCGGGCATTCCAGGAGGGCCAGGTGGTCCGGGAACACCTGGGGGACCCTGAGGGAGAGGAGAAGTAATCAGACCCCAAAGAAAGCTCTGTCCCACCGCTGGGGGTGGCAGCATTAGGGTGGGCAAGCCATGGGGCGCTGGCGGACAAGTGGAGAGACAGAGGAGACAAGCGACACACACCTGAGGGCCCGGCTGCCAGGAGCTGCCCATCCAAAGTCCCGGAGCACCCTGGGTGGGAGTGGGGGTCGCAAAAGAAGGGAGAGGTTATAGGCAACGTCCACACCAAGCGCAGGGCTGCGTGAGGAGGCAGCTGGCTGGGGCGCAAAGCCCTGCGGGGCCCGCGCATCTTGAGCCAACGCAGGAAGCCAGGCCTCTCCCCCGGCTGGGGGGAGGGCTCTCAGAGCCACTTACCGGCATGCCAGAGAAGATGGGGTCCCCTCGAGAGGGGCAGGAACACTCCCCTGGCTCACCCTGAAAAGACAAGAGCTCTTGTCAGAGGGGGGCGAGGATGGAGGACCTTCTGGAAGCCAACATCTGGGAGGCAGCAAGGGCTGTAGGATGGAGAGGCCAGGGTTTAAATCCAGGACCCGCCTCTTACAAATGTGCCCTTGGGCAACCGGTTCAACCCCTCGAGTCTCAGTGTCCTCATCTGTAAAATGAGGGAATAGCACCAAATGCATAGACCATCAGGAGGGTCGACTGGATGAACGTACACAGAGTCCCTGCCACATGGGAAGCCCTTATGCCCCCAAGGGCTGGATGTTGCTGCTATTCCTGTCGGTTTGGGTTCAGCGTCTTCTGCCGCACAGGTGTTCTGCCTCCCGGACGCTCGAGGCTTGGCCGCTGCCGTCCCACTCCCCTTGGCCTGGCCCAGGCCCCCACCTCTCTGCCCTCTCACCACTGGTCCTCTCCAACTTAGCGCCTGCCCCAGCCTCTAACTCAGGCCCATCTGCAAATGCAGCTGCCCCCATGGGGCCCTTGGGGCTCTCTGGGTCGCCTGGGATCCTGGTTGTGCCCTGGGCCAGCAACCAGGTGAAGTGAGAAGTGTTCGGGGCCCCTGCTTCCTGGAACCAGGGGGCTGGCGGTAGCAAGGAGACCAGGATGACTCCTCAGCTTCTGTGCTCCAGTCCAGAGCCACCACTGCATGTATAGGTTCCCCTGGGGGCGGGGCTCCTGGGGCGGTTAATTTCCCCCCCAGTATTGGCCACAGGGCCTTGGGACTCACCTTCACTCCCTGAGGTCCCTTTTCACCCTGCAGGGAAGAAACACAGTGAGGTGAGTAGATAGGGGTGTGGAGGCAAGACACCATAGCTTCCTGCTGTCCTGAGACGCTGTACTCACCGGCATCCCTCTGGCTCCTGGAGGTCCGGTTTGTCCTTGCTGCCCATCTGTGCCCTGAGGGGAGAGAGCCCAGGGTCAGCGGCGAGCCTGGACTGCAGCCAGCCGTGTGGCCCACGTGCAGGGGAGGGTGATAGGACAAGCAGAAGCCTGTGTCCCAGTGTCCCTGTCCTCGAGGAGGGGACTCTGGCACAGGAGACAAGGAGCGGAGGAAGCAGGAAGACTGGCACTTCCCGCGCGCCTTCTGGGTGTCGGACACTGGGCCAAGCACCTGTCAGACGACGCTGAGTGGGATCCCCCTCCCAGCCCTGCAGGACGGCACTGTTCTGTTTGACAGGTGAGGAAACTCAGGCTTAAGGAAATTTCGTAACAGACCCCCCATTACGACTGCACCAGCTACAGGTGGCCCGAGGCGCCTGCTCTCTCCCGGCCTGTCCCTTTCATGCTTGACACACATCCTATCACAAAGGTTATCTCAGATGACTTAGCAGGAGATAGGAAATTTCTGCTCTTATTTTCTCACCGAGGATTTAGAGACTCTGAAAGGCTGTCACTTGCCTGGGATCACACCACTAGCCCTGTGTGTGGGGCTGAGACTGGAAAGCCTCCTGGATGGGGTTGGGCCTGAGGGAAGAAAGTCTGGAGAAGTCCGCCGGGCTGCACAATGGCATTCTGATGGCCGCCTTTCTGTGGGCTCTGCCATCTTCACACTAGGGACTCGAAACTCCATGAGGACCAGGACCGCCTTTGCCTTTAACCTCTGCCTTTCCCCTCGGGCTCCCTGGGACAGGCCGGGACCCTGACAGTCCAGCTCCAGTGGGCCGTACAGACTGGTGGTGTGGACGTAGGCAGGGCGCTGGCCCTTCTGGGCTTCCCCATGCACCCTCTGGAGGACTCTGTCAGTGATTGCCAAACTGGAACCGTAAAGATAGAAAAGGATCCGTAGGGATCCGTAAAGATAGAAAAGGTCTCTTTCACTGGGCTCTTTTCCACATTACCAAAAGCCCAAGAAAAATTACACATTTGCCCACGACCCAGCATGGCACAGGCCGGCTGAAAGGTAGCATTTCTTTGATTTTGGCTAGAATTATACCATCTTGTAAAATTCTAGTGGGTTCGTGTGGAGCAGAAGCTATTATACAGGTATTTGATGAATGAAAATGAGGAAATGCACTTATTATTACTTAATCTCTGCGATTTGTTCAATAGACACGTCTTTTAAAGCATGGGACTCATTGGTGGGATAGTCATAAAGAGAGGTCTTTGAGGGTAATGAGGTTGGAAGTATTGCTGGTCTAGAGAGATCTGTGCTGTCCAGTAGGGTAGCCCATAGCCACATGTGCTTATTTAAATTTAAATTAATTAAAATTAAATGAAATTTACAGTTTAGCTCCTGAGTTACACTGGCCACAGTTCGGGTGCTCAATAACCGTATGTGGCTCGGGCAGAGGAGAATAGAACATCATTATGGATAGTTCGATGGGGCAGCACTCATTTAGAAGATCCCCCAAGGCCTGAGATTTGAAGTGGGGGTGGGTGAGTTCACATACGTGCTTTGAGTCAGATAGACCTGGGTTCAAGTTCTGACTCTGCCGCCTCAGTCTCTGGCCTTCAGCTTTCCTCATCTATGAAACAGGGACAATAACAGCCATTCCCTTACAGGGCTATTGGGAGGTTTAGGCGGATCTCTGTGGGTCTAGAGCTTAGCACCAGGCTCAGCAGTCACTGCTCCCAAAATGGTGGTGATCAGTAACGTCATTAGTCAGGTGCCCCTGTCCAGACAGTGTGGTCTTCTTTCTCGGAGGCTGGGCTTCTCTCCTCCCATCCCCCATTCTGCCAGGCCCCAGCGGGGTCAGCCCTGTGCCCTCTTCCCAGCAGTAAGAGCCTTGGCCCCAGCAAGCCTCCAGCACAGAGCGCAGAGAGGACCCTTACCGGAGGCCCAGAGACACTGGCACCAGGGGGCCCCATAGGCCCAGCAGCTCCTTTCAGTCCCGGAGACCCCTGGGGAAGAGAAGACACGGAGGCTACCAGGAGCAATCAGGCAGGTGGGATGCATCAGACCAGGTCTTGGGTGGCCCTGTGGTGGGCATGTCACAGGTCCCCTGTCCCCTGTCCCCTGAGCCAGGGCACTCCAAAGCACCACAGGGCCAGTGCCTGACGAGGCAGAGACTCACCTTGACGCCCTTCTCTCCAACGGGTCCAGGTGGTCCCCGAGGTCCTGGAAGTCCCTGCAGATGGAAGCACAGCTAGTTAACCCTTATCCTAAAGTGGCCCCTTCCCACCCACCACCCCCAGCCTCCTCTAGGCCCAAAGCAGACGTACCTGAATGCCAGGCAAACCCTGGACTCCAGGTTCTCCCTGCAAGTCAGAAAATACAGACTGGGCCACAGCTGCCCAAGCCAACCTGTCCCACTGGCATACCTGGTCTGGGGTGGGGTATATACCAGCCGAAACTCGAGAGAGCTCCCCAGGAAGATTGTGAGGGTGAGAGAGGCTGGGGGCCAAGACAAGGTCCTCTATAGAAGTAATGGCAGGCTAGGGCTGCTGACCAATTCCCTACCCCAGAGCTGTGCCCTTGAGCATTGGAAGGCAGGCAGAGCTGTGTAGTTTGGGGGATGGATAGGAGTGGGCAGCTGACTAATGGAAGTGTTGGGAGGGCTGGGGGGGGGGGGGCAGGTAGGCAAAGGTAAGGCTAAAAACTCACCTGGGGCCCTTGGGCTCCCTTTCCTGGAGGCCCGGGCTCTCCCTGAAGAGGCAGAAGGACAATCCTTGGCTTGAGATTCCCCGCTCACCCTTAAAACCCCCTTCCCCAGCCTCTTCCCCTTAATCTTCTTACTTCCACCTTCTCCCTACTCTGTAGCCCATCTTCCCCACTCCAGGCCCTATGCCCCCATGTATCTGCCCACTCCTACCCTCATTACACACCTGCAGCCCAGGTTCCCCATACGCACACATACCTGGATGCCCTTCAGTCCTGGGGGCCCTTGAACTCCAGGTAGACCAGGCCGGCCCTAAAAGATACAAGTGGCCCATGCGTCCCACAGGGGAAAGGGTGTAGGTGGGAGAAAAGGCAAAACTCAGGCAGGGAAAGACCAGAGGGCAGGCAGCCAGAACTCACCGGTTTACCAGGCCGGCCCACACCTTCTGGGCCCGGCTCTCCTTTGGGGCCCGGCTTCCCAGGCAGTCCCGCCACGTTCATCACTGCCTCCTGCAGGCTGGGGCAGGCAGTGCAGCCATCACCCTGGTCAGAGATGGGCACAGCCAGGAGCCCTGAGCCAGGGCTGACAGCGGGGCCAGGAGGAGGCCTCGGAAAGGGAGTCCCTGTGCCCCTCTAAGAGCTCTGCCCCTCCACCGCCCCCACCTCAGTCTGGGAAATCAAGACAGCCCCTGACACTCTTTGCTCTTCTCCCTGCCGTGGAGAAGACCTGAGGCATCCCCACCCAGTGACTCTGGTATCCTGTAAGGCTCACAGCCTGACTCTGCCGTCCTTCACCTCATTAACTCTCAGCTGATTTCTTTTGGTCCACGCAACAAAATGCCCTCTGCCCGACTGACCTTTTCTCCTTTCGGGCCCAGGGGGCCCCGAACCCCAGGCTCTCCCGACAGTCCCGGCTGCCCCGTGGTGCCTGGCACTCCAGGATCTCCAGGATTGCCAGCATCACCCTGTAAGGAGTAGGGGTCAAGGAGGGTAGACCCAGCCCTGGGAACTAAAGGCACTCGGAGCCCTTCGCTGGGGCTGGGGGCTGCACAGGGAATGGAGAGAGGGCACAAGGCAATCAGGAAAACGAGGTGGAAAGCTCATCAGACAGGTGGTGCCCACCCATGCCCACAAGGTTCTCACCTTCTGCCCCTTCGGTCCACGCTCTCCAGCCTTGCCCTGGGGAGAAAGCATTTCTAGCACCCATTCACTCGCAGCGGACACCCCTAAGTGTCCGGCACGGTGTTAGACCCAGGGAATACAGCAGTATGCAAAACAGACCACAATCCCTGCTCTCGTCTAGGGAAGCGATACTGTATAGATACGGAGAAGAGACGAGCAAGTTACTTAACCTCTCTGTGACTCGGTTTCCTTATGCATCAACGGGGATGATAAAAATGGCACTGGGGGCGCCTGGGTGGCTCAGATGGTTAAGCGTCTGCCTTCGGCTCAGGTCATGATCCCAGGGTCCTGGGATCGAGTCCCGCATCAGGCTCCCTGCTAGGCGGGGAGCCTGCTTCTCCCTCTGCCTCTGCCTCTCTCTCTCTCTCTCTCTATCTGACTCTCATGAATAAATAAATAAAACATTTAAAAAAAAAATGGCACTGGCCTCTACCCTGCAGCGTCCCTGTGAGGCTAGAGGCGCCGGGCCGTGGGAAGCAGCGCGCGGCCCAGAGCGAGCCCCATGCCCACGCTCGCCGCTCTCAGTGAAGCGGTAACAATAATGGGCCCGTGGCAGCCTTCGCTTCCTGGATGCTATTGCGGCCGGCTGGGTGCTTCACGCACAGCACCCCGAGGCTTTCCAACAATGCCACGTGGAGGAAACAGAGACATGGAGAGGAAAAATAACTTGCTCGAGTCAAAGAGTGAGTAAAAAGGCAGCGCTGGAGTTTGAAACCAGGCCCGTCTGGTCCCAAGTTGGTGCTCTGTGCGCCCTGCCCGGAGGAAGGGCTGAGGCCCCTGAGGCCAAGCTCCTCTGGGGACAGAAGCACTGATGCTTCCACACCCTCCCACCTACTCCCCGCTGTCCAGGGAGCCAAGCGACCCAGGCAGGGGTCCCCCCACCCCGAGCCCTGCCTGCAACAACGCAGGAATCCACCTGTTTTCCCGGCAAGCTGAAGCCTGGAGGCCCAGGCTCTCCTTTCTCTCCAGGAGGGCCAGGCAAGGTCACCGTGTAGCTGTCCCCATCCTGAGGCCTGGACAGGGCTGGGCACGGCTCACAAGGCTCCCCCTGCCAAGCAAGGACACAGGGTCGGGGTTGGGGGGTGGATCCCAGGTCAGGCTTGGGATCTGGGGTCTGGGGAATCGAGCTGGCCCTGACACAGCACCTCTGCTGGGCGAGGGATATCTCAGGAGAGATTGTGGGAGGACAGGTAAGAATTGAAGGTGGGGGCGATGTCATTAAGGTCTTGAACGCCATGCTAAGGAGCAAGATGTTACCCTCAGGCAGTGGGGAGCCTCGACGGGCTGGAATTAGAGCAAATGTGTGCTGAGGAAGTTCACCCTGGCTGCAGCATGGAGAACGTCCCCAGACTCACCTTCTCTCCTTTGATGCCTGTGGGTCCCACTGGCCCTCGTGGGCCCTGTGTGATTAAAAAAAAAAAAAACAAGACATGTGTGAGGACCGGCACCTGCCTGCCTGGGCTATGCTGGGCACAGTCTGGGTCTGTTGCCCCCCCACCCCACCCCCCTGCCGGCAGCAGGCAGCACTTCCCACGTTTCCTCCCCAGAGCACACTCACCTGCTGGCCGGCTGGCCCTGCCTCCCCAAAATTCCCCTGGAGCAAAGCAGAGAACATAGGGTCAAAATGAGGCAGCATGACAGGTGCTGGGTCAGTCCCAAACCACAAAAGTAGCCACCTGTGAGGACTTCTAGACTGACCACCCCTCTCATGTCCTGCCTAGGGAAACTGAGGCCCAGAGAGGGAAGGGGATTTCCCCCAAGGTTCCCAGGAGGGTCTGTGGCAGGTTCCTGCCCCCGGCCTCACTTCACAGAATCCCAGCCCCACACTCAGCCTTCACCCGGCACACAAAGATCATTCATTCATTCATCCGACAGCTATTCGGTGGACGTCTACACAGCGTGCAGGGCCAAGGTGCTGGTCGGATGCAGTCAGCAGCACATAAACACCTTGTGGAGTTTACACACTTGTGGGGACAACCAGAACTTTATGAAGTCATAGCAGGTGTAAACCGGGATGAGTGCCACAAAGGGAACAGGCAGGGAGATGAGACGGGGGAGGCCGCTTTGGACAGGGGGTCAGAGAATTGTTGAGCACGATTATTATCAGAAAGGTGAGAATCAGGCCAGCCAGCAAAAGCAGTGGGGGGAGAGTAGAGAAGAACGTGCTAGAAGGTGGGCGCCACAAGTTCAGAATCTAAGAGGTGGGAGTGGCCTTGACACAGTCCCGAGTGGAAGGAGGCCTCACATCTAAAGCCCGAGAACCGGGGAGAGGAGAGCCAGCAGACAGGCAGGCAGGGGCTGGTCGCCTGGGGTCTCATCAGGCGTAGCAGGATGTTGCTACGGAGTCAGTGGTGAAGGATTTTAAGCAGGGAAATAATGAAACCCGAGTTCTTTTTACAAGGGCACGTCGTGTTAGCTGCCGGCTGACAAACGGGCCACGGACGGGCTATGGTGGCTCGTGGAGGGGGGGGTAGTGGGGCACCACAGAGATGCCGTTGGCGGAAGGTCAGATGGAGGCGAGGGTGTGGGGCAGGCGGGGATCTGGGAGGCTGCAGGTTTGGGGCCGGAGGAGCTGGGGACATGCCATGTACTGAGACAGGGCGTCCCGGCACTCGGAGGTGGGGGTACAAAAGCTTCGTCGGAGAAATGCCAGGGGTGGTGTGCTTGACAGAGCGGGGTCTGGACATACATTGCGGCGGTGTTTGTCACCCCTGAACACTCGGCCACGCACAGAAGCCCTCGTGTGAGAAGTGCCATCATTTGTCTCAGCCGCAGTCATAAATACAAATGGGAACATGGGCACCGAAATCGAGGGACCCGACCGAGTGACAAACATTACAGCCTCTGGAGCCAGATTCCTAGGCTCAGATCCCCGTCCTATACCCAAATGGCCATGTGACCTTGGGGAACTGACTTGGCCCTCCCTGCCTCCAATTCTTCATCCGTAAATCGAGAATAATGGAGTAGCTCCCCCATCAGCTTTTAGGAGGGTGAAACAAGTTAATACATGCCCGAGCACTTGGAACAGTGCCCGGCACATGGTAAGTGGTCAAGGAGAGTTAAATATGGTTATTTTATTAAAAGGTCATCTTACGTGTGCCTAATTGTCTTAGATGATCAATAAAATAAAAGTACAACACCAAGGAATTCTCTTGGAGAGCACGAGGGCTCTCACAAGTAAGTCCGTTGACTCCCATCTGCAAAGCACCGATGAATTTTTTTTCACTGTGGATTTGATCTCTCGTCTGTCTCATCCCTATTTCCTGCCTCCCTGCCCAGAAAGCCCTGGTGTCCCTGACAGCTAACTCAGATCTCACCTTCTCTCCTTTCAGCCCTGCTGGCCCTGGAGCCCCAACTTTCCCCTAAAAGACAACAAGTCACAATTAGAGACTCCTCCGCTCCCCGCCCACCGCCCCCCCCAAGACTCCATGGTCCCAGCTTCCACCCAGAAAGAGAAGCCAGCTTGGAATTACAAATGCCATGACTGCAGGTAGCTAGGCAGTTACTTCTGTGATACAGAGGGAGCCCCCAGGGCAAGCAGCCTGGGCAGTGTAGGGATGGAGGGGGAAAGGAGGCTGCAGGCCTGGGACACCTGCTTCGGGGCCTCCTTCCTGGTCTCTGCCTTGAGTCTCCGAGCCAGAGGAGCCAGGGAGGCCACCGGGGTGGCAAAGATGGGCTGGACTGAGCCGGGCTAGTCACTCACCGGGAGGCCAGGCAAACCGAAGCCAGGGGGGCCCACATCTCCTTTGGCCCCTGTGGAGGGCCCAAGATGCTGGGCCCCTACAGCTAAGCTGCAGGACAAGCAGGAGTCCCCCTGGAGAAGGAAGAGAAAGAATTGGAAAGCTCCCAGCAGTTGGGGGGGAGGGGCGGGCAGCAAGGGGACCAGTGTTCCCTTACCTTCTCTCCTTTGGGGCCTTGGATGCCAGGGTCTCCCTACAGGGAGAAAAGGTTTATGGGCTGAGACTGGGCCTGTTGGGGCACCCCAAACTTCCTAGCCATATGTGAGGACAGCAATGTTACACACCACAAACCCTTCAAATACCCAGGGGTCCTATGGGGTTCAAGGTCAGCACCCAGAGCCAGGGCTCATCAACCCATGTAATAGCTGGGGGAAATCAGGCCAGGTTAAGCTACCCTACTAGAAAGTTCCTGTACCTACCCGATCACCTTTCCATCCAACAGCTCCCAGGCCCTCCTGAAAGAAAGTGTGGGTGAGGGAGTGGAGTGGGGTGGGGAGTCGAGCCAGGATGCTAACCCAGCCCTGCCCACTCCTTTCCTCCACCCCCAACCAACACCCAATCCCAGGAGGAAGGCACAGCCTCACTCACTATAAGGGCTGCCTCCACCCCAGCTTGCCCAAAAGGCATCTTGGGGCCTCCTCAAGAACCCTAGGAGGTAGCCATGGAGACCTGGGTGACCTTCTAGCCCAGCCCTAAACTCTATGGTTCAGCCCCCCTCCCATCTAGAGCCAGGACCCTCGGCCCACAATCTCTCTATGGCCGAGAGAAGTACCCGGTCCTTCTGTCGGGTACCCAACTCCTTTCCAGGATCACATTCCCAGGTCTTTTGTGGAGCTCCTCAGTGGCCACCCTGGGCACTCACCTTGGCTGGTGCAGGATCACCTGGCTCCCCCTTGGGTCCTGGCTTTCCAGGGAGCCCCACGAAGTTCTGGAAGCCTTCAGGCAGCGTTGGGCACACTTCACAGGGGTCACCCTACAGCAGAAGGGAGAGACCATGAGTGGACCAACAAGGGGTCTCCTAGAGAAGGTCCAGCACCCCTGATGCTCAGTGTCACCTTCAGAGAAGGGCTCCCACTCCCACCCCATCCTGGTGCAACCCGGCCTGGATCTCACCTTCTCTCCCTTCAGCCCCGGCACCCCTGGTTTCCCCTGTTGGAGAAGAAGCAGTGAACGTTAGTGGTTAGTGCCAGCCAGAGGGACTGGTATGCCAAGGGAGGGCCCCAGGACCTAGCCACCCTCTCCCTGGAGGCCTTGGTAGAGCAGCTCTGGGCATGGTGGGCGGCAGCCCCCCTCCCCCTCCAGACTGGGCTTACTTACAGGTTTCCCACCAGGACCTTCCTTTCCTGGTACCCCCGAGCTGCCCTGTGGTCAGAAGAAGGGTTAAGGGGGAGGCTCTTGGCCACAGCCTCAGACCATTCACCCCATCCCCATCAGTCCCTTCTCTGGATTGGCAGCACGATCTCAGCCAAATCTCCCATCTCCTCCTGGCCGGCTTGGTCAGCAAGCACCCCCCGCCTGCTGTCCGGCCTTCTCCACATCTAACCCAAGCCCTTCTGCTTGCAAAAGGGGACGAATATGAGGCCTCTGTGTACCCCTTCCCAGTGCAGTGGGTCGAGAGGAATCCGGGTGACCCCAGAGGAACCATAGCAGACAAGACAGTCAGACATTTCCAGGGCTTTCTGCTCATCAAGGCATAAGACCCTAAAATGAGCTTGGGCCCTCCAGGTGTGGCCTTTCTGGTCATGACTAGACTTAGGCTTACCTGTCCCCATGCCTGGAACCCAAGCCAGGGCTCCCATGTTGGCAAGCACTGGGATGGGGACACTCCCCAGTGAGGGGCCTGGCTGAGCTGAGCCAGCCTCCTCAGCTGAATGCCTGGCTCCTTCCCCCCATGCATACCTGCTGCCCTGGATCCCCTTCTCTCTCCGTCCACCATGCAGGGAATCCGCCCCCCCCAAGTGCCCACACTCCTGCCTGTGCTTACCTTGTCTCCCTTAGGACCTGGTGGGCCACCTGGGTCCCCCTGAGGGTGGAAACAGCATCAGGTAGAGGCTTCCCAGGGGCCCCACATCACGGTGAGACCTACTGGAGTCCCTTCCCCCCAACAAGGACCCCCAGGACCGAGCCTTATCTCCCCAGCCCTGGCAGGCAAGAGAAGGGTCTCTGAGGAAAGAACAACAGGAAGGGCCAGGAGTACTCACCGGGGTCCCAGGAAGTCCTATCCCAGGGGGCCCAGGGAGGCCAGGGCGCCCAGGCTCTCCTGCCAGCCCCTCAGGCCCAACAAAGCCAGGGTCTCCCTGGCACAGACATAAGGTGGGTGTGAGAGAGCTGCCGCCTCAGCCCTACCCCCCACCCTCCATCCCACAGACACCCACAACTCACCTTCTGCCCTTTGGGCCCCATGACGCAGATCTCCCCTGGCCGGCCCTGTGGGGTCGTGGAAGGTAAAAGAAAAGCCTGAGGCCTGGCACCTCCCTGGGGCAGCAGCAAACTGCCCACCCTCAGTGCCCCTCCCCAAAGCCAGACTCCACCCCTGTGCCCCGAGGTCATCAGGTGTCACCATCAGGGCATTAGAGGCCAGGGGCTCTTAGGCTGGGAGCCAGGGGGCCTGGATTCAGATTCTTTTCTGTCCCCTCCTTGCTCTGCTTCCTGGGGCCCAGCCTCCCCCTCCCTGGGTTTCTGTTCTCCCATCTGAGCGAAGCTAGCAGGTTGGACTCTGCTGGTTAATTCCAGCATTGCACCGAGGACCACGGGGTTGTGGTGAGGAAGGGTCCCAAGCACCGTACATCGCGGCCTGGCCTTCCCGGCGAGCCCTTGACGCCTCCGTCCCCCTTCTCGCCTTTCTGGCCCTGGGGAAGGAAAAGGTAAAGGGACTGGGGTTGAAAGAAGGGGCTGGAAGAACCAAAGCAGCTCTATCGGGAGGTCAGACAACTGCTTTCTAGACCCCCAGTTTCTGCCTCCCCTGAGACTGAAAGGCTTCCGTCACTCCAGGAAGGTGGATAACAGAAGGAACCTCCGAGCCTGCCAGGCCTCTCTCAGGGAGTCGGTGGCATTTCCCTCTGGGTCTGGTGGGAATCTGGACCGGGCAGGGTGACTGGGAGGGACAGAGGGTCTTCCGTGGGGACGGGGACCTCCATCCTCCAAGAAGATTTTAGACATCTACTTCCTCAAGTCTGAAGAGCCCACAGACCTCCCTGGCACCTGCCCCTCCAAATCCAGGCCCATTACCTTCTGGCCTGTAGAGCCCGGAAGTCCTGAGGGTCCCTGAGATAAGGGTGGGGGGACACAACAGAAGGGGTGAGGAAAGGAGGGAGAGGCTGGGCCAGGACCCCACTGCCCTGCCCTAACCCCGGTCCCACACTCACCAAAGCTCCTGACTCCCCCTTCTCTCCCTTCAGGCCTTCTGCACACTGAGCAGGGAGAGAAGGTGTTGAGATGGTCCCAGGGTCACCTCATGGGCTGCCAAGGGCACAGCCCCTTCCCCAGGGGCTGACCCCATATTGGCCTGGAAGTAGGCCTTGCCTCCAGGTCTTACCTGAAGTGGGGCATCCGGGGAGATTCGGACACAGTCACTGCCCTAAGAGGAGGGAACGAGGGATCAGGGTGGGACCCTGTTTTGAGAAGGATAGGCTCAAGAGTCCCACAGTCCCACTGGTCATCTTCTAGGTACCCCTAAAAAATAGAGGCTGCCATTTACTAACTCCTAGGAAGACCCTACCCATCATCCCCCATGTGGGCCAGGCTGCAGGGGTTTGGCTGAGCGGATGGGATGGTTCACATGTCAGCCCCCCCCCCGGGGGGGCACAGCTTGGCAGGGCCCTGCAGTGGGCCCGGCTGGGGCACTTACCCGGGCTCCCTTCTCTCCCTTGGGGCCTGATGGGCCAGGCAGGCCTCGCTCACCTTTCCCTCCCTGTGGACGAGATCAAAACGGGGGCTGGGACCAGGGGGAGCACATGGGAGACCTGAGGAAGGTCTCCCCAGTCTGTCTTCTTTACCCATCCCCTATGCACGGGTGTGTAAATGAGCACAGCCTGCCCCAACCCCCAACCATGCACACAGCATATGGATTCCATATGCATTCATCCATCTGGCCCTCCCACCCCAAGAGGCTATATTTGGCAAATCTATAGTCTCACAAAAAGGGTACTTTCCCCACACCCCTATCAAAGCACGCGAGCTCACACGCAGCTCACCCAGGGGCACATGGACACGTGTGCACGGATACACACATGTGGGACGACAGAACCCATGTTGGTGAGTGTTAGGCTGCCTTAGTTCAAATCCTGCCTCACCACTTAGGGCAAGTCATGTCACCTCTCTGAGACTTAGTGTCTTCATCAATAAAATGGGACCTCAGGGGGGTGTGGCGAGGAAGAGATGGGACATGAAGGCAGCCCCAGGAGCTGTGTTACATACTCTCGGGCGTGCACAAGTACACAGTCCCACATTTACACGCGTGCCGCCCGCCCCGTCACTCACAGGCTCGGTGGTCCTGTCGGGCCCACCGGGACAAGGGCTCATGCCCCCCACCCCAGGGGGCCACACACATGTGAACATGTGTCCCAGGAGGCACACAGCCAGACCCCCACACAATCACTCCGACACCCCCCGTCCCACACGGTGGGCACAGCTGGCTCTCGGGTTTTTCTGAAATAAAATGAGAGTATCCGGCCTGCAGGATGCTTGAGGGGCGGGAAGGTGATAGATGTGCAACAGGAGGCCCAAAGCCCAATGCACAGTAGGACTCAGAAAAGGGGCGCTCTTAACACCCTTCGACACACACAACCCCCGACTGTCTCCAACACACACCCCTAGTCACCCCCCACACATACAGAGCTGGGTAGCCCTGATAGAAACACACAGCCATGGGGCTACATGCTGTGGGACAGGCTGGGACTGCCAAAGAGGGAAAGACTGTCCTGTTCTCCATCTTGGACTCACCTTGGGTCCAGAGGGACCAATTGTGACCTGGGAGGCAAAGAGAGCATTATATCTCAGAGATGGAGAAAAAAACAAGGGCACAGAGAAGGCAAGCAATTAAGCCAGGGCCACACAGCATGGTGGCAAGACCAACAGCCTGAATCCAAGACCCCCAGCGGACCAACAGCTCTGCCTCCAAGGCCACCCAGCATGCTGACTTCATATCCTGAGGCTGTCAGACTTGCAGAGGGGTCTAACCTATCTTCTCTAAACTGCCTGGCTTTAGCTAGCTCCACCCACTGGTTGTTAGGATTACAGGGCTGCTCAGTTGCCATGGTAACTCCTGCATAACTGGGGACCATCAGCTTTACCAGATTTGGTGGGGGGCTAGATGGAAAGAGGGCCAGGCAGCAGAGGGGGTACTTCCTGTGTCCCCCAAGGTCAGGGGGCTTGGAGCTGAGGGCACCCGGGGTTGTGCCCTTTATGAACTAACATGGCATGTCAGTTCAGAAAGTCAGGCTATGGGAAAGTAGTGACTTCCGCTGCCCACGGAAGAGGCACATTTGGGTACTAGCTGTGCTCACACCGAGCCCTCTCCCTTGTCCTTCTGGACCCCCAAAGGGAGGCCAGACCGGAGCCAGCTAGCTAGAGAGGCATAGGAGGGGAAGTCCTGAGCCAACATGGGTTTGGGGGCCAGTGCTGGGCTGTGTTACCCTGAGTCAGCCTTCCCCTTCTCAAGGCCTCCAAGGTAATATGGGAAGCTTTCAAACAGAGCAGCCCCGAGTCCTTGTGGGTAGTGAAAAGCTGGGATCAGCAACCAAGGTTCTGGTCCCACCAGCCACCACCCTGTCCCCATTCCACCCTGGATTGCAATACATTGCCCGGATCACAAGGCGTGAGGCTTCCTTCCATGCAGCCCGTGGTGGGGATAGGATGGGAGTCAAGCCCAGCTCTGGGGGATGTGCAGGGAGGGAGTGTGATAAGAACACAAAGGCCCACTTGTCCTTAACCAGGAAGCCAACTAGCCCACTCCCCGCCCCCGTCCACCCCACCCTGCACACCCTCTATTCACTCACATTGCTTTCCTGGGCACCATGGATACAGGGTGGGCACTGCAAGGGAAGAATGGGCCAGGAGGTCAGTTCTGAGAGCCTGGGACCAGCCCTCCCCATCCCATTCCCCCTGCACACACACAGCAAGCACACAGAACGTCATGTGTGTCCTGAGTGAAGTCCAAGGGAGCAGGAAGATAGGAATCCTACCAAACAAGCCTCATCCCTCAACTCCCAGCAACCCAGTGCCAACCCATTCCTCATGTGAGGAAACTGAAGCCCAGAGAGGCAGAGCAGTGGGATCTGGGTCACACAGCATGTGGGGGCAGAGTGAGGCCCAGGATCTGCGGTCCCACAGCCAAGGCCTGGATTCTTCCCATGATGCCCGTAGCCATTTGCTGCCAACTCAGCAGGAGTATCCAGGACTAACACCCCCCCCACCCACCCACCCAAGGAGAGGCAGCAGGCAGACCGGGCCCAGCATTGAGCCCTGGAGGAATGCTGGGAGCTGCGTAGTCATCCCAAACCCCTGTGCGCGGGCTCCGTTGCCACAAAGCCTGTCCAAAGGGTCCATGTTGGCATCCCTCAACCAAGCTCTTTTTGCCAGTCTAGATGGGAGGCTTACCTCGTCGGCTGCTGTCTCCTGACGCGCCTGGGAAGAGGGAGGGCATGGTAATGGGCAGGAAGCAGAGGCTTCGAAGCCCTGCTTCCAATACTCCTACCCAAGAACCATCAGGAGCGGGTGCCCTACGCCGTGCCAGGTACTGTCTGTCTTGCCCCCATTCATCCCTCCTTCTCAGAGCTGGCACCTTTATCTCCTAAGCTCTGTCCAGGAGTGGGGCGGGGGGAAGAGTGTGGGAGAACAGTGCCTTACTCAAGGGGTCTACAGAGGGCACAGAAAGCAGACCGAGGACACCGTGAACTCCGCCCCCTGCCCCCCCCCCACCCCCCGCCATCTCTACCTTTGTTTCCCTCTCTGCCTTCTGGCTGATGCTTCCTGTCAGCTGGGCATCCACCTGGGCAGACGGAGTAAAAAAGGAACTCTTGAAGAGGGGGCAGTGCAGGGGCCCACGCTGGAAAGGGGGACCCAGTTAGGGGCATGGGCTCAGGTACCCCCTCAGCTGGCACCTCCCAAGGCATTGAAAGCCTGCTCAGGCCCCTGGCACTCCCCCAGGCCTCCCTCCTTTCCCCCCACCCACGTGATGTCGGAGAAAACAAGACCATGAATCAATGGGATCCTGTGTTCCTGCAGCCAAAGATTGGGCATGATGCCCAGCGGGCAGGGAGGCTGCCCATCCTGGGGGTGGGGCAAAGGGAGGAACTGGGCTTCCCTGTCACCCTAAAGAACCTGAGAGTGGGTAGGGCAGCTGGCCATGGTGCTGGGTGTAGGACCAGCCTATGGGTCGGTTAGTACGGGTTGGTACGGGCTGGGCCCAGGAGAGCGAGCAAGCCCGGAGGGAACCAGTGTGGCCTGGCCTCTGACCCCAGGTACCCCTGTCCCGGACTGCCTTTGAGTGCAAACCTGGCCCTGACCTGACCAAAGGAGTCTGGCGTGACATCAGTGAGGGGGTGGGTAGTGCCAGAGCGAGATGGGCATGTCTCTCAATGCCAACAGGCAGGTAGACACACCCAGTGGGTTCTCGCCTCTCTGAATCCTATAGTGGTGGTCCATAGACAGGTGGAGCTTCCAGTGCCCTCCCTACCCCAGGCACAACTGACCCTGGTGGGAGATCTCAGTCCCACTTGTACCTACCTGTGCTCATGTCTACCTGCCCTGCCCACCCACCTTGCTGTTTTGAGGCTCCTCCAGGCAGAAGCAGCGGGTGTAGACCTTGCCTTCAGTCTGTGGATTGATCTCGATGAGCTCATTGCTCTGGGTGTCCCGGCGGGCCTTGGAGGTCTCTGGGGGACACTGTCCGGAGTGGGGGAAGGCCTGGGGTCAGTACAGAAGGCAGACCCCCCCCCCCACCCAATCATCCTAAGATCTCAGTGCATCCCCATCCTGGCCACCCACCTCTGCACACTATGCCCCTGGGAAGTGTCCCAAACCTTCCCAGCTGGGCTGGAGCTGGGCCACTCACCCCTCCTGGTAAGATCTCACAGCATCCCTCCTCCAACACAAGCTCGGCGTCACAGTAGATATGTGCCTGCTGAAGGTCAAACTGCAGGGGGTACGATACACAAGTCAGTTTCCCACTTCATTTGATCAAACAGCTCAGTGTCCTGGCTGCCCGGGAGGCCCCGAGATGGCTCCGCCCCAGGATCTGCCCTCAGAGGGTTTCCAGTCTCACCTGGGGAGACCATCAGGAGTACAGCTGTCACCAAAAGCGAAACAGAGCTGCGCATGCAGGAAAGAGAGGAGGGAGAAAAGTTCACTTTGGCCCAGAGGAACAGGGGCAGAGGAGGTTCCATTTCAGCTGGGCCTTGAAGGACCAGTAGATACTCTGCAGATGGGTGTGCATTCCAGGTGGAGGTGACAGCATAGTCAAAGGTGAGCAGGCGGGAAAGTAGCAGGTGAGTAGACGACTAGGAAGGAATTGACCGGAGTAAGCCGTACAGAGAGATGTAAAGGAAGAAGATACCATAGACATTTCTAGGGACCAGATCATGAAGGGCCTAGAATGCCAGGTTGATATGCATATGCTGCATCTGGAGGGCAGTGGGGAACCCCAAGAGGAGTCTGAGCAAGGGAAGGACCTGGTCAGAGACAGATTCCAGGGAGCGCACTCAGAGTCTCAGAACGTGGGAGCACAGGCAGCACCCCACCCAGCACTCACCGAGATGGGTTTCCCCTGCTCAGCATCCAAGCCCAGAAAGACGTGGCCCACAGGCTGCAGGGGTCGCCGGGGCCCCAGAGGCTGAGAGGAGGCTGAGGTGCAGTCCACATGCACGGAGGCCACGCGTTCAGCCACACTCAGCCCCAGCTTGTGCCAGCGCAGGTCAAAGAGCTGGGGCACTGGGAAGATGCAGGACACAAAGTCGCCATCTTGGCCCCGGGCCCGGAGCTCCAGGCTCCGCTCTCGGCTGTTGACTTCCAGGGAAATCTGTGTGGCATTGGGGAAGGAAAGAGACAGAGAATCAGAGCCCCACAGGCTCAGTGTGGCAAAGCTCTCAAGCTCATTTCACAGGAGGAGGGACTGAAGCCCAGAAAGAGACGGAAGCTGGTAGGGCCACAGAGCAGTCCACCCTGAAGGAAGGGGATAGGAGCTGCCAGGGGTGGGGTAGCCTCGAGGGTGGGCGCCGGGGATGGGGCAGAGAGGCCCCAGAATTTACAGGCTGGGACAGAGGTTGTGCTGGACTGGTACTGCTCGATGCCTCAAGGGCCACGGGGGGCGGGGGAGGGGGGTCCAGCTCACCTGTGGGTACCCATCTCCGTCGGTCACTTGAAATAGATACCACGTGCTCTGATGGGTGTGTTTCTTCAACAAGAGTGTCAGCACCAGGACAAACTCATCGGGGAGGCCCCGAGGGAATACTCGTCTGGGGGCAGAGCAGGGAGGGGACCCTGAGGCTCAGGTGAGAGACCACCTGCTGCCCACCCTGGGCCCTCAGGACTGCCGAACCCACGCGGGACTCACACAGGCCCACACCTTCAAACCGACACATACATATGCATGTCCATCCACTCTATCGACATTGATCGAGAGCCTACTATGTGCCAGGTGGGTCCGGCTGCTGGGGGCAGCAGTGGTGAAAACACAGAGAAGGTTCCCGCCCTCGTGAAGCCTTCAAGTCTAATGGGGGAGTGGTAGGACCCTAAACAAAGGTAGGACCCTAAACAAAGCATCCCCAGGATGACTATGTCACTATTTCAAGATAATTGTGGTTAAATTCTTCTGAGGAATCCAGGATAACCAGGACTTGGGTGGGAGAAGAGGTGCTGGCAAAAGATAAAAAGCATTCAGCGTGACTGGAGCCGCAAGTAAGAGGAACATTTTGGAAGGTGAGGGTGGAGAGGGAAGCAGGGGCCAGGCCCCCGGGACTGTGGGAGTTTGAACTTCACCCACAGGCACACGTGGGTGTGTGCATGCATGCGCGCGCACACACACACACACACAGGCACACATACCCACATACACATACCCACACACACATACATACACACACACACACACGACTCTTGCCAGGTTCCCACCCCCATCCTGGGGTCTCCACAGTGTCTGTAGGATATAGACCTGTCCCCCGACTGCTAGCCAGAGGTAGGGGAGGGACAGAGGGTGTGTGTGCCACGCATCTCCTCTGTGTCTACCCTGCAAGCCCCACGGGCGGAAACCAGGTTGACTCCCGGCAACAGGTGGGATAAAATGACCCACGGGTGCCCCTGAGTTTAGGCCCCACGTCCAGAGTTGCTGGGGAGTATTAATGCCCAGTTCACACTGGGGCCTTTACCGCACTGGCTGGGTGAGCGGCGCTGCCCCCAGTCGAAGGATGAGAGGCCCCTTGGGGTTGCGGATCTTCTTAATGGCAGATGTTTTCATGAGGTTGAGTCGATGGATGAGGTTAAAGCCTTTGGGGGAGACACCAGATGAAGAGCTCAGCTGGGCAGGTGAGGAGGGGGTAATAGCCACTCTAGGAAGATGGGAGAGAGGGGACAGCAGAATGAGATGGGCACTCACCGGTCACATTGGTCGATAAATGGCTTCTGTGTTCCAACCTGAGTCCTTCCTCTTGTAAAGGTGGGCATTGCTCGCCTGGAAGAGAATTGGCAGTGGGCCAGTCAGTGGACTCTGGCTGAAGAGTCCAGGCTCTTGGGGAACCTGGAGAGAAGCAAGTTTTTGTACCCCATTCTGGACCTTTAACCGGGCCCAGCCTTGGGGCTGCTTTTACCTCTTGCCTTCTGACCCTGGCTGCCCTGGGAGCCAGGAGGACCCCCAGTATACAGATGGGAAGACAGAGGCCCAGAGACTGAGGCTGGGCCCAAGGCCATGAAGTGAGTTCACAGCAGAGCAGGACCAGAACTCCTGGAATCCAAATTCCCCCAAGATACCAAGTCAGGCGGCAGGTGAGCAAGAGAAAGAGCAAAAGAAACTCTGGGCAGCCCTAGAACTCAGACGGGGTAGAGAGCGGGATATATACCGGTGCTCCCTCCTGCACATACACCCTAGCAGGGGGCAGGGGGCACCTCGGGGTAAAGAAAGTCACATTATGCACGCTTGTGTTATATGCAAGCACCTGAGCATGTCTGCACACGTGTGAGTTACAGATGCCCATGCCACTGGGAATGCCACGTGCAGCTGGTACACGTGTTCTCTGCTGTGGGAGGGGTTTATTTCCTACATCTAAAGCAGAAAAGCAGACCAGATACAAGTCCGAGCCAACAGAATGACTTTTCACCTGAATAACTACCTTATGAAACAAACAGTAAGAAGAGACTGAGGACCTGAAGGGACCACAAGCTCAAGGGAACCACCAGGACCTTGGGGCTCCAGCAGGGTATATTAAGTGGGTGAAGGCTCCTAGAGAAGGATAGCTTAGTTATGGTCTCCAAAACCCTGAAGGGACAGACAGGCAGCTGTGGGCTTGCCTCCTCTTAGGGTTGACTGAGCAAAATGTCAGGAAAGATGCTACAACAGGAGATAAAGGCCAGACTCACAAAGGCCTTCCCATCGCTGCAGGTGGGATAGCTGGGACAGGACAATGGATACAGCTCCTAGAAGCTGGGCATTGGACTCTCTGACTGCCTAGCTGGAAGAAGGAATCCTGGATCCCTAAGCCCAGTCACCCCACTGAAGTCTCCCTCCCCCAGGTCTGGCCAGAATGACTATCACTGTCTTCGGCATCAGCAGCAGCAGTGGGTGACTCACCCCTTGGCAATGGGCCCAGATTCCTTACAGATGTTGAAATTCTCTGCCCCAGCCCCCAGGGGACCTGGTGAGGGAGAGAGCAAGGCACACGCACATACATGCAGAAACACATATATACACACACAACCTTCAGGCAGTCACATGCACCCTGGCTGCACACCCCTCTCACATCTGCACCTTGCTTTTTCTGCCCCCCTCGGCTCGATTTGGGTTCTAGGAGTTCTATTCCTGCTCAGCTGGGCAGCTAAGCTACGAAGCCCAGAGGGCACCCATCAGGGCAGGGCAAGTTGCCCGGTCAACTTCCTCTGGCTTTGGGCGCTGGAAAGCTGCACCCTCTGTCCCATCCAGCGTCTGGGCCTTGAGGCGGGCCCTTTATCCGGGATCCAGGGCCAGCTGTGGAGGAGGAGGAGCACGTGGGCTGGAGGATGGATTCTCCACCATGGAAAGGATTCGAAGGGCTTGGGCCTCTTTCAAGATGCAGTTTCCTTCTTCAGGGACAGACCTCACCGGCCCCGGCCAGCACTGTGTGCACAGGATGGGTTCATATGCCGGGGGTGGGGGTGGGGGGAGGCTTGTTCGCTCACACACAGAGACACAGGAATAGGCGCAGAGACACTCTGTGATGCAGAAAGGCTCCGGGACAGACAGACATGCAGACAGAAGCACACAGACACTCTGGCTCACACTGTACCAACACCCCAGGCCACGCTGAGCCCACCCTCCGACTCTCCATAAATGCCCGCGTGACCCAGGCACATGGTCACACCTGTACCTCGGACCCCAGCATCTCAGGGAGCCCGTCACAGGCCGATGGCACCCCGATCCTCATGTGGCACCTCACCTGTATCTGCCCCCCGGCTGCACACGGCCCAGAGACTGAGCAGCCACAGGCCAGGAACCCAAGATGCCCACATCCTGGTCCAGAGAGGTCAGCCCCAGCACCTGAAAACCACAGAGACCGGGAAGGTGGCTTCCTGAGCTCACACGGCATGATACATGGGCAAGTAGCAGCCGGCCCCTGGGGCCCAGGCCCTAGTACTGGGGTGGCAGGAGGGCTGGCCAGGCATCAATCCCTCTCAGAGGCCCGACCACAGGCCTTGGGCTAGGATTTGGGCCAGGGTGATATTCAAAATATTTAACCACCGGTATGGCATGGACACCAACCCGCCAGAGCAGAATGCTGGCTGGAGCATTCCAGGTCCAGGCAGCATTGGATGGCGCCAGTGGATAGTTGCTGGGTTAAGGAGAGATCTAGAGGGTCCTAGAAGGCCAGGTGAATTGGGATAGTCAGGGGACTTGAGACAGAGACTATTTACCAAGACACTTAGAAGTATCTCGGTATTTTATCAACCTGTGTAGCACTGTATTGCTATATACTAGCCTGGTACCTGGCCAGCTGCACCCAGCTCAGCCAGGCAGTCCTGCCAGGCGCCCACAAGGTCAGGGGCTGAGTCTCGTGGCAGGCATCACAGAGTTGTGTGCGGGCCAAGGAAGTTTCCCCCATGGGTACAGTGGGTGGGAGAGCAGGTCACCGGGCTCAGGACCTCGTTGCCAACCTCTCCCTCTGATGGATGCTCGTCTTTTAGTTTTATTAAACCCTGATGGATGGGCCCAGATAAATCAATGCAGGCTCAGCAAGCGGCCAGCAGACCCATACATCATCCGGCCTCCCCTGAGACCGGCAGCTCACACGTGCACACACAGAGTCATTCATGTGTCAGCATGACACACGCAGACACACGGGCACATATCCACACAGACACATTTGTGCCAGTGCGTGCATACACACCTACCTGCACACAGACTCGCTCACAGAGACACATGTTCACCGATCTACCCAGACATACCAGTTTGCACATACACACGTGCACATAGCCAGCCTATGACTACCCCTCCAGTAGGCCCTCCTGTCGGGAAGTTCTTATGCAAGTCTGACCTCATTCCCCCCAGCTGTTACGGAATTCTATTTCCCTTCCTTCGGTCCTGAATAGGGAGTGAGTGCAGGAAGGACCCCTCACCTCAATATAGTTGGAGATAGAACCCTGATCCCCTTCTTCCCGGGGCAGAACTGTTCCTCCACCCCACTCACCCTCCTTCCTAGTGGTGGGCACATCCCATCACTCAAAACCCTATCCTGGCCTCCCCATCCTGCCAGCGGAAGGGCTGCCAACTGTGGGAGGCAATGTGAACGCATGTGGAGGCGGGAATATCGGTGTGCTTGTCCTCTTCCTGCTCCTCATCTCCAGCCTCCACTCCCCAGGCCCCAGCCAGAGCAGGGGCTGCAGGGATAGCAGAGAAGCTTCCAACGATGTGATCCCATCCTAATACAAAGGCGCAGATTTGGGGGCAGGGAGAGCAGAACCGGGATGGAGTTTAGAGCTCTCCTATAGAGAAGGCGACTGAGGTCCAGAGGCGGGACGCCACTTGGCCCAAGTCACACAGCAAGGTGGAGGCAGAAGAGGCGCTTCAGCGCAGAGCCCCGAGGCAGCCCACTCCACCCCCCGACACACACACACTTACCGTGGCTGGGGATCCCCCACCTCACTAATCCAGGCAGCCCAGGGCAGCCAGTCAGCCAGGGGGAGGGGGGCCTGGGTTCCTCAGGCCCGCGGGGAGGTCCTCGGTCACTTCCGACGGCCCGAAACCCCGGCTTCCCAGGTCGCTGGCTCCGGGGGCTGAACGCTGCCCCGCGAGCGAGCGCGCGCCTGTCTGCCGGGGACCGCCGGCCACTCCGGGTGGGGGAAGAGGGGCGGTTCCAGGGGGCTGGGGACGTGCCAGGGCGGCTAATGGAACACAGCTGGACCCGCCCGCCGAGCGGGAGGCGGGAGGCGGGAGGCGGGAGGGAGGGCCGGGAGGGGGCTCCGGCGGTGGCAGAGGCGGCTGGCGGGACGCACGGCCCCGCTCCCGGCCTGGCCCCGCGCCCGCGCCCGCCCCGCCCGCTTCCCCGCCAGGTGAGCTCTGCAGCGAGGGGCGGGTCCCTGCGTGCCCGGAGCGGCCCTGCGAGGGGGCTCGGCCGGCCCTTTAAGGGCCCGGCCGGCCGGAGCGTGAAGGGCCTCCCCGGTGCCACCCCCTTCCCCTCTCCTGGCTGGGCCTCCAGAAGCCTGGGGAGGGCGGGCGGGGGGTTGCAGACCCTCCTCCCCAGTTTCGTGGCAGCGGTGACGTGGCTACTGCCCAGGCCTCCTCGGTCAGCTTTTTCCAGTTTCTCAGGCTCACTTTCCCAGTTAGTCTGTTCCTGGGTCTGGAGAGGGTGCGGGTGGGGGTCCTCCGGGGGGGGGGGGGGGCTGCATTAACCCGTTCTGCTCTAGCCTCAGGCCCCCGAGAAGTGGAGCCCAGCAGCTTCCCTTCTTCTTCCTGACTCCATGGGGTTAGAGGGGCTCCAGTCCCTGTCCTCGGCTCTAGCTTTGTGGCTTGGAACTTACTACTTAACTCGGACTCCCTTTTTCATCTGTATGATGGGATAATGATCTCTATACCTCACAGGGTTGTTGTGAGCAGGAAAGGAGTGGAAGTCTATCAAAGGGCTTATACAGGGTCTGCCACAAAAGAGGAGCTCCATATGGGGCGCCTGGCTGGCTCCAGCGGTGGAGCATGGGACTCTTGATCTCGGAATCAAGAGTTTGAGCCCCGCCTTGGGGGTAGAGTTTACTTCAAAAAATAAACATGCAAGAATAGCTATAAAACCCCCCCGAAAAGAAGAGCTGTAAGAGACTAGGATTGTCAAGTAATAAAAATGATATTTTTTTTAAAAAGGAGCTCCAAAAAAATTCATTGTTATTATCATTTTTACCATGAACACTGGCAGGAGGTGGGGGGGGGGGGCTGGGATTCAAGCATATACACCATTGATGGGACTTCTGAGCAAAAAGGAGCAGGTACGATGTCCAGTTCTATCCAGAGGCAGGGGATGATCAAGGTGACCCTCCCAAGGGTATCCCGCCCAAGGCAGCAAACAAATTTCTGGGCAGCAAGGCCAAGGAACTACAGAGAATTGGGTTCAAGAGGCCTATGAATGGGAGGAATGGATGTGTGGTGAAGAGGGAGCAACTGGGGCCCCCTGATGAGGGGAGACTTCCTGTAGAAATAACATGGTTGTACTGTAGCCCTGTGGCCCCATCTAACCCGGGAGAGCGGGGAGCAGGCCTGGGATTTCCCGCCTTAAGAGCCAGAGGCGCTGAGTCAGCGGAAACCCCAACCAAGGCCACAGGGGAGCCCCACCGTGGTCCCGGCCCCCGCCGGGAGCCGTCCCAGATGTGGCTACGACAGTGGTGGGGCCTGGGAAGCGCTGAGCTCAGCAGGCGGGAAGCGGAGGGGTGGGGCTTTCTGGGCAGTCCAGCCTGAGAAGGGGGTGCACAGGCTCTGCCTTCCCAGAGGATGCTGTCCCAGAGGTGGGCACTTGGGAACCAATAGGCAACACGTATAGGTCAGGGTCTGTGCTAAGAACTTCACATAGGCTGACTCCTTTACTCCTCACGTCCACCCCAGGAGGGAGAATTCTATTCTTATCCCCATTTTACAGATGGGGAAACCTGGAGCGTAGGAACGGCGCAACTTGCCAGAGCTCACATGGCTAGGAGATGGTGGGACAGGGACCCATGTCCAGCTAGCCTGCACTCACAGCACAAGTTCTTAACTACTGTGCCATCCTGGGCAACTCCTACCCTTTCCCCCCACCCCATTCATACCCGACTCTCCCAGGCAGGAGGGGAGGGCTGGACCCAGAGCAGTCAGAGCCAGAAGGACCTGAGAATGGGGAACACAGATACCTCCCTCCAGCACCCCAAGGGTATGCCCAAGAACCGCCAAGCCTGGGGTGCTCCCTAGGCCTGGATACACTGCAGGCACAGTCTAGAAAGGTGCTTCTGCCCGTCCCTCCCTCGGACGCGTGTGTGCACACATCCAGGAGCGTGCAGACACACTGTCTCACAACACACCTGTAGACTTCACATGCACATGTAAGCACTTATATTTACACAGACACACGCACACACACAATGGTCCTGCACATAAACAGATGCACAGAGACACATACGTGAGCACATATGAACCCACAGAAATATATCCCTGATATACTCCAACACAGGTGCACAATTCTCAGAATACATGCGTACAGCCCTCCATATACCTGGATATGCACACACAGAGATATGTCTGCACAAACATGCACAGACATGCACACATGTGCCCACGGGTGTGATTACTCATATATGCGAGCAGAGAAAGCTGCAGACCTACAGTGCATACACATGTGTGCGCGCAGACACAGGAGGCTCCCGCAGAACACCCCCCCTTCACACACTGACCGTGCACGCACATGCATGCACACATTTATATGTGCCTGCCCCAGAAAGCCCTGCACACCAGCAAGCAGGGTCTCCTGTGGGGCTGGGCTCAGTGCCCTCACCCCAGATGGCATCACCACGAGGTAATCAACGCTGCTAATCGCCACCAGCTGCCCTGGAGCCTGACTGCCGCTGCCGGGTGGGGCTACCAGGCCTCCTGGGCCCAGAGTAGTCTGCCCAGATGTCAGCCGGGCCCAAGGGCTGCCCACCCCACCATCCCAGCTGGCTATCGGGGAATCCCCATCTGGCAGGGGCAGCACGGGAAGCTGGGGGAAAATGAAGAGCCAAGACAGGGCCTTGTCCCAGGACAGGCCCAGGAGCTCCCACGAAGCCGAGCGGAGGTGGTCTGAACCCCACATGCACACGCACATACCTGGGCCCTGGCATACGGGCACACAGGTGCGCGCGCACGCACACACGCACGCACGCATATCACACATGGCCCAAACAGACCTCCTGATTATTCCCCACAGATCTGCTTCCTCCCGTCTTCCTCATTCTGGTAAATGCCACCTTAATTCATTCAGAAGCTCAGGCCAAAAAACTAGGAGTCATCCTTGGTTCCTCCCCCGGCCCCCATCCAGTCCTGTTGACTCTACTCCACAAGACAGCCTGCATCCCCCCACTCCTCCCCACCCTCACCCAAGCCACACCCGCTTCTGCCTGGACCCAGCAGGAGCCTCCCGACACCTCCCTCCCACCCAGCAGCCAGCAAGGCCTTTCCAAATCTGTAGCTCTTATGTTCACTCACTCTCCTGCTTCAACTTTCCAGTTCTCATTTCACCTAGAATAAAAACCCAAATCCTTTCCCTGGCCTTATTCAGAGCCCGCCACGATCTGGCCTCCGCCTTCCTGTCCAGCAGCCTCATCCCATAAACTGGGGCCCCACTGGCTTCCATTCTCAGTCCTGAATTGGCCAGGTGGATTTTCCCCTTGCGGCTTTTGTACCAACCCCCTTCCTCTGCCTGGAAGGATTTGCCCCTGATCTTTGCTGGTCTGGCTCTTTAATAGGTCTCACCTCAAAGTTACCTCCTAGAGTGGCCTTCCCTGACCACCAGATTTAGAGGAATCTCAAGTCGCTCCTGATCACATGAATCTGCTTTTAGATCTCTGCACAGCAGCGGTGTGTGTGTGTGTGCTGTCTTTCTCCACTAATAAGCAGGAGGCTCCACGAGGGGCCTGTCTGCTGGTACTCAGCAGTCCACAGCTGCGCCTGGCGCCCCGGAAGCATGCCCTGGTGAAGTAGTGGATAGATGCATGCCGGCGCTGTCCCAGCACTTGGGCACAGACGCGCACCCACAGGAGCGATCACACGCCAGGACAGGTGTGAGTGAACACACGTGCAGAAATACCCACACGCGTGCAGCTTCTGGGCCACAGAGGTCTCTGGGCCTGAGACCGGAGGACCAAGGTCACTCCCCGCCTCCTTTGGATTCTCTGGGTGTCTCTGTCCCGTCTCCTTATGCCTCTGGCTGTCTCCCAATGTCTCTGTCCCTTTTTCTCTGTGTCTGTGTCACGCCGAGAGTCCTCTAGCCTGCCGTCTTCCCTGTGATGCCGGCCCCTCTGCCGCCCCCTCTCGCCTCTGCTCTCTGCTGCGAACTCCCCTGTGTGCCTCTGTCTGGGGATTGACATCTCTAACTCTGAATCTCTGTCTCTCAGTGTCTCCGTCTTTTTCTCCCCCTTCCTGTATCTTCATGTCCCTGTCTCCTGTCTCTCTTTATCTTCGAGCTGCCCTATTCTCTGCTTCCTTTCACCCTGTCTCTGTCTCTCCCTGTCTTTGCCTGGGTCTCTGTTTCTGGCTCTGTATCTCTGACTCTTTCTCATTCTCCCTCCCTCCATCTCTTTGCCTGAAATCAGCCCTGCCACCGTGTCTCCACAGCTGTCTGCATCCCTGTGGCGGGGAGACCCATCTTTCACCTCCGGAGGCAGCTTTGTGGTCTCAGCGGGTGGGCCAGTGCTCCACTCTGCCGACCCCGATGCCCACCTCCCCTGCAGGGCCGTGGCGAGCTCACACCGACAGCCTTGGCCCCGGCAACATTTACAGATGCCCAACCAGGGGGCCTGATTTCAATAGCTCATGGCACCAGGCGCCTGCTTGGTTGGACCAGCCCGGAGCCCCAGGAGAGGTAGGCGCAGACTCTGACGGGCACTGAGGCGGATATGGTGATGGCCCAGCAGGTCGTCACTGCGGGGAGAAGGGAGAGCACACTAGGCATCTTGGGCCCCAACTTGGCTGTCCCCTGGGCAGCGTGCCTGGGAGCGTGCCTACTGGCATCTGGGGGGTAGAGCCCGGGGACGCTGCTATGCATCCTATGAGTCAATATGATATGGATGCATCCTAAGAGGCACAGGACAGTCCTTCACAATAAAAGAATTATCAGGCCCACCTGCCAGCACAGCAGTGGCAAGGTGGAGAACTTCTGCTCTACCCGGAGGGGACAATTCTGCTCCTCAGAATTCCCACACTCTCGGACCACCTGTAAAGTCTTCATCATACTCTGAGCAGGGGTGGGGGGTGTTAGAAGACAATAGTGGCCCTGCCTCTCATAGCGGCCACTAAGAGTGATTGAGCCCTTCTAAAGCACGGGCTCGTACCCAACATGGAGAAACTCATGTTAGTCTCACAAATCCACAGGAGGCCCAGGCACCAGCCAGATGCCCATTCTAAGTGTGGGGATGCAGGCGGAGAGAAGTGAGGCATCAGCTCAAGGTCACCCAGCTGGCAAGGATGGAGCTGGGTTTGAACTGGTCATTTTGGGACATACCCACAGGGCAGAGCCCTCGCTGGGAAAGAGCCCACACAGCACGGTCCTGGGCAAGTCCTTTCGCCTCTCTCAGCCTCCCGGTTTTTGATTTTTTTTTTTTTTTTTCATCCATCAAATGGGATCTACTCTCTCATTTAACGCAGCCAGCAGCAATTCTAGGAGATAAGGCACTATTCTTACCTCCTCATGGGCTAGAAAGGCAAGGATTCAAGACTAAGTTTCAAGGTCATAGGGCTGGGAAGTGGTGGAGCAGAGATTTGAATTCAGCTCTGCCTGACCCAGGGCTCTTGATCTGAATCAGGTCACCTGCAGTCCCCCAAGTGCTACAAAGCAGGAGAGCAGAGGTCCTCAAGCTTGGAGGACTGGTCCCACACAGCCCCACCCCCAGGGTTTTGGATTCAGTAGAGCTTGCTTTTATTTTTTTTATTTTAATTTAATTAATTTATTTATTTGACAGAGAGAGAGACACAACGAGAGAGGGAACACAAGCAGGGGGAGTGGGAGAGGGAGAAGCAGGCTTCCCGCTGAGCAGAGAGCCGGATGTGGGGCTCCATCCCAGGACCCTGGGATCATGACCTGAGCTGAAGGCAGATACTTAAGGACTGAGCCACCCAGGCGCCCCAGTAGAGCTTGCTTTTTGAGTAAGTTCCCAGGCCATGCGGATGCTGCTGGCCCAGGGACCATATTGAGAACCCCTGCAGTAGAACCTGGTCTTAGACCACCTGTCCCTGGGTTCAAATCCTGGCTCTGTAACGGGTGGGGGGCGGGGGACGCTTAACCTCTTGCTCTGAGAAACAGAAAGATAATGGCACCATCTATCCCTTGGGGTTTGCTGGAAGGATTGAAGGGGATAATGACAAAGGGAAAGCAGCTCTCAAGGCGCTGGCACCTAGCCAATGCTCAAAGACGCTGGCTGGCATAACGATCCCCAAGCCGGGCAACTCTCCGCCCCCCAGACAGACTGGAAGCTCCCAGAGGGTGAAGGACAGACACTTCCTCCTCTCCCGTCTACGGGCCACCTCCCCAGGCCTGCACAGAGATGACATCTCAGAACAAGCACAGATGGGGCAGGGGGATATAGCCCTCATTTATCAAGGCCTCGCAAGGGGCCTCCTGGAGCAGGGTGGGGATAGACCCCCAGGCTGACCTGGCCCCCAGCCTTCCTCCAAGATCTGCCCCACCCCCCAGTGATCCCTGTGGGGGCAAGTGTTGGCCTCCCAAGGCCCCGGTGGGAGAGTTTATACCCAAGCATTCCTTTGGCTACCGACCAACGCAGCTCAGTCCTGCTGTGCTGTGGGACTCTGAGCCCCTCTAGTCCCCTTTGGGTCTTAGTTTCTTCACCCAAAAATTAAGCAAGAACTCAGAATAGTAGCTCAGGGTGGGGTCTCCAGCCCCAGGATAATTGGGTTCACACCCCACCTTACCCCTTACTAACAAGCTGTGTGACTTTTGCCAAATCACCTCACCACTAGCCGGTGGGGAACAGTCTCTCACAAGAGGTAAATCTCAACAGAAGCTTGGAAAAACGAGGGGTGCAATCAGTTATCAGCCATTGATTTCTCTGAATGTCTTTGTGCCCTGCTAGACTATAAGCCATACAAAGAGCTGCTTTTGCTACCATTTTATCCCCAGAGCTTATGACAGAGACTATACGCCTTACAAATATTTGCTGCATGAATGAAAGAAGAGCCCAGCTCCTGCAAAGGACACACTCCCGACCCTGGAGGGCAGGCCAAGGAGTCTTCTGGGGGAGATGTGGTTAGGAGCGGAGCATCCAGGGACTCCCAGATTCTTCCTTTGCATGCAAAAGCCTCAGACAGTTGGAATTCTTTGAATCCTGGAAACTCTGGGTGGAGAGAAGCTTTGCTATTATCCAGCCCCACCTCCTCCCAGTAGTGCCCGGGGGCTGGGCTGGGTAGGCCTGAGGACTGGGCTAGGAAGGGGACTTAAGGGAGTGGGCAGGGGAGGGGAAAGTTGAGGGCGAAAACGCAACTTTTTCACCAAGGCAGAAAGTCAAATCAAAGGTTGGAAGAAGGTTTGATCCTGGCTCTGCTATTTCCTGGCTTTGTTCTCTTAGGCAAATTCCTTCACATCTCTGAGCCCTTAGTTTCCATATTTATAAAATTGGGTGATAATGATAATACCAAACCACATGGAATTTTGGGAAGGATTAAATGAGATAATGCATGAAAGTAAGCCAAGCCCATATAAACACTCAAAAATGTTCATTATTAACATTATTAGTATTATTATTATTGGGGAGGGCTAGTAATTCGCCGGGGACTCTTGCCCCGTACCTCACACCCACGTTCATATCTGACAGTCCCCCAGTCCCCTTCACTATTTACATAGCTGATTTCATGTCGCTTTGAGAGGTCAATGACATTTCTGACAGATATAAGACAGGGTTGTTGGGTTTTTTTTCCTCCACGAAGAAGCCTAAATAACAAATAATATATAAAGAAATAAAATCAACTGGAGTGTTGTCAGCCTTGACCATTCAGAGAAGGCCTGACAAAGAGGGCAGGTGGTTGGAAGGTAGGGGGGAAGAGCCTAAGACTGAGGACCTGGGTTCAAGGCCAGGGTCTGCCTTGATGCACTGTTTGGCTTGGTGGGGGGATGGGTGGGGCCTTGCCCCTTAGCAACAAGATAAAGCTGAACTTTGGGGACTCTTGAGCCCCTTCCATTCCCCCAAGTGTGCAGGTCTTAAACCTGTAATGACCCCAACATGCTCCCTCCTTGGAACTGGGAAGAGAGTCAGGTGAGCCAGACCTGTGCAAAGCTGCAGCTCCTCACCTGCCCCCCCCCCCCCACTCAGAGCCAAGTGTTCCACACCCATCCCAGTGTCCCTGTGGCCATGCCACACCACCTTAGCTGAGCGGCTCTGAGGAGGGGAGCTCACCCATTCATCCTCTTCTGCACATCAGGAGGGGAGAAAAATAGTTGCCAGAGATGCTCACGAACTTGCTGGACTGGGATCCAACCCAGGTGCAAGAAACTCCCAATATGCCTCTGCTGCTTTCTAAAAAGGAATTTTCTGGGTGCCCGGGTGACTCAGTGGGTTAAGCGTCTGACTCTTGGTTTCAGCTCAGGTTGTGATCTCAGGGTCGTGAGATCGAACCCCACATAGGGCTCTGCATTCAGCGCGTGGAATCTGCTGGAGATGATCTCTCTCCCCCTCTCCCTCTGCTCCTTCCCTGGCTCTCGTGTTCTCTCTCTCTCTCTAAAATAAATAAATAAAATCTTTTAAAAAATAAAAAGTAATTTTCGTCACTAGGACAATCCTAAGTGTCTATCATGATTCTCATTTTACAGGTGAATGGCTGTCATCCTGAACTTGAGCACTTTACAGTAAGGAAACAGGCACTAAGAAGTGGCTTGCTGAGAGAGCTAGATTTGAATCCAGGGCTATTACAGTACAGTCTGCTCCGTGGTAGACCCCTTCCTCTCTTTGGGACTCAGTTCCCTCCTCTGTAAAATGGGGTGGTAACTCCAGAATCTGTAAGACCCAAGTTGGGATTTTTTTGCTGCTCTGAGCCCAGGTCCCCACCCAGAAGCCTAGAACAGCCCCGTGGGCCTGGGCGGGAGAGAAGGGCAGGTGTAGACCTGACTGTCCCGCCAGGGAGGTGGGGGGGAACCGCCGCCAGACACACAAAAACAACTAAATAAATCAGGGCCGGGAACTCTTAATTCTTCCCGGCTGTGGCTGCTACCACTATGCCTGCCCAGCCTGGCCTGCCATCGCCTGGTCAGTTCCCGGGGCCTGGGACAAGGCACGGCCAAGAGCGCAGAGTCCAGCCAACAGAGCCAGAGTGATGCCTGGCCATCAACTTGGCCCCAGCTCCCAGAGATGAGGGGAGGCCCCGCGGGCAGGGTGACTCAGGCATCCCAGACCCCCTCCCGGGTGAGCACGTTAGACGCCTAGGTCTATTTTTAGAGCCGGCTCCAGGCTTGAGCGCAGAGGGGCAGAAAAGGGGGGGCCTCATAGGGGCGCAGGCCCCTGACCAGCTCCTCCCGCTCCGGGCTCAAGCCCCAGGCCCTCCAGCTGTCTACCTAGAAAAGAATGGAAACACGAGGGGCGGGGCGGGGGAATTGCAGGAGGTGAGGTGTAAGCTGGAGAATGCGTCCCCTCTCCACCCGCCTCCCTGCGAGGCCTGGCAGTTCCAGGGAGCTGGGCGTGGCCTCCCCAGAGAAATGACCTCTGTTAAGTAGGGCCAGGAGCCTCGCGACGGCGGGTCTGTTTGGCTATTGAACTGGGGGCCAGGGCGGGCGGGGCTCCCGGGAGACCCAAGTGGCTGGGGAAGGAGGGGAGGAAGCTTCCAAGTTGGGGGATCCCGATCACACGCCGCCGTCGGCCACGCCTCCAGCCCGCTCTGGCCACGCCCCTAGGCCACACCCACGGCCGCTGCCTTCCCAGACTCCACACTAGGCCCCGCCTCCTATCTGGCTCCGCCCGGCCCTGGCCAACGTTGCATCCTGTCTCCAAGGTCCAGAAAGGCCGAGATGCCAGGCATATGACGGCCTGGGACTGGACCTGGGCCTGCCTCGGGAGGCCAGGACAGAAGTGAGAGGAATGGGTGCCTCCTCCTCCAGCGTGGGGTCGGGGAAAAGGAGAGCGTCGGGGGGTGGGGGTCAACCACAGAGCCATTGACAGGGCGGTCTCTAAGCAGAGGGCGTATCTGTGGGACCCCAGAGGTTTTTGAGGCCCAAGTGGCTGAGGTCCCTCGAAACACGGAAACACTGCTGTATTCGCGGACACAGAGCGGAATGCCGGGACAGCTGAAGCAGAGGTCTCTGGGCTGATACCCCCACTACTGGACCCTAGAGGTTGAGGTCACGGTCCTGGGGAGTGGGGGCAGCTGGTGGCCCCAAATACGTGAGCTCTCTTGGCGAGTTCAGGGACTCGGGGTTTGGAGAGGGCCAAGTGAAGGCCCATCCCTGGGTCGGGGGAGGGGGTGAGGGGCAGAGGATGGGAGGGGAGCCGGTCTCTTAGCACCAGCCCTCCATCTAGTGGGAAGTTTGGGAATCGCAGAGGGGATGCCGAGGTGGGGTGGGGGGAGGGGTCCGTTGCACTTGGAATCCTTCCTCTCCCTGGGTGTCCTGCTGGCACCTACCGCCACCATCCTCCCCAGCCCAATCGGCTCCATCTCAGGGATCGGGCCCAGATAGTCATTTGAAGCTCGGTCCCCCCCTTTTCCCCCTATCCATATGGATGGTGTCCTCTTCTGTCCATCGAGGTGGCCGCCGCGGGTTCAGGCAGCCGCTGTCCTTGGCCTGGATCTCTGCAGCTCCAGCCAGCTGCTGTCCATGCCTCCAATTCCCCCTTTTCCCCTCCATTCTTCTACTGCTAGTCAACTAGCATTTCTGAATCAGAAATCTGGTCATGTCACTTCCTTGATTAATCTCCTTCAAAGGTTTTTTATGATCAAGATGAACAGCCAAACCTTGGCTGGGGACTTAGGCTTTCCACCACTTAACCCCACCTCCTTCACACAGGCCAACTGTCAGTTCTTCACACACCCCTGCTGGCGCTCACCAAGAGGCCTTCCCACCCGCTGTTCCTTTCTCCTGGAACACTCTTCCTTGCTGTTCTCAAGGCTCAGTCTGGCAGAAACTCTGCTCCTTGGGAGGCCTTTCCTGATCCCCTCGGAATGAGTTTGGTGCCCCTTGTCTGAGTTCCTTCCGTCCTGGATGCATCCCTGCCCCTCTCAGAGCGTCACTGCTTGGGTCTCATCACTTATGCACTCCTGTGACAGGATAATTTATTGAGATGTTCATTGTTTTGCTCCCCTCCCAGTTCCATGCTGAATAGCCCAGCCCTTTGGTTTTCCTAGCCTCGGGGAACTGTGCGAGGCTGAACACAAAAGCTGTTTGAAGTCTGATGGCTCATCCTGACTTTGGAAAAAGCTAACCTTCTGGAGTGACTGTGCTGGGTATTCCCAAGGGATGGAGAGAAGAGGACGGAGGCAGAGCAGCTAGCTGCAGGACGGGCAGAAGGGGGGTCCTGGGAGTGCTAGGGACATGTGTCCAGCAGCCCCACCCCTGCCTGGTGGCAGGAGCTGTGGAGGACGGCGAGTGGTGCACGGGGGGAGGCTGGAGCCCAGGCACTAGGGTTCTAGCCTCGGTGCTCCGAAGTGGCAGAGGAACAGCTGAGTTGCCGAACCTCGAACCTCGAGCGACCACGTGAACTGAGACAATGGGCATCTCTGTGTGATCGCGGTAGATGGAAGACAGGTGGCACCTCCTCCGTGCTTAGGCCTAAGTGGGACAGAAGGTCTTGCACAAGACTCTGGAGGAAGTGGCAAGGGGACCCCAGGGGTGGTTGAGATTGCATTTGCTGCCAACTCGTAGGACAGGGCTTAGTGTGAGTCAGATTGGAGCTGACTTAACAAGAGTACGGAAATGGAGTATTTCTTGAGTTTGTGCGCCAAGATTTCTACCTGCCACACCTGTCTGTTGTATTTGCACCGTGGGGCTGGGGCTGTGCCTCATTCAGAATTGAATCATCAGGACCTAGCGGGGTGCCTGGCACATAGTGCTCAAAATGCATATGTTGAACTCACTTTTCCTTGGTAGCTACAGAAATCTTTCTAAAACCCAGGTCTGCCTCAGTGATTCCCCAGCAACCCTCAGAATAAAATCCAGGGCGCCTGGGTGGCTCAGTTGGTTAAGCGACTGCCTTCGGCTCAGGTCATGATCCTAGAGTCCCGGGACTGAGTCCCACATCGGGCTCCCTGCTCAGCAGGGAGTCTGCTTCTCCCTCTCTCGCTCCCCCCTCTTGTGCTCTCTCTCTCTCACTCTCTCTCAAATAAATAAATAAAATCTTAAAAAAAAAAAAAAAGAATAAAATCCAAACCCCTATCGTGGCCGTCAAGGCCCCCTGTGATCAGAACCTGCCCCCCCCCCCCCTCCTCCCCGCCGCCCCCCCCCCCCCCCCCCCCCCCCCCCCCCCCCCATCCCCACACTCTCCTCTCCTCTCCAGCCAAACCACACGATCCACAGCTTCCCAGACTTGCCAGGCTGTTTCATGCCTCTGTGCCTCCTTTGCTTACCTGGCCCCTGCCCCTTTCTCTGCCTACTGAGCTTTCAATTAGTCTTAAAAGCTCAGCATAAGTGTTTCCTTCTTTAAGAAGCCTTCCCTAATGTCCTCCCCACAAAGGCGGAGGAGACCCCTCCAGCTCTGGAGCCTGCTGCTCATGTCCAGGTCTGACTCCCTCTTCCCCTAGTCCCAGTTCCCAGATGGCAGTTTCTCTAGCGTGGTGAGTCCCCCGTGCCCTGCACCCTGCCACATACACCATAGGCTTTCCAGAAATGCTCACTCTTCACTGAACATTAGCCCTGACCCTCCATAGACTCATGATGTGACCTTGAGCCACCTCTCCCCTCTGTGGGCCTCACTTTTCCCCTCTGCACAATGGGGGTGGGAGTGGAGCTCAATGGTCTCTGAGGGTCCTTCCTTCTCTCAGCTGGGCTGGGCAGCGATGGTGCGTAGAACACCATTCACCTGTGTGCCCTGCAGGCCGGCCAAGGGCAGAGCACGCTCAGATGTGCAGCCGCACCTGCACCCCCTGGGCGCGGCCGCCCGGGAGCAAGTCCCTGCCTATATTGGTGCACGTGACACTCTCGCACAAAAGCGTGCATGGACTTCTGGACATCGATGTTCTGTCCACCCAAGCCCCATCCCCAATCAGCCACTGGCCCTGACAGTGAAAAATTCAGCAGGAGCCAGAGCTGCCAGTCCTGCAGCAAGTTAATATGCAACGAACGAGCCTCCTGCAATATGCATGCCCTGAGGCTGATGTCCTGTGGGGCTTTCTCCTTTCCAGGCTTGCACATGCAATACTCTCCCTCTACGCCCAGGTCTAGACACAGACACGACCGGCCTGTGGCATGAAGGGCCAGAGCTTTAGCTCCAAGTATCCCCCTCCTTGATGTCCTATGGAAACCTTAAACTCCACATTCATTCCTTCATCCATTCAGCAATATCTATTAAGTTCACATCATGTGCCAGGCGGTGGTATATATGTCAATGAATATCACCCTGTCCTGCACTCAGAGGTTCACAGTCTAGTGGAGGAGACAGACAATAAACAGGAAACAGGTGCTGTAGTTTTATAGGGGGGAAAGCAGTACTAAGGAAGGATTAGGCTGATGTGATGCAAAATGACTCAGAGGGTCAAGGGGTATATAAGGAAGGCCTTTCTGAGGGGATGGCTTCAATCAAAAGATGAGGCGCCAGCAAAGCAGATAACTAGGAAAGAGGGTACAGCACATGCAAAGGCCCTGGGGTAGGAGAAAGCATGAAAAGTGTTTGAGGAGCAGAAAGGAGGCCACATAGCTGGAGCTCCATCAGTGAGGAGAGTGGTACAGGACACATCAGAGCTTGGGCCACAGTAGGGAGCCGTAACTTTATTCTGAGAGCAAAGGAATGACCCTAGAAGGTCTTGGGCAGAGGAAACAAAATTCATCCCTTCTCTCTGCATCTCTCTTCCCTGGTATCCTTCTTAGAAACTGTGTCTTCCTCATCTTCACATCATCAGTTCCCAGCGCAGGGCCTGGCATGAGCTGACATCAGACAATGTTTGCTGAATAAACGAATGACCAGTTCAGGCTCTCCTGGCTCAAGGCTTGAATGAGTGGCTCAGAGTGGGTGAGCTGGGCCACTGGGGAGTCCTTGGGCAGCTCAGATGGGAGTCATCTGGGCAAGATTAACATATTTAGGTGCCCTGCCCACTGAAAAGAATCTGGTGTTCTTCATACATAATTCATAATAGAAATAATACTATTCTGTGAAGCATAATACTTATAAGCATACTGAAATGGAGACAATTTCTTTTTGGATTTTTCAGTTGCAAAATTCTGGATGATTTCATTGAAGCAGAATTTCTTTCTGTATGTGTGTGCGTGTGTGTGCGTGTGTGCATGTGTGTGTGTGTGCGTGTGTGTGTTGCTGTCAGCTTGCTGGTGCCCCACGCTGGACTATCTGCCCCTTAGGTCAACCATGCTAGAAGGCAGGCCTGGTCCAATGGTCCCCTCAGTGATATGGTCTTGGCTTTGCGCTCAGGACCACAAGGAGGGCTAAAGGTGCCACAGCGGCCCAGGCCTAACTGATAGCAAGTGGCCCATGGCAGCGTTCTTGGCAGCTTCTCAAGGCTTCACCAGATGTGGCAGGTGCTCAGTGCAAGAACTCGTAACACCCCCCGGGGCCACCAAGGCTTGCTGTCCCTGCCCATCCCTGACCGTCTGAAAACCATACAAAGTGACCAAGGTACTAAGAGACTTCTCAGAGGAAGAATCTAGGGCTCAGAAAGGTTATTTAACTTGTGGTCACTCAGCAAGTGGGGATCAAGTTGCAATTAAGCATGTCTGGCCCCCAAGGCGTCTCCATTCTGCTGCTAATGGTGGGTGGGCCAGAGTAGGCCAGAGTGCCAGGGGGCACGGCCTACCTGTCCAGATCTGATCCCCAGAGATGGCAGGAACAAACTGTGGAGCTGAACCCAGCTCAGCCTTGCCGTGGGCTCTGCCCTCCCCCGGCCTCTTTTGCTGCCCAGCTGAGCTCTAAGCTCAAAGCACTCCCAAGCCCTTCTCAGGGCCTAGAGCTGGACTCTTGTCTCAAGGTCTCCATGTGGGTCCCACAGCATTATATAGACACAGTGCTAGGCACACAGAGGGGCTCCAGAAGCTTGAACAGAATAGTCCTTGGGCTCTGAGTCCCAGGATTCACTCTCACTTCTCTCCCACAGTGGCGGACTTCACAGGTTCTATGCATCATTCAATTCCAACCATACCTGCTCTGCTTATGGACCCTGCAGGGAATTAGACTCAGTCCCCGCCTGGGAGGAAGGTTGACCGCCCTTCCCCACTTCAGTGCGCTCCCTGGAGACAGGGCTCGGGAAACTCAAACAAAGCAGATCAGAGATTCTCAGGGAGAATGGGAAGGTGGGTGGCTCAGGGCAGCACCCCTACGTACAGGCCAGTTTTCCCAAGCCAACCCCAGAGTAAGCTCTGCCTCCACTGGGCTCCAGCACACTCCAACCCCGCAACCCCCAGTGGGTGGGAAGTGACAAATGAGCCTGAGGAAGCGGAGAAGGGGAGGCAGCGATCGATAGCATTAACATGATGTCCAAATTAAATATTGACTTTCTTGGTTGACTCTAGGGATGCCTGGATTGATGGCTGGGGCTGTGCCATGCACCGCATGGGATGGGGACGTACCAGCCTGGAGCAGGCCCAGTGGGGAGGCTTGCGGGGAGCTCCCCTCCCCCATTCTTCCTGACCAGGCTGAGAGGGCTGCAGGGAGCCCAGGGCACATGCCCTATCTCCATCTTGTACCCTGGGAACTCCCCAGGGAATCCAAAGTTTCCTCCTCCCAGAGGTCTTAGAGCTGAGGTTTTGTTGAGCACCCACCTCTATCCCCCATCCCCTCTTCGGAGATTGCAGCTGGCCAGCAGCCCAACAAATGAGCAGAATCAATCTCCATGATGATATCCATTACCAGGTTTCAGGACCCTGCCTCCCAGAATGGCAGAGCTGGTTATTTTTGGTCTGTCATTATGTAGGATCTTGGGAAGGGGGTAAGAATGACCTCTTCGTTGCTTGGAAACATTCCATCATCCTTGCCAGCTAATTCACCTTCAGAGCCTACAGTGGGCCCTGAGGTTCCTCTCCCTTTTCACAGCCCCAGTTCAAGAGTTGTCTATACGGTCTTCATTTCTTCACCTCCTGCTTACTCTACGGCCCAGTCCGATATGGCCTCCTACCATACCCATGACCCTAGTCCAGCTCTTTGTGTTCCACTCCTGTGTGTCTAACCATCTACTTCCTACTTGAAATTCCCCTTTGACCATCTACAAGGTATTTCCAGGTTAACACACTCAAGGTCAAAGTCATAAGGTGTCTCCCCCAAAGCTGGTTCTCTTCTGGTGTTCCAAATCTAATGTCACAGTTGTCCATCGAGGTGCACAAGATAGAAGCCCATGAGTCATCCTAGGCTCCTTCCCATACCATCCATATCAGGGGCTGACAACCCCACTCACTACATACATATCAATTCCATGCCCCCTCCACTGAAATTTTCCTTCATGGATGGTCTCCTCACTGGTCTCTGCATCCATCCTTACTCTTCACTAATTACCCACCCCACTTCCCATTCACTCAGAGTAATCCTGTTAATATATAAATCTGATCACGTCAGTCCTCGGCTCAACACCCTTCTTGACTTCCTACTAGCCTGCATGCCAAAGCCCTTATGGGAGGTTCCTCTGCCCTGGACACTTAGGATGTATGTTGAGGGCCTGAGAGGGTAGGGGTCTTCCCGGGGTTGGTGGCCTTGGAGAAGTACAGGGAGGAATAATAGGGAGTGCTAGGGATGGCCCTAAAAAGCCCCAACTGTGGGACCCCATAAACCGCCAGGGTAGGCAAGAAGCCTCGAGGGAAATAAGTCCAGAGAGGCAGAAGTTGGCAACATCCTGCACCCAGGGTCTCCCTCAGGCCTCCTTGGTCACCTAATTTCCTTTCAATTGGTGCCTAATGGAAGTGAATTAAACCCTATTGAGTTTTAATGTGTCTGTTCAAGTGCCAGTCCTAACCTGCCTCCCTTCTCCCAGGGTCTGGGGCTGCGGGTAGAAGGAAGACAGACTGTGGGGTGGGGGGAAGGTCTCCTCGGGACACCCCCTCCCTGTCACCTGTATCCCCTGAATACCTAGATTCCAAGAACACTGACTTAGGACCTACCTCGTGCTGGCACTGTGCTGGGAATTTTCCCTGCGTCACCTTCTTGAACCCTCACCATGACCCAGTGAGGCAAGTAGTACTTGCACCTCCTTTCCACAGATGACACTGAACTGACTTGTCCAAGGTCACTGCCTTTATTCTGTCTAGAGCTGTGCTGTCCAGTATGGTAGCCACTAGCCTCACGTGGTTACTGAGCACTCAGAATGTCGCTATGCTGAATTGAGATGTGCTGTCCATGTAAAACAAACACTAGATTTCAAAGACTTAGTATGAAAAAGAACATAAAGTATCTCATTTGTAATTTACGGATCATGTGTTGAAATGATGTTTTTGATATATTGGGCTAAATATATTATTTTTTAAAAAATCTCAGGATGCCTGGGTGACTCAGTTGGTTAAGCATCTGCCTTTGGCTCAGGTCGTGATCTCAGGGTCCTGGGATCGAGTCCCACATTGGGCTCCTTGCTCAGCGGGAAGCCTGCTTGTCCTTCTGCCTGACGTTCCCCCTGCTTGTGCCCCCTCTCTTGCTCAGACAAATAGGTAATAAAATCTTTAAAAATAAATAAATAAATAAATAAATAAATAAATAAATAAATAAATAAATAAATAAATCTCACCTTTCTCTTTTTAAAAATGGCTACTAGAGAATTTGAAATTTACAATTACATATGTAGTTTTCATTTTTTTGTTGGACATTCTCCCAGGGTCTGGTCTTACATACCCTGCCATGGCCTGGAGGCAAGGGAAGCTGCAGCGGAGCTTGGGTTAGCCTCTGGGGCTGGCTCATCTCTTGGGGCGGGGGGTGGGGGGCAGGTCCCTTTCAGCACCCTGGAGAGCACCCTGGCTCCCCCTTGGTGCCTTGTATAGATACCATCAAGGCCTAGGAAGGAATAACTGGGACAGGGGTTGATGTCACCTGCAAAATGCTCCCCGTGAATAATACCTGTGAGGAAGGCTGGGTAAGAATTATCGATATCCCCATTCTGCAGATAAGGAAACCAATGTTGGTTTGTGCATTCCCTCTGTTCACTCAGTAAAGATCCACTGATGCCTACTCTGTGTGGGGCCCTCGACTGAGCACACAAACCTGAACCAAGTCGACATGAAGGACACCAATTCTGCGAGCAGTGTGACAGTGAAAGTGTGTGCCAGGGCTGAGGGAGCCGGGCGAGTGCCGACTGCTGAGATGGGGAGTTCAGGGATGGCTTCATAGGCCACTTGGGCTGGAGCTAGAAGGGTGAAGGGGTTTGCCCGTGCGAGCAGGAGGGAGTTCCAAGCAGAAGAAATGGCTGTGCCTACGCACAGAGGTGAGAGAGACAGGTCAGGAGAGGTAGGCAAAGGTCACATCACCAAGGCCCTTGCATTCTCGGCTAATTCTAGGAACCTTAGGAGGCTTCTGGGCAGGGCAGTGGCCAGGCCAGGTGGATAAAGGCCTGGAGACAGGAGGCAGAGAGAATAAGGAGGACGACGAGGTGGGAAATTCCAGTCCAGGAAAGAAATGACAAGTTGTTTGCTATCAGCCATAATGGAAGGGCTATCAGGCCTACAGATAAGGAAACCCAAGGCTGATGGGGCCTGTCCAAGGTCACACCTCCCACCGCAAGGCACAGCCTGGGGGTGTGAGGACTACAGGGCAGAGAGGCGCAGAGCCTCAGCCCAGGAAAACTCTGCCCCTGACCACAGACGTGGTGAGTCTCCCGCCTCAGGAGCCTCCGCTGCAGCTGTGGTTGCTGCTTGAGCAGAATCAACAAGGTGAATACTAAGCTGCCTCAAATCAGATGCACAGCAAGAAACCACAAGGGGTGGAGGGAGTAAGCACATGGTAGCTCAGCCCCAGAGGTCCCAGTGGTGGCCAGCGGAGCCCAGGGGCGGGAAGAAAGGAGACAGGAATACAGAAAAGATACTGAGAAGGCTCTAGGTGACAGCTCAAAGGAAACCTGACCTGTGGTGTTGGGCGGGGAGGGGGGTACCCACTGGCACAAGGTCAGGGCCAGGGGCTTTGTTTGTGCCAAACGTGCCCATCATAGCACCTCAACCTCTGCCTGGGCCAATCACAGCCCTTCCTTGGGGAGTTTCTGATTGGAATTTAAGAGAAAGTTTCTTCCTCTCTGGGGGCAAAGCCAGTGATGGGAGCTGGAAGGAGGCCTGGGGCGGGGCGGGGAGAGGTGAGGAAGCTTGCCTAAAAGAATGAAGCTGACACAGCTGTAAGGGACAGAACATCTGGAGGCACTCTGACCCTGGGTCCCATCATCTACGGGCAGCCACACGTGCCCACCACTGTCCTCGCTGCAGCTTGCAACTCCTGAGTGAACAAAGTTCCCTTTTACCCAGGCTGGCTGGCCAGGATCAAGATTCTGTCGCTCACAGCCACAGGCCCCAGTACAGTCACTTACAAGGTGTGGCAGTTTGGGAAAGTCATGTCCCCTCTGTGAGCCCTGATTTCCTCATCTGTCAAATGGGGGAGTCACAGTACCTACCTTGAAGGCTCAAATGAGGTTGTGCCTGAGGGAGCCCTGTGCACAGTCCGTGCCTGGGCTGCCCGAGGGGGGCTGGGGAGGCCTGGAAGGCTCACAGGAATGCAGGGGGCCTGGAAAAGCCCAGGGTCTAGGGGCACAGGTCTGAGGACTCTGCTCCAGCTCCTCTGACCAGGCCCACAGCAGGCAGGATCCAGAAAAGACTGGGGGAGCCTGGACCTTGTGGCCAGCCCCTCCTCCAGGGGGCTTTTAGCTGTGTCCCCTGCCGCAGCAGCGAGTCCTTCCCCCCTTCTCCCCATCCAGGCTCCCCCAGCACCTAGGCCCTCCCTCTGATGGGTCAGCCACCCCCCGAGACTGTCTGAGTCCCTGGGGAGCGGCCCAGGGGTGCCCATGCCACTGAATGACCAGGCCAGCAGCCACACCAGTGGCCCCTGCTCCCGATGCCGCCTGACCACAGAAGCACCACTGCGCACGCCGCAAGACATTTCCACGTGCCGATCCTACACCCCCTCTTCCCGGCTGCCATCATCCACTCGGCCGTGTGAGGAGTACACCCCAGGATGAGTTTCCCACCCTAGCCTCTGGCCCCAAGCTAGCCTGGCCCCTTCCTCTCTACACCCACCCTGAGCCCTGGACCCCGAGGCTCCACTGCCACCCAGCGCCCAGCCGCTCCCCTGCAGCCAGGAAGGCCGGGTCCCAGGGAGCTGAGCTCTAGCTTCCTGTCCTATCGGGGGAGGCTGATAAAGATGAAGGAGGGTGGCTCCACTGTCCACCAAGCCTGGGCTTGAAATCCCAGCTCCGACTCTGATAGTGGCCTTGAGCAAGTCACTTCCCGATTCTGGCCTCGTTTTCCCATCCACAGACCTAAAACCTTCCAGGTTATTCTGAGGCATCAGGGGTTGTGTGTGCGAAGCTCGTAGCACAGAGCACAGCATGAGACCAAGTGCCAAGTGATAACAGCTAAGCTTTTAGAAGTGTCTTCCATGCCAGGTCCTTGCTAACAACCCTATGAGGTAGGTACTATTATCAGCCCTATTTCACATAAACCAAGGTCACTAAGCTCTGCCTGGGCTCCAGCCCAGGCAGTCTGGCCTCTGAGTCCCAGTGAATAGCGGCAATGACCATCATAGCCAAGGGGTAAGGCCAGCTGCCAGGGGTCCCCATTCCACATTCCCAATCTGCTTATCCCACCCAGGCCCTGATGGGAGACAGGATATGCCCAAGGTCACCCAGGGAGTCAGGTGCAAAGATAGAGTCAGAGCCCAGGTGCCCCCTCCCAGTCAGGGCGGGCCTGACCCCATTATACGATTTGATGAGACCCAGTGAGGTGAACCAAGGAGACAGAGGAACAAAGTTGGGGTTCCAGGGCTGGGCCTTCCCCCCCAGGGGGAAGCAAAGAGTTCAGCAGCAAAATCCACAGAGTGAAGTTTATTCCCGACAAAGTTTCCCTCCCCCCTCCCCAGCCCGGGGACAGGGACAGATAGCTGGGGTGAAGATGGGGGGCCTCGGAGAAACAGGGAAGGGCCCTGGCCCCCCCAGGCCATGCCGTGTCTGGCTCCCCCAGCCCGGCTGAGTCCACTGCGCCTCCCTGCCCAGCCCTCGGGAGAGGGGAGGGGGCGCTGGCTCCTGAGTGGTTCCAAAGTGGAGTGTGAAAATAGAGAGATATATATATTTATATGCAGTGGGCAGTCCGGTGTGGCACTCACACCTCTGTCTGGAAGTCACCATCAGGTGGCTCTGTGGGCTCCCAGGCGGCTGCTCGGTGCAGGCCCAGCCGTTCTCGGGGCTTGGGGGGCAGCGAGCCCAACGTCATAGACTTGAAGGTGCCCCAGCTCTGGTGTCTCCGCTGTTGGGACAAGCCGGGACGCTCCCCGGGGCTGGGCTTCTCCTGCGGGAGGCAGTGGGAAGGACCCGTGGAGATAAGCCAATACCCCCTCGCCCACTGTACAGCACAAGCTAAGGAGGCCCAGAGAGGGCCAGAGAAGCCCCAAGTTACCCAGCACCCAGGCACCTGAGCAGAGTTCAAACCCAGATCCGCCCGGCTCCAGAGCTGGGTTCCTGAGCCCTGGGCTCCGAGAGGCCCCTGGGGTTGTGCCTGCTCTCAGCCCACCCTCCTCAAGATCCTGCCGGAGCCCCTGGCATTGCCCGCCTTTCCTAGGCAGCCCCAGAAGTGTCACTCAGGCCATGGGTAGGCCCTTGGTGAGGCAGGCTGAGGTTGCCCAGGAAGGGGAGGAGGGCTGGGAGGGAAGAAGCCCCTCAGAGCCCACCTGACCCTGACCCAGCCCAGGCGGGGGACTTACGCTAGACACGCTCCGTTCGGTTGTCCCACCCAAGGACACATTCCACCACTTCTCCCTCTGCAACGGGGGCCATGGGCAGGGTCCGACCCAGGGGGGCCCTTGTCGGGTTGGGCCCTGAGCTGTGGACAGGGAGTGCTTGGGAGGAGCCCTCACCTTGGCTGTGGACTGGCTATGGTAGCGGTCGAAAGTGTGGAATTTCTGGTTGAGCTCGTGGTAGAGTTCCGAGTGCCGCTTCCGGGTGTGCATCACCTTCTAGGAGCCACAGGGGGTCAGAGGAGGCGGGCCGCATTGGCGGCACCATGAGCCACCCCCGCCCCTGCCCCGGCTCCCCACATCTCTGCCTGCTGCTGGCCCCCTAGGTCAAGGCCTGGCTCTCCCTCGACTTCCCAGCTCTGGGCTGGGGCTCGGGTTGGGGGCATGGTGTGAAGACCCCACGGAAGCCACAGGCTCGGGGTCCTTGGGTCAGGCTCTGCAATGGCGCTTTGGCTCCCGTCAGGAGTGGACCCTCCGGGAACAGACACCACAGACAGATGCTCCCCAACACACACACACACACACACACACACCACTTACCTCAAAGTCCAGGTCTGAATATCGTAACTTCTTTCGCTGGGAGGGAGCACCAAGGAAACAGTGAAGGAGAAGAAAGTTTTTTAGCACATGTGGGGGCTTTCAAGACAGGAACTCTGGTACCGAATATCTGCCTCGCACCTCCCCGCCAGCCCGCGCCCAGGAGCCAGGAATCCTTAAGGGCAGCCCTCGGGGTTGGAGGACCAGGGCAGAGGCCTGGGGGAGGAGGAGCTGAGGCGTGACCCCACCACAGGCCCACATTCCTGCCACTCCTGCAAGGCCCGCACACGCCCGAGCCTGCAGGCAGACCCTCACAGGGAGCGCGCGCACACAGACACACCGCAGACAGGCGACCTAAGCCAAGTGTCGCAGAGACATGGATTCCCGCATGGGATCACAGAGCAGACCCTCCTTCCTCTGTGCCCCGGACTCTGCCCCTCCGCCCCATCCTGCTGCCCCATCCTCTGCCAGCCACAGGCGCCCCTCTCCTTGGAACCTTCCACTTGCCCTGCAAACACAAGGACTCGGGTCTCTAGTCCTTCCTTTGACCCTGCCTTGCTGACAAACCAGGTCTTGCCTCCCTGGCCTCTGCACCCCTCCAGGCCCTCGTTTGCCCAAGAGCGCATTCAAGGCCCCATTGACCTATGCAGCGTCCAGCGCTGTTCAAGGAGGAGGTCTTAGAGTCTTAACATGTTGGCACCAGGAGCACTCAGGAGAGCAAAGTCAACGGTGCTGGGTTACACTGGGGAAACATCAGGGAGGAGGATAAGACCACCAACTAAGATCTCCTAAGTCTCGGGCCCAGCAGACGTCATCACCACTGGCCTCCATGACACCACTCCCTCCTGGTCCTCCCACCTCCCTGCCTGCCCCTTCTCCCTGCCATCCCCGGCTTCCCCAGCACCAGGCCTCCACGCTCGGCCCTAGACCTTCTCCTGCCCTTGACCATGCACATGTGTGTGCCCTCCCTGTTCTGGCCACATCTCTCCTGGAGGCAGCAGGACATCTCTTCCTGTCCCCTGATGCCCACAGGCACCACACACAAAGCTGTGCCCAATTAAAAACCTCCGAATTCCCCGCCCCAAACCCACTCCTCCGCCTCCACTCCACTGCAGCTGCCTGCACCAGAATTCTGGACGGTATCCTTGACCCCTCAAGACACCGCCACATTTACTGCTACCTCCCACACACAGAGCCCCAGACTGGCCCAACCCCAGGCAGGTGTCCACAGAACAAAACCTGCCGTGACGCCGACCGCGCCCCTCCCTGGTGCTGCTGTCGTTTTGTCTTTGTTACGCCTTCCTGTGTCTGCCATCTGCAGCAGGAGCGGGCACCAAATGTTCAAGAAGCATTTTTGGGAGAGAAACTAAACTTGCAAACTTCTAGCTGCTAACTTAATTTCCTTTGTGCGGAGGATGGGGAGAGGTGTCGGAGGCCAAACATGAGAAGCTGACGGTGTCTGAGCTGTGACTCCTGACCCTGTCCTTATCCGCGCTTCCATCATCCCTCCCAGAGTTCTAGAATGTTCTGGGGTTCTACAGTGGCTTACTGCTTGTCACCTGCTTGTTCCCAGTGATTCCCTGAGGAAGCCGGAGAGAAGGTGGGACATCCACAGAAAACACACAGGCAGTGAGACAAAGGAGCTCGTGTTTTCTCAGGAAGAGAGGGTCAATGACCAGAGGCCTAGGGGGCAGTGCCCGAGGCGGATTTCAGGGATGTTAACAGCATCAATTTCCAGCTATCTAGCACTTTCTACTTGCTCCACACAGAGACAAACGTTTTATACCACTCAATTAACCCTAGGAACAACTCCACAAAGAGGCTGCCCTCTTCCCAAACGAGGAAACTGAGGCTCAGAGAGAGAGGACACTCAGGATCTCACAGCTGATCAGTAGGGCCCCGATCCACATTCAGACGTGCCAGATTCAGCGACCCAGGCTCCCAGCCCCCGGTGTGGCTTCCCTCACAATCCAACACCAGGCCCCTCCAAGGAAGACCCATTCTAACCAGTCACCCCAAAGGAGGCCCTGAAGCACGTGGGAAGGCACAAAAAGTGCGTCCTCTGCGGGCACAGAGTCCCAGCCCATCGGAGGAGTTCAGAGAAGCCAGGATTCCCTTGTATTGGCAGGAACACACACCGAGGAAGAAAGGCACGGTGGTCACACTCCCAGCCACTTCATACAAAGGGGCCGCTGGGGGGGGGGGGGGGCCGCCCCTGCTGGCTGTCCCCCCCCCCCCCCCAGCTGCCGCCTGCTCAGACATCACCTCGGGCATACGGGGGCAGGCCTCCCGCCCCCAGCCCATGCCCTATAGCCCCTCACCTCCAGGGAGCCCAGCTTCATGGTGGAGCCTGGCACAGTACGGGGCATGGTCCGGCTGCGTTCCCCCGGCTCAGATACTTGGCGGGCACTGGGCGTCGGTGGGGGCGGCTGGAAGGTCATTCCGTAGGGGTTCTGTAGAGACCCATAGGCAGGGCCCAGCCCCAGGCCCGAGTGGTCCACAGACAGGAAGCTGGGGTAGCCTTCAGGGTGCGCCAGCGTCTTGGCAGCCCGCCGAGGGGTGCCCTCGGGCCGGGCCCTCGGGGGCTCTTCGCCAGCCCCACCCCCGCTGCCAGGCTGCAGGCTCAGAGTCCGCCGGGGCAGCACCATGTAGTCCCCCTCAGAGCCCGGCTCAGGCCGAAGCCATGTGAGGTCCAGCTGCCGCAGGCCGCCTTCCCCACACATGTACACGGGGTTGGCCTCCTGGGGGGGCGGTGGCTCCCCCAGCCCTGGTGAGGCCGCCATGGGCACCAGGATATTCCCGGGCAGTGGTGAGAAGCTGAGGCTGCCCTCGGGACCCACGAGGCAGGACTTGGGCTCCTCGTCCTCATCCAGGGACAGGCGGGACAGTGTGCCCGTGATGGTCGATGGGTTGCAAGTGTTGACCTCCTTGAACAGAACTGAGGGCAGGAGTGGGAGAGAGGTAAGTCCTGAGGAGGAAGAGTCCCTGATGCCCTGGCCCAGGCTGGGTAGGTACCAAGCCCCTGAGCTTGGACTGAGTCCAAGGAGAGGAAACTGAGTCCCGGAGAGATGGCTAAGTGGGAGGCACTCTCTCACACACCAGATGGGCTAAGAAGAGGGGTCAGACTGGCCCAGAGGCCCATAGCAAGGCAGGGCAAGGGATGAAGCCAAGGCCCAGGTCCCACAGGTCAGCTCCTGGTGCAGGTCCTGACCTCTGACCCCCACAGCCCCAAGGCTGTCAAAATGGCCTTGCTCCTCCCTTCCCCCCACCCGTCCAGCAGCTCCTCCCCAGGAGCCAGAACTGGAAAGAGATTCTGGTAAGAAGTATGGAAATGATATAATAATGTGACAGCCACTCTATGCCAAGCACCCTGCCAGGCATTTGATGTCCCCTAATTCATTTAAGGCTCAGAGAAGTAAGCTGTTTGCCCAAAGTCACACAGGAAGTGGTGTTCACAACTTTGACTCCAAGTTAGGGCTCTCTGACTCCACAGCTAAACCCCACAACCAGACCGTTAACAGGACCTCCCATGATCGGGCTGGAGGCTCTACTCGCCCATCCCTGGGGAACATTCTCAGCTCTCAGGCAGACTCACCTGTCTGACAAGCCAGATCCACATCCTTTTCAAAGTCTGACTATAGGCAGAGAGGGACAGAGCAGATGGGCACAGAGAGGATCCATGTATCAGGGTGGGGGGAGGGGGCTCAGGCCCCTCCCCAGCCACCCAGAGGGGCTGCCCTTGGCACACTGCCCGAAGGAGCCTAGATGGGCCCCAGACAGGGTCTTGTCCAGCCTCGCCCGACAGGTAGGAAAACTGAAAGGGGAAAAGACTTGCCCGATGCCACCAAGCTGTCAGTGACTGGGCCTGAATCAAACCCGGGCTCTGTCCCCTCCCTGTCTCTCATCCCCTCCATGGATGGGAAAATGAGCCTGGGGCAGGAGGACTGGGTGGGGGGGCGCACACTCAGAACCCAACCACACCCTGCCTCGGCCTCCTCACTCACCAGGATCTGCAGCTGCCCGTTCTTACAGGAGTCGGGGGAGTCTTCACTCTCATCGGCCCGGCACACGCCCATCTGGCACTTCACCACGTCCTGGACCTGGGGGCAGCGGGTGCCTGCTGGGCCTGAGGCCACCACAGGGCCCCTGGCCACAGCTGGCTGTGCCTCCCACCCCAGGCACCCAGGTGGGTGTGGAAGGAAAGAAATGCGTCCAGTGTAGGGGAAGGTCAGAGGGGAGAAGGAGCCCTAGGAGGCCCGAAGGCCATGGCCAAGGCTGCCCCAGGCCACCAGCTTCTGCACCCAGCTGGGGGCCGGCTGGGGCCTGGCTCCTCCCCATCGGCCAGGTGAGGTGGATGGGAGGGGGCGGGAGAAGCCCAGCCCCACCTCTCGGCGCAGGAAGCAGTGCACAGCAGTGATGACAAAGCCCTGCGCCGAGTTGAAGACCGCGAAGAGGGCCTGGAAGAGGACGGAGCGCCGGTCTGTCATGGCCAGGACGGCCGACATCCAGGTGAGCGCCAGCAGGGGCAACACAACGCAGGAGCTCCAGAGCGAGGCCCTGAGGACAGCAGCAGAGGGTCCATCAGGGTGACACCCCAGGGGACTGGGGGGGGGTGATGAATCCAGGCCTGCACTAGGCCTGGGGCCCTTAAGCTGCCCAAGACTGGCAGGGCTCCACACTCCAAGACCTCAGCAATGTCCCCAAGCAGACAGAGGCCGAGGAGCCAAAGGCAGAGAGACAGAGAACAGAGACAGAGAGCGGAGAACGGCAGTGGGGCCAGAGCAGGGACCAGGAGAGGTGGGAGGGACCAACAGGGTGGGGCTGAGCCAGAGGCGGCGTCAGGGGACGAAGACGGAGAAGGCGGAAAGAGCCGATGGGAGAGAAGACGGGGAGGGAGGCAGATGCAGATGCTGTGAGTTTCAGCCCCAATCTGCGTGGAATCACAGGCCTGGGCTGCACCCCCAGAGATTCCAGGAGAGGCGGGACGGGGCTGCACAAGGAGAGATGGCAAACACGGGGAGAGAGCGTGAGACGGGCCGACACACAGATCTAACAGTCAGAGAGCATGGAGGACGTGAGCGCACACATCTTTGGGAATGGGGTCAGGCCCGGTGCAGCAGAGCCTCTTGCCCCTCAGGTCCCCAGGGAGGTGGTGCCAGGCTCCTGGCGGGGGTCGGGGGGGGCCCACTCAGAGCCCTGGGCAGAAAGAGCATAGCTGGGGCTGGCCGGAAAAGCTGGGGTCATGACCAAACCCACGCATCCCCCACCTCCTTGACTAGGGACGGCCGAGGGAAGAGGCAGATGGGCCCTGGCATCCAGGCCCCAGAGCCAGCCCGCCCTCCCCAGCCAGGGCCCACGTGGGTAGAGCAGGGCAGGCTTGCCCTACTGGGCCAGGTGCCACGCCCAGCCTACTCTGCCTCGTGAGCACCCCAGTAGGAGAGTCAGGCAGGGGTGGGAACGGCTCCGGACAAGGCAGAGAGATGGGCAGGGGGCCAAGACCTGACCTAGGAAGAGAAGTTGGGGGCTATTCAGCCTGGCAGGGGGCGGGCACCGTGGTCTCCACAGCCCCTGGGGGCGCAGCCAAGACTCAGAAAGGGCCTAATCACAGTCATAAGAGCTGCCATTGATTAACCACCAATCCTCTGCCAGGCCCTACACTGAACAATTTACATACATTAGTTCACACTGTGATCAAAACAACTCCAGTAAACAGGCATGGGGATTATTATCCCAATTTACAGATGAGGAAACTGGAGTGTGCCCAACTGGGAGAAAGAGACAGAGCTGGGATGCAGACCCAGCCTGGTCGCCTCGAAAGCCCAGGCTTTTCACTGCTAGTTCTGAGAGACTGAATCGGGGAGGCAGACGGGTGCCCGAGGGAGAGGGAGCTTCCTACCACAAACAGCTTCCCAGAGACGGTGCCGGCTGCCTCCAGAAGCAGTGAGCCTCCCTGACCCCGGAGGTGTGCAAGACAAAGCTGGACCCCCACTGGTCAGGGAGGCTCTGATGGGTTTCTGGCCCTGGGAGGGCGGTTGGGCCCAAGGCCCCTGTGGATTCATTCATTCACTCAATCTGCTCTTCCGTGCCTCTGAGTTTAGGATCCTCAGCTTCCAGGGGGTATGCTGGTGAATCGCTGAGATTCTCTGCCCCCCCAATTAATTGTGAGATTCAATGCCTCTAAAATTCTAAATCTCAGATTCTATGACAAATGATAAGACTATGATTCACTCATTCTAACATTCGTAGCTTCTGATTGTCTTATTCTAAGATTCTATCTTTCTAAGGTTCTATGAGCTCAAAAATTCTAAGGGCCTAAGATTCTAAAAGCCTCTGTAGGTTGGGGGGTGTAAAGAGGGCTCTGCAGCTGTGCCTGGATAAAACATAAGCTGGGAATGGGGGCAGGGGTGGGAGCAAGGGGTGGGCACAGGAACCCAGCATTTTCCAAGAGGCACAGACATTCACTCCCCGTTGCCCTTTGCCACATCAATGCCAAGCCCTTGAGAGTGTGTGGAAGTTGGCAGGGCAGGGCAAGCTTTCCAGGGCACTGGGCTCATATCCCTCCTCCCCCCAACCATGGGCACTGCCCCCCATTCTTTTGCCCCCGCCCGCCCCCACCCCCTCCCCCCCGGGGGGCACAACTAACATGGCGTTCCTGGCCGAGGCTGAGCTGAGCAGGGGGCTGGGGACCGCTCCACACGCTGAGCAGGGGAGGAGCAGGCTGGCCCAGGGGCACCGCTCCGACCTCGGGGGCGGCACAGACATGGGAGAAGGAGGGGGAGACACATGGGAAGCGGGAGGAGACGGGGCAGCATGAGCCCCAAGTGGGGTGGGAGGGGGAGGGCAGACGAGAGAGAAAGAGGTGGGTTAGGGTGGGCGAGGGGCTGCAGCGGAGCACTCCAGGTGCCCACCTTGCCTGCACCCTTGATGCACCAAGGTCAGGGAGCCCTGGTCGCATCGGCAAGCCCTGAGTCTCCAAGAGGCCCGGCCCTCCCTCCCTGCACTATTTCCCACAAGGCCAAGTCACAGCCCCCTTACCCGGCCCTCTGCTTCTTGGACTTGTCCGAGATGCCATCACGTGCCATGAGCTTGTTGAAGACGATGATCCCGATGAGCATATTCACCTGGGGGCCCAGTGCGGGGGGGGGGGAGAGACAGGATCACCAGGTGCCCTCCTGGCAGGGAAACCCCCAAGTGGGAGCTGGAGTGCAGGGAGAAGGTGGAGCCCCTACGGCCACACCCTTCCCAGGATGCTAAAGGGGCACATACCAGGACAATGACAGCTGCAGGGCCCACAAAGGCATAGAGCAGGCCGCCCTCCAGGGAGAGCCAGCAGCTGGGGTGGAGGGAAAAGAGGGGGCATCAGACACACCACCGCTCAGTGCCCCCTGGGCTGTCGATGGGGCAGAGCCTCCAGCTGGGTGACAGTGAGCCTGGGGCTCCTGCTGAGCCTCAGTTTCCCCTCTAACAAAGACCCAGCCCTGAGCCCACCATGGGTGTCGAACAAGGCTGATCCCTGAGCTAAATGGTTCTTAAAGATTATCCCCAATCCCAGCACATCCCTTTACAGTCAGGGAAACAGGGAAACAGAGACTCAGAGACAGGGAAGATTTTGCCCAAAGCATGGCAGGCACGGGCCAGGACTGCAGCCTGAGTAGACCCCATGCCCAGTGGGATGCCCACACAGGTCCACTAATCCCCCTGCTGCCCGCCACGGGAGGCCCACGTACTAGCTGGATGTACCGTATCCTTTGGTGCGGGTAAAGCCGACAGACACAGCCACCACCAGGGCCGGCAGACCTGCAGGAGCAGCGGGGGGGCCACAGTGAGATGGCTGTGGGTTCCCAGAGTCCTCTCATCCTCCCAGCCCCAGCACAGCTGACTCTGGGCCCAGAGAGCGGGGGCCGGGGCCAAAGCTGACCCTGTCCTGCGGCTCCTGCCCCCAAGGCCCAGCGACAGAGTCCAGCACGGGCCCTGCTCACCCCAGCCCAGGCAGAGGAAGCGCTTGCGAACGAGGCGGGTACGCATCCGTCCGATGACAGCCAGGTAGGACTGCCAGGCCTCCGTGAGCACCCAGCAAAAGGAGGAGAGGAAGAAGAAGTGCAAGAAGGCGGCAGTCATGGTGCATACACCCTGCAGGGAGACGGCAGGGAGGGAGTGGCCCCGAGCAGCCACCAGGGTGGGAGGCGCCAGGCTTCCCACACCCACCGCTGGGCGCTGCCACGGCCGCCCCCCCCCCGAGCACCGCCCCCCCCACAGAGCCCTGTCAGGCACCCCCGCCTTTCTGTACCCACACACAGCACGACACGGGCCCGGTGACACGCACACAGCACCCGACATCCGGGAGGCGGGCGGGCAGGCCACCCACACACAGACGGGGCTGGCAGGGAGGGGCACAGATGGGAGTGGCTGCCGAGTCACGGCCAGGCGGGCCCCACCCCTGGCACTTCATAGTGCTGGCACCGTAGAGCCGGCCGAGGGGGCAGAGGGCACGGCCGGCCGAGGGCATCCGCGGGCAGGCGGCACGAGAGGCCCCGCTCCGGCTCCCGCAGACACAAGGAGGCCCGGGCTCCACAAACGCCCGACGCATGCGCACGCGAGCTCAGCTCACATACATGTTCCCAGAGGCACACACACACTCACCACTCGGGGACACGCACACCCCTCCTTCCCACTCGTGCCCTCCAACCCGGGGCTCGGGTGTATACAAACAGCCGCCACGTGGGCACGGACGTGCAGACACGCGCGCCGGCCCCGGCAAACGCTCTCCGCCCTCAGCCCTTTCACGCCTCTCTCACCCTGGTGCCCGTGACCTGCACCTGCCTTGCTCAGCACCCGTGACTGGCCCACGAGGATCAGGACGTTGGACGCCAGGATGGACAGGCAGAAGTTCAACAAGATGATGGAGCGCTCGGATTTTATGAACCTGAGAGGGCACGGCGGGTAGAGGAGCTAGCCGCCCTGCCCAAGCGGGGCTGGCTGGCCACCCCCTGCCTCACCCTGCCCAGCGCCCCACCTACCTCCAGAACGCGGCATAGATGGCGAGGAGGGTGAGCAGCGCCATGCAGGACACGGCACAGCCGATCACGAGGGGGACCGAGGGGGAGCCTGCCAGCTCCAGGGTCTAGGGAGGATGAGCAGGTGGTCCACCGGGTCACAGGCCCGGCAGCTGCAGGGGTGCCCTCCCTCTCCCCACTCCCTGTCTGGCACCGACTGGCACCTACACCTTTCCCCACACTCACACACAGGGGGAAACTCATCACATCCACGTGTGCATGGGGCAGACACAGTCACACATGTGCACGTGCGTTTATGCTCGGTCACCCGCACTTTACTACACACAACCAGACACGCACGTGTGTGTACACGCATGCAATCACCCCCCCGCCACACGTCTCCAGGCACACGTCATCCCTGTGAGCACCCTCCCGGGGGCACGGACTTGTGTGTGCAGCCCCCTGAGTGCACCCGCTCAGACGCACGTGCGGGATCACCGGGTCCCCGCCGACACCACCACGGATGGCTCCTGGCAACCCCGGAGGGAGCACACACGCCGCCCCCCGCCCGCCCAGCCCAGGCACCTCCCTCCCGCTCACCAGGTCCTTGGGCGGCTGGGCCAGCACGGCAAAGGTGGACAGGTGCTGGCACTGACAGCGAGTGTGCGTCGCCTGTGTCTCCAGCGTCTGGCAGCTCTCGGTGTCCCAGTCCCCTGAGCTGGCATCTCTGGAGTCAGGGGAGAAGTGGAGTGATACCCAGCCCAACTCCGTGGCCCCCCACCCCCTGGTGCTGGAGGAAATCCAGGGTGAGGCCACACCCAAGAGGCCCGGTGGCTGGGAGCCCCCAGATGTGCCCTGGACCCCTCAGGCCGAGGACAGCCCCAAGGAACCCCCTCGCCTTCCAGGTGAGATAGCCCCCTGACAGAGTGCTAGCACTGCACCCCCCACACACAGCCCCAGCCCAACTCACGCTCTGGAGTAGTCCCAGCTGGCGCAGTGGGGATCGGTGGTGCCCTGGGGAGCAGAAGCGACGAGCACAGCGTGGGGCAGGGAGCTCGCCACCCCGGACCACCACCCCTCCTGCCGCGGCAGGTCCCGCACAGGCCGGAGGCGCAGCCAGCTATTGGACAGGCCTTTGGCTGCCCACAATGGGGTACCCCAGGGTTACTGTCTGGGTCCCCACTCACGTTGATGATGTAGGAGAGCTCCACTGTGATAAGGGGCTCAGCTGGTGGCTGGGTGGGGGGCCGCACAGTCACTGTCATCACCCTGGATGTGACGGCCAGCGGGGGTCTGGGGGACAGGTGCTGAGGTCAGCTCCTGCCAGTGGTGCCCAGAGCCCAGGAACCCCAAAGGCGCTCTGGATCAGGGGCAGGGGGCTACCAGGGAGCCATGGCCCGGGAAAAGCCCAGAGGTCAGTGGGGCCCGGGACTTCAGGTGAGGTCTAGAGCTCAGTCCAACAGCCCCGGTCCCCGGGAAGCCTCTGGGAGCTGCACAGACATCTTTGAGAAGCCCCTGTGTCCCTAGCCAGGCAACAGGGCCCGAGGTCCAAGAGGCTGCAGAGGGAGCTCCCCGCGGCCAGCACAGGCTCAGTCCTCTTCCTCTCACCCAGGCGGCCCCATCCACCCTTCCCGGGGACTCACCTGGGGGGCGGCAGGATGAGGCCCAGCGTGCGGTAGAGCACAGCACCGATCACAAAGTAGGAGGATGACTCCTCGGGGTCTGCCGGCAGGAGGCGCTGGTGGGAGTGGCCGGGGCCAGGGGGCACGGTTCCTGGGCCCCTCCCCCTGCCAGGGCTGCCCACTGGGCCGGAGGCAGCTGGCTTCCCCAGGGAGGAGAGGCTGAGCACCTCCTTGGGTAGGAAGAGGCGGTCCTCCGAGTGCCGCACCCAGTCCTTCATGCCCCTGCGGCCGCGCATGGGGAACGTGATGTCACTGGACACGGCCGAGACCGGTTCGCGCTGAATGCTGATCACTGCGACCCGCACCAGAGACAGAGGGACAGAGGCGGCCGGGAGAGTCACAGGGGAAGAAACAGAAATGGGAGAGACAGACACCAGGAAGGCAGACGCAGACACCGAGGTTGGTACAAACACACGGGTGGGAGACACGCACACAGAGAAACAACCCCGGGGGATGGGGTGGGGAGGGGAAGAGACAGGGACAGAGATACAAAGAAGGGGTTAAATGAGGGAAAGAGAGGACCCAGAGAGACAGAAAAATAGGAAGAGCCCTCAGAAACCATCCCTCCCCCACAGCGGCCTGGGTTCTACCCTATCCAGCCCCCGCTCCCTAGCCTGCCTCCTGGTACCCAGGTTGTCTGTGACAATCAGAGAGCTCTGGAAGGCCTTGAGGGCATCGCCCACCAGGTGAATGAAGTCCTCCACGACACGCAGCAGGTGCACAGAGCCAGGGGATACCTGGAGACAGAGAGTATATAAGGGTCCGAGGCAGGGGTGGGTCCTGGGGGAGAAGGCCTGGAAGCCCAGCCCCTCACCTGCTGAGCATCATCCCACTTTTCCTTGTTCTCTGCATCCACCATGAAGCTTACCACCTGGAAGAAGCGCTGGGGGCAAGAGCCGTGGGTGTCAGGAGGTCCCAGCCCCAGGGATGGTGGCTTCCCCCTCCATAGAATCACACACGTCACCCCCATAGACTCTGCCACGGGGGCCCAACCTCCCACTGCAGTCCAGGGTGCCCTCCTTCCTTCTGGTGGGGCAGGGCGGTACCTGCACGTCGTCAGCGGAGGGCACATAGGTGGCCCTCTTGAAGGTGTCAGTGACATTCCTTAGAATGTCCACGGAGAAGAGCAGGTCCCCGCTGTAGTAAGTGCGCCGGGCCAGCAGCTCCTGTAGGCTGCGCACCACTTGGGACATGCCCTCCCCTGCCAGCATGCGCTGCCCTTTGGCCAGGTGCTCCCGAAGCTGCAGGCGACAGGTGGGCTGCTGTCACCACGGGGTCAGGAGCTGGGACCGGCCTCGGGCCCATCCCACTCCAGTCCACCCACTGCTTGCATCCAAGAGGGGGAAAAGGTCAGCGAGAGCTGCTCAAAGGGGCTCATAGGAGACAGGGTCCAAGAAAAAGACCTAAAGATACTTGAAAAAGACCAAAATAGAAACAGCTAGAGAAGGGAGGCGCTCAGATGTGTACATAAAAGATGACAAGCATGGCACAGGGACAAGGCACCTCTCCAACCCTGAGTGGTCATGCATGCTCCGAAGTGTAACGCGCCCTCACTATCACTCCCTCTTTCAAACACGAGCTCTGAGTGCAAACACACAAGTACCAAATAACAGTCAGACACGCACGACACACAGGCCACATTCACTGCCAACCCTCTTAGCTCCCCCAGCAGGCCCTGGGCTGAGCACTGCGGACACAAAAATAAATCCAACTTCGCCCCTGCCTTTAAGGAGCTCCCAGTCTAACAGGACACAGACATTTCGATGAGCATTCATGACACCTCATGACTGGGAGGCTCGGGGGACCAGAGGAGCGACAGAAGGAGGCGCCAGGAACAAGGGAGGACACCTGGGAGTCAGGCCCTGAGGTATGAGTAGGAGTGTGCTGGGCAAGGAGAGACACAGGCAGGCAGAGGTGGGCACAGCATATGTATGCCAAGGCACACGGGCAAGAGCGGGAAGCAAGCTCCCTCCACCCCCTGCCCGAGCCTGGGACAGACCCTGTGCCACCCCAGCCCAACGGGGCACACTCACTGACAGGTACAGGTAGCGGTACTCGTGGGAGATGCAGCGGGCGAAGCTGGGCAGACCCCAGTATGCCACGCCCTGGGCACTGAGGAGACAGCGGCGGCTGGCAGACCCTGCAGGAGGGACAGGACGGGACACAGGGTTGGGTGTGGGGGCCGGACTCCTACTCACTTCACTCCACGCCTGAGCACGGAGGCTCAAACAGGCGGGGGGTGGGGGCAGAAGGGAGTGAGCAGGAAAGGCGGAGGTGGGGGCTTCGGGGAGAGTCACCCCACCGCTCACCTGAGGCATTGGGGGGGCACTTGTTGTAGATGATCTCGCCAGCAGCCGCCTTCTTCCACGTCATCAGCATCACATACTCGTCCCTGCACATCTCGTGGAAGGCTGTGGGGACAGTGGAGGGGCTCAGCTAGGCCCACAGGCTTGTCCCTCCACCCCCTAGCGTCCTGTGGCCAATACCTGGACACCTCTTCTCGCTGCAAGGCTTCACCTCCTCTCCGGTGCCCTCGCAGGGGTAGCCCTGCGCGCCCGTGGCCTGGCACATGCGGAAGCGGCGCTGCCAGCCCGTGTCGCACGTCTTGGAGCACAGGCTCCACGCGTTCCACGGCCCCCACTTGCCATCTGCGGCTGCACAAGGAGGGCGTGAGTGGCCCCCGCTGCTCCCTGGGGGCCAGGCTGCCACCTGCCCCCCCGGCACGGAGTACTCACCCGGGCACTCGAGGTTGCTGCACTCGCGGGTGTCCGTGAGGGCCCCTGTACACGTGGCCCAGGCTGGGCCCGCCACGCTGCACTTCCGGCTGCGCTGCTGGGTCCCGTTGGCACAGGATGTGGAGCACGGGCCCCAGGGACCCCATTCTAGCCACTGGCCTTCCACTGCATGGGGAGACACAAGCAGGGGTGGCCGTTGAGCAAGGGCTGTGGGGACCAGTGGGGGCAGGGAGTTGGCAGAGCCTGTTAGGCATTCAGACTTGAACGGGGCCAGACCCACGGGAGAGGGGTGGATGAAGGGGGGCTGCAGTGAGCAGGTGGTGCCTGGGCCTGGTCCTGCCTGCCTGTCACCAGCTCCAGGAACGCAGGATACCTCTCCACTCAGCACCGAGGCGGCACTTGCTCTCTCTTGGTAAGGGAAATGGGCCCCAGGGACACCTCTGGATCTCTGCCCACTCTTAAGTCCAGATTTGTGTCCCCTCACAGCCAGGCTGGCCATGAGCACCAAAGGGCAATGAACAGCGAGGGTATCTCGGGGCTTAGGGGAAGGGGCAGCCTTCTTTTGTTGGGGTTACAGTGTGCCAACTCCAAGTCTGGGCCTGGCCACATCACCTCCCACGCTGGCAGGTACGCTTTGCCATTCTCCCCATGCTTGGTTCAAGTTCATGGGCCCCCAAGGGCAGGGCACTGGACCTGACTGCCTCCCCTGGGTCTCCCGACCCCCACCCGGCTGGGCAGCGCCCGCCTGGAAGCCCACGGGCGCTACTGACCCGGGCAGGCGGCCATACTGCAGAGCTTAGTCTGCAGCTCGGGACCCTCGCAGGCCTTGCCGCCGTGCTGGGGGGGCACGCAGGTCCGCATCCGGCTCCGGGACCCCCGCCCGCAGCTGCGGGAGCACAGGCTCCAGGACCCCCACTCCTCCCACACGCCGTGCACTGCAAGGAAGCACGTGGCCGGTGGCTGGGCGGCACCTTGGCCCCGCCCACTGCCCATCCGCCCACCAATCAGGAGCTCCGGCAGCTCTGCGACAGCTCCTCATTGGCTCTGCACTGGGCCCCAGGACTCCGCCCTTTGGGGGGAAAATGGAAGACACAGGCTTCCGGTCCCAACTCACACAGGATACCTCCTGTGGACACCAGGACAGGGAGACTAGGACCGACCCAGGAGGGGAGCCGGGGCTCCTCCTCTCCTGGGGGCACAGGAAAGCCCAGGAAAGGGCTCAAGATCTGCCCCAGCCTATCTATCCCATCCCAGCCCTCCCGATCCCCAGACACAAAGCAAGAATCCAACATGACAGGCCTGAGGCAAGAGTAGTGCCCGTCCCAACCCCAAGCGCATGGACACACAAAGAGACATGAACCTCTACACAGACACTGACACAGAGAGCTCACACTCCGGAACACAGCTTTGCCCCAGCCTTCTGCAAGCTCTTGCCACACCCCCAGGTGCCAAGACCCCTTCCCAGGTAGCCCTACTCTAAGTCCACGGCCAGGAGCTGGTCATGGTCTAGGCACCGCTGCACTCCCTCAGGGAACAAGGAATAGGACTGGCTGAAGCGGCCCCCCACCTCCCCGTGGCGGACCACCTGTCCCAGGCAGGCACATGCACATTCTCAGTACTCCATGCTGGACTGAGGAGGCTCCCTGGGGACTGGGATGGGGCATCAGAGCAGGGAGGGGATGGTCAGGCAAGGTTTCATTTAAAAAAAAGAAGAAGAGGAGGAAGAAGTGGCATTTGTCTTAGATCTTGAAGGGCAGGCTGAATTGTAATAGCCAAGGTGGGGATAGGATGAGAATAAGCCAATGCTGGGGGATGGGAGAGTGCAAGAGGCGCTGGTATGGCCAGAGTGTAGGGAACACAGAGGGCAATGGGGGTAAAAAGATGAGCCTTGATTACCGGGACACAGGCATCAAGGGAGTGCTGGGCCCAGAACCAAGCCCACTGGTGCGGGCCCTGGTCTGATTCATCTGTGTCCCCAGCGCCCTGTGTGGGGCTGGGCATGGTGTGGGGGACAGTCAAGTTTGCTGAATAAAAAAAAGGAGGCAACCCACCATCTTTGGAAGATGAACCTGCCCAAGTCCCAGGCAGGACCTACCCCTGCAGGCAGAGCAGGCGGGAGGATGGGCATACCTGGGCAGGTGGCTGAATTGTTGCAGGGCCGGGTCTCCCGCAGGGGCCCGCTGCACAGGGTCCCATAGGGGGAGGACACGCAGGAGCGGGTCCGCACCTGCAGACCCTGCCCACACGTCAGAGAACACACGCTCCACGGGGACCACTCCTCAGCCGCCGGGTCGCCTACGAGAGAGGGACAGCGTCGGCGGCAGGGGGCACCTCCCAAGCACTCAGCTTCCTAGGGATCCTCCTACCCTGACCCCAAGTGACAGGCTCTGAAGGAGGCCGCCCATCCCTGCCCACAGGCCTCACGTGGCAGGGATGTGACTGAGCTCTAGGACACAGACACAGACGGGCACACGCCAAGCACACATGCCACCAGACGCCACACCGTCGGGCCCCCGCCGCAGAGGAAGGGAGGCGGGCCCGAGTTACCTGTCTGCGCCATGTATAGCCCAGGCTCATCTGCAGACCTTGGCCACTGGGTTTTCACCTTCGGTTCCTCTTCCGGCTCCTCACCTGGAACACGGAGGTGGTGGCGGGGGCTCAGCAAAGGCCAGCTCTGTCCTGCCACAGTGGCGCAGAGAGGGCGGCCTTGCTCTCCCTCAGCCCGAGGGTCTGGAACCAACTGCAGGCGATGCTGAGTGAGCATCAAGTCCTTGCCCCTCCCCCACCACCATCATTTCACAGATAAGGAAACTGAGGCTCAGAAGGCCACACAGGACTCGCCCACAGCCTTACAACCGTCTTCTCCTCCTCTTGCCTCAGCTGGACTGAGGAAGACTGGAGAGGAGTGGCCGCTCACATCGACGGGCTCCGGGAGGCTTCTGGGCCATGGGCTACCCATACCTAGCTCCTCCAATCCTCCTCTGGGAGGCAGGGACCACCGTCTCTGTTTAAAGATGAGGACACTGAGGACCAGAGAGGGGAAGTGACTTGTCCAAGAGCACACAGCCTGGTAAGCCTGAGGCCCAGGCTCTTTCCCCTCACGGGACTGACTCCTCAGGCTGACAAACAGACCACCCCCCATGCCTGCCTCTGGGACGTGATTCATGCCAAGCCAGGGGCTGAGTGTCAGGCCCGGGTTCTGCTCCCCATGCATCACTGGACTGTGACCTAGAGGCCCAGGTCAGAATGCTACTCCTCTGAGACCCCAGGGCCTCGGGCAGGTGCCTACAACCTCGCAGACCCTCCTCCCCACTGCTCCTGTGGCTGGGAGAGCAGCAGGTGTTCCCAGAGGCCGCTGCTGCCTCAGCCTCAGCCTCAGCAGGCTCTCAGCTGACCACCCTGATTTATGTGTCTGGTCTAGGCCTTGGAAGCACCACCAGTGCTGGAGGAGGGGCTGGGAGCTCCCCTTCTCCAAAGCTGGCCCCTCCTGCTCAGACATGAGCTCATCCAGGCCCTCTCCCACGGGCTAGGGAGCACGGATGGGGGCTGACATGAGCACAGAGGGGCAAGACCCAGCCCATGTAGGGGCTGCTGGGCAGGTGGGAACAGCACTGGGGACAGGACTCAGCCCATGCTGTCCCCGGACTAGAAGGTACTGATGGCCCCCAGCCCCAGGACCTCTTCTATATCTGAAAGCCAGGTCAGCACCAAGCAGGCACGGTGTTTGAAGGAACCCAAGAGGGCTATGGTCTTTCTGCCCCCTGCGGCCCAGTCCGGGCTCTGCGTCCGAGAGAAAGCTCTATCCAACCAGGCGCCAAGAGGGCCACCTTGAGCAAACCTGCTGGGCAGGGGGCCCTGAAGTGCCACTCAGCCCAGCTTCTGGTCTCATGAACTCCAGGGCCCCTCCCTCCATTTCAGCCACTAGTCGCAGAACTCAATCTACATCCTCCCCAAAACTTCTCCACCAGCTCAGGACAACTGGAGTTGTGCCCCATGTCCCAACTGGGTCACGGACAGTGATCAGCTGTGTGACCTTGGGCAAGTGTTTGCCTCTCTGTTTTCCCCTCTGTAGAACAGTACTCGGAATACCCCCTCCCTTGAGGGCTGACTTGAGGACTCCCTGAGAGGGGGGCCATGAAGCCCTTGGCACCATGCTTGGCATGTGGTGAATGCTCCAGAAGGCAGGACCCATCTGGCTTATTTTTACCACCTCCCCCTCCCCTCACAACCTGCACCTCTTCTGCACCCTCACTTGCCACCCTTCAGCCCCCTCCCCGGGGCCTCCTCCCTTCAAATGGCATCTGCAACCCCTCCTGGCCTCACTTTGGGCCCTGCCTCCAGCAGGACCACAGAAAAGGTGCTCATGCCAAGCTTGCCCATTCCTGAATCCCTTCACCCAGCCCTTCCACCACACCCGCTCAGCCAGTCCCCAGCCCTGGAGCCTTGTGACAAGCCGCCTTCTCCACGCCCACCCCCAGGCTGCTGAAGAAATCCACAGCTGTGCCAACTGGCACCAGGACAGATTCAGGGCTGCATATCCGCTGGGCGCCTGGGGCTTCTCAGCAGCACTCCCTGGCTCCCCGCCTTCCCCATTCCCCACCTTCTCTGTGCCAGACCTTGACCTCTCTCCTTGAGCTCATCTCTGCTCCCTCGCTCTCTGCAAGGAGCTCCTTTACAGAGAAAGCAAACGCTGTGACATAGGAGGCCCCGCAACCCTCGCCCCTGACTTCTTGCCCCAGACATCCAACTCCCAAATTCCCTGCAGTCCCTCTTACAAAGGCCAGCCCCCCCCGCACCCACCTGCCCACCCTGGCCCTGCGTCTCCCCCTCCCACCTTCTAGGAGGGCTCCACCCATTACCCTCTGGCTCAGCATTTGGTCAGCATGGTCTTCCCATGGCCACCCAAGAATGGACCTCCATTCTGGGGGGAGCCCTCCTTCCTCCCCCGGCTACTGTCCCCCCGGCTCCTCCTTCCCATCAATAAGTGTTCCACAGCTGGCATCTAGTTTCTCACCTGCCACTCACATCCTGGCTCAAATGTCACCTCGCCTGGTAATCCACTGCAGTCTGGCTTCTGACCACATCTTTCTGCTGAAACTGTTCTTGACAAAGTCATCAGCGCCCTCCTTATTGCTAAATCCTATGGCCGCTTGCAGCTTCGTCCCACTTGACCCCTCAGCAGCACGGGGTCCTGTTGACTCTTCCTGCCTTGAAGTGCTCCTCTCCCCGACTCTCCTGGTTTCCTCCTACCTGTCTGGCTCCTCCATTCCAGTCTCCTTGACTGCTCTGTCTTCCCACATCGGGCAGCTATGCTTTGTCAGGTTTCCACTGCACCGCCCCCCTGTCCCCCCTACCCCCAGGTTTAATTCAGCCCCTCTGAATGGCTGCTCCCGAAGCATTACCCACAGCACCCCCATGCTGGGCTTCGCTCCTGTGTAGCCTCCTGCCTTCTGAACAGGTCTCCTGATGAGGGGCCCTCAAAGTCAGCCCGTCCAAAATGGGACCACCATTTCTTCTCAAATCTCTACCTGCTTGTTTCCCACCTTTTCCACCTCAAGAACTTCTACCTGATTTTCAAAATCCAGCTCACGTGGCTTCTCATTTATGAAGTCTTCCTCATCCTCCACCCCCCAGGCAGAGTCAGCTGTCCCCTCCTCTGTGCGCCCTGTCGCCACAGAGGATTCCACCTTCTGACCGTCTGAACCTCCCTGGGCTCGTGGGCCCTTTGCAAGAAGGCCGTGGAAGCCATCTCCCTGAGCACACTGAACACTGGCCCTGGATCCGGTCCAGAGGCATACCAATAAACGCCAACTAACACGCCGCTCCTAGCTTCCCCCCCCCATGGGGGTCACCGGAAATGGTCCCTTGGAAATCTTGAGGATCAGCTCCGCCCAGCAGTCCTCCACCTAGACCAGGCCCCATCCTGACACCCATGTCCTAGTAAACATTCTGCAGACGCTGCCCAACCTATCACAAATCCAGCTGAGAATCCTTTCATCTAGCTCCTGCCTGCGTCTAGACCCTCACTGTGTCTGTGGCAACCCCCAGCCGTCAGCCTGGCATCCAGGAGGGCCAGCAAACCCGGATGTGATGAGAGCCGTCTGACCTGCTCGCCGCGGACCCCCGCCTCTTCCCGTGGTCTCCACGGCCTCTACAAACTGTGCACCAACCCTTTGCTGGCCAGCCCCAAGACGGAACCAGAGGTGATGTCAGTGGTTTCTAGAATCCATCCGATTTGAAAATCAGAACGTGTCCCAGGCCCAGCTCTTGAGTCCCTCTCCAGGCCTCCTGGGCTGGACCAGAGATGGGGCGTGGGGACAAGCCCAAGGCCACGGGGCCAACACTGACCGCCCCCCCTTCCATTCCCACCCCACTTCCCTCAGAAGGTAAGCCAGCAATTCATGTCCCCCACAGATGAAAGGCAGTTCTGCCTGAAGGAGAGGAACATAGGTAAGACCAGAGTAGTTACCCACTGAAACCACGTTTATTCAGCATATAGCATGTGCAGGCCCCAGCTGGCTCAGGGCCCACCACTGGGGGAGTCTAAGAGGCAGCTGAGCCAACAGGACAAGACGAGGTTCTGGAGGGGGTGTGGGCACCCCCAGAACTTCCAAGTGTCTTGTCCAGGGAGCAGCACGAGCTTGGAGGATCCAGGGCTCGGATGCTCACAGTCCTGCAATCTATCGCCTTTTTCACCTGGGAGCCCGCCCTGGGCGGGACAGACCTACTGCCTGGAACCCGCTTCCCTGCTCAAGCCCTGCCGACCTCCTAACTGTTCTGTTTTGTTTTGAATAAGGTAACATTTACTACACAAGCCCTACTTGCCAGTCACCGTGCACCCTACCTCGCCTCATCTCATCCTCATGAGGATGGGCTCTCCCATGTTACTAATGAGGACAGCGGCTCCGAGGTCGCATGCCCGAGAGAGGCTGAGTGACATTCGAACCCAGGCCTGCCTGACTCCTCCGGAGGCCACGCTCTTCCTACTGAACTGCGCGGCTCTAACAAATGCAGTCCAACTTGGACCTCCTCAGAGACGCCTTTCTTAATTCCACGGGACCTCGAGTCATTTCCGCCCACCTGCTCGCCATCCCCCCCCAAGCCCCTCACACCTGCTGTTATCCTGTTCTAACACCACCTTCTAATCGTTTCTTTGCATATCCACTCCCCACTCCCCACCGGAGAGCCTGATTCTCTTCTGTAGCCTCCGAAGTGATCCTCTGAGAGCCCAGCTCAAACCACACACACTCCCCCTCCCCTGCTGAGGAACCTTTGGCGGCTCCCCATAGCTACCAGTGTAAACCTCAGAGCCCGGCATGCGCTGGCCCCTGCTGACCTGTGCAGTCCTGTTTTCCTCTCCCCACCAGGCAGCCAAGCACACTGCAAGGTCATGTAGGCCAGTGAGAAGGACGTAGCTTTAAGAGCCAGACAGATGCAGATTTGATTCCCAATTCCACCAGTCTTGCTGTGTGCCCTTGGGCAAGTGGCCTCACCTCTCTGAGCTTAAACATCTCCAACTGAAAATAGAAATGATACACCCTACCACAGGTTCAGAATTAAATGAAACAAGAGATATGGACTGTCCAAATACAATAAGCTCTCCATGGAAAGGGAATGCCACCTCCTTCTTGTTATCTACATGCTTTCCTCTCTGCAATTGGTGTCTCCTCCCCTTGGAATGCCCCTCCTCCACCTCAATCTGCCAAAATCTTCTACATGTTAAATGTTGCCTCCTCCAGGAAGCCTTCCTAGGCTGACCACACAGGAGTTTGGCTATGCTGGTCCCTTCTGTGGCTGAGACCCTAGGCTGCTGCTCTCTGCAGCTGTGAGTATTCTGGGCTCGTCCCTCTTGTGGCCACTATGGGAGGGTCTCAATCTCCCTCGCTCCTCTTGCACAGAGGGCTTAGCTCCAAACAGCTAGACAGAAGACAGGCATTCAGCAAACACAGGCCAGATATCCCTGAGCGTACCCCTACCCCAGTCATACAGGAGCCACTCTTGTTCCACGCCCCACCCCCCCGGCACTGGCAGATAGGGTGGGCTCAGGCTCTCTGCCATTTGAGCAGACTACAGACACCTGCTACACCATGCTCTGCAGACCCTGCCCCCAAACCCCACACAGTGCAGCCCCCTCAGCCTCCTTTGTCATGAATGTGTTAAAAATAACCACAATAATCATCACTTCCACGGGGAGAGCAGTGCGATTTACAAAGCAGTCCTCCCTCCCAGGGCTCTCTACATCCTCCCTGAGGCTGGCCCCAGGGCCCTGAGTAGGCACCAACAGATCCCCTTGAAACAGGGCTCTGTCATGTCTCTCCATGGCTTCCCACCCCCAGCAGTGCCTCAGAACCCCACGGGGAGAGGGTACCGAGAGATGGCTTTGAAAACCCCAAGCTCTACCTCTGCAGTCCAATGCAACTGGGTATCCCCATGAGAGCAGATGCCCAGCCAAAATGCCAGTTCCCCGCTGAAGACTTCCTCCCCCAAGCTGCTGGCCTATCTACCCAGCCTCCCAACAGAGTGAGCTGGGGCCCTGCCACCTCCCCCACGTAGCCAGGAGCTCCTGGAGAGCAGGGACCTCACCTGACTCATCCGACCTCATCTGGCCTCCCCCACGACACCCAACTTCTTCCTGCCTTAAGGCCCTCGGCCAATGGTAGCAGGGTCCCAGAGCCTTGACCCCATCTCCCACCACTGGGGCTACTGCCCAGTAACGCCAGTCCACTAGACCTCCCTGTACCGACACGCTCACAATTCCATGTCCTTGCATGGGCTGCTCCCTCCTGCAGGGTTGCCCAAAGCATGCGGTAGGAAATGACTTGGGGTGGCTCACAAACATGCCATTAAACAACCCTGGATCATGGACTGAGGTAGTTCCCCCTTCCAGGTCTCTTTTTTAATTAGGGTGACTTCCTGCCAATCTATCTGCCTGCAGTGGTCTAGTTTGTGCCTGCCCTGATGCAAGTAATAGGACCCCTTCCCCTGCTTTAAAACCTCACAAATGTCCCAGTTTAGATGATAAATTATACGGCTGCTTTACTTTTAATCCTTCCAAATGCACACAAGATAAAGTCTCTGGGGGCGACTGGGTGGTTCAGTCATTAAGCGTCTGCCTTTGGCTCAGGTCATGATCCCGGGGTCCTGGGATCGAGCCCCGCATTGGGCTCCCTGCTCAGCCAGGAGCCTGTTTCTTCCTCTCCCACTCCCCCACTTGTGTTCCCTCTCTAGCTGTCTCTCTCTCTGTCAAATAAATAAATAAAATCTTAAAAAAAAAAAGATAAAGTTTCTGTGCAGTCCGAGCCTTCAACATGTCCCCAGCACATGCTCATTTCTCTTTCTAACAAATCGAGAGGAGAGACGAGCAGCTAATGAGAATTTACTACTGTCACTTTGTTTTCACTATGGTTGTCTCTTCTGTTATCCTCTACTTCAAATAAGTGATACTCCTTTCCCATTTATGATGTGAAATTTCTTCCTAATATATTAAATTTTTAAAGCAATTCAATTAAAAAATATTTCACGGGCCAGTGAACTCCTATTCACTCCTCAAAACTCAACTCAGAATCACCTCCTTTAGACAGCCTTCCCACCCCTTTGTGGTTGAATCCCTCACTCTTCCTGCTCCCTTGACATCTAGCCCATGTACATCATACCTACTGCACTAAATTAGGACAACATGCAGTGATTTATTAGGGATTAACCATGTGCCAGGGACTGTGCTAAGCACTGACCCACAGTCTCTTGCTTAATTACTCTGTGAATAGCTCTACTAGCCCCATTTTACAGGTGATAAAATGGAGGTGAAGAAACTTGCCCACAGTCACACAGCTAGTCAGTAGTGGGGTTGGGAACTGAACCCAGGGCTGGGCGACTTCGGCCTGTGGCCTTGACCTTGAAAGCCGTACACTAGTGGTCACGCTCCCCCATCAGAGGGCAGGAGGTGTGTCTGGTTCACCTCGGATCTCATTCACTCAGAGCCGACCCAAGGCCTGGCACAAACTCCACCCTGATAGAGACATGAAGATGTGCGTGATGGATGGGCTGCGACTGGGCCCCTGCTGCGATGTCTCAGGAATCTGGGCCCCCCTCCCCATCCTGTGACGGAGCACACAGAGCTCCAGCAGCACAGATTGGGGCTGGAAGGTCCTTCTAGGAAATGTACAGCCTTGCTAGGTCTCCCTGCCCTCCTGCTCCCGCCCTGAGAGAGGCCCGGCCTCCCCAGTGTCTGAGCCCCAAACAAGCAGGTAAGGCTGCACTTCCTGCCACCAGATGAGGCTGGCCAGAAGCGGACAGCAGGGCCTGAGCGCTGGGAGGAGAAGGACCAATCGAGGATTGGGTTGGGCAGGTAGAAGTAGCTTCCCAGAGGAAACAGGGCTTGAACAGCGCTGGGAAGAATGGGGAAGATCTGGATAACCAAGGGCAAAGGGCATTCCAGGTGAGGGAAATATCCCAAGCAAAGGCAGGGAGTCCAGAAAGCAGGGGTTCGGGGAGCCAGTGAGGAGCCCCAGTCAAGGGCAGGACAGATTTGGAGTGAAGGCTGAATAGCAGGGGGCAGCAGGGTCTGGGGTGGGGCTGAAAGGCCAGGCTCAAGAGTCTGGGCCATGATGGGGAGTCTGGTGGTTGGATCAGGGAAGTGATGCACAGATGATGGGAGGTCCTGAGGCCCCCAGGGGCAGCCCCCTTGTCCAAGTCACCCAGCAGCAGTGGCAGAGTGGGGATTTGAACTCTTGCCTCAGGAATGGAGCCTGGATGATGGGGAGGTGGGTGAGCAGCAACTGGCCAGGGATGGGACAGTGGCTCTGGGGAGGGCAGGGCGTGTGAGAGAGGAGGGGGAGGGCTGCCAGAGCAAAAGACCCCTTCTCCCAGGTATCACTCGGCACAGCCAACACCCCTGGCCAGGGCCTCATCAGGTCTCAGGGTCTGTGGGCAGGAACTGCAGGGTGACAGCTCTACCTCTTCCCCCCGATTCCCGCCCCGGCCTCAGCCGGCATCCACCAAGCTCCTTCCTGCCTGCCTTCCCTTTCTTCCTCTCTCCCCACTTAACAGATTGCGGCAGCAAGATGGCACAAATTTATGGCTCAACTCACCAAAAATAACAAGAGATCTATCAAAGGCAGTTTGCGTGAAATTAACAGGCGCCCGGGCCCTCTTGTCAAACTGCACTCCGGCGTGGCCCACCAGCTCCCGGCCTCATGGCTCTCCCAGTAGCAACCCAGCCCCACTCCACCTGGCCAGGCCACTGACTCTACTCCGGGTGTCCCAGGGAAGGGGAGCACAACTCCCCTGCTGCAGTACCTAGCAGAGGGGCTGGGACAAGGGTCCTCCTCTTCCTGCTCACCACCAATCTTGTCCTCCATCTGGCAGTTCCATGTGTGAGCCGGTTCTCCCGTGGCTGGTACCTGTGTCCAGCCGGCCCGGTGGGCCGGGGGCGGCGCTGCCACCAGGCACAAAGTGCCCTGAGCCCTGATGATGCCCTGGCCCTCAGACGTCCCCTGACACATGGAACGAACTGAGCCCTATGTCCATTGTCTCTTGCCCCTAAGAGATTGGGCAGAAGGGAGGAGATGGCAGAGAGGAAAAGTCTCTTGCCTGCCAGGGGAGAGGAAGGAAGTCTGGGCAGCAGGGTGCTGTGCAAGCCCACTTAGGAAGACAATGTCACCTCACCCCCTGCAACTCCCCATAAGGGCCCTCCCTGCAGGCAACCCCCACGAACAGCCTGAAAACAGGCCAAGCAGGACAAGGGGCGTGAGCTGAGGTCAGGCATGGAACAGCTGGGAGCCTAGGGCTCCCTGCTCAGAGATGATACCAGGCCTCATGCCCAGGGACAGGCAGCATCCAATCTCCACCCATCCCCAGTCTCAGAGGCCCCTGCAGAGGCTGTGATGATGATGGGGACCATGGTGGCCTTCCCATCACTAGCCCTCCCTGACCCCCAAAGACACCCCAACTACCAACCAACTCCTGCTTCCGGCTTCCACCAAGCCCAGCTGGCTGCTCCTGGCTCTGTGCTCCACATGGCAGCCTGCCCAGATGTGCCCGCCCATGAGGGTAAAGCATTGCTCCATCCACTGCGGACCACTGGGCCAAGGGACCACAGGGAAAGCCAGACAAAAGAGGCTGCCCTCTGCTGAGCACGATGGGGGAGGCCCCCACAGAGTGATAGGCAGTGACCACCAGGCAGGAAGAACCATAAACCTCCTGATATACGCCTGGCGCTCTCCGCCGATGTTCGACAAAGAAGCAAAATTCAATTTCTTCCTGCAGGCACTAAATCCCAGGCCGGCCTCCAAGGCCCATAACCTGCCCACGGCCTGCTGTCACTCGGACGGCTTCATCGACCAATGTTAAAGGCCAAGCTAGCCAGGGGGAGAGGCCAGAGCAAGGCCACTGGGCACTCGCCATGGACAGGCATGGTGCCAGATGTCTCCTGGGGGAGACTGAAAGCCCCCTCCACACTGCATTGGGAGAGGCTGCTGTCATGATAACTAGCCCCTCTAATTAATTCAGAGATATCTCCCCGTTTTACAGATGAAGAAACTGATGCCAAAAAATGGGATCCGCTGAAGGGAACAGTCAAAGGCAGTGCCCAACTCCAGGGCTCTGGCCTCCAAAGCAGGGGCGGGGACAGGTCATACTCCAACACGCCTAGTGGCCCTCACACAAGACCCCTTGCCTCCCTGTAAATACTCTCAGGCAGACCTAGATGCCTCTTCTGACTTCCAGCCCTGCATGACATCCTCATGATGGTAGGCCAGGACCTGTTACCCCAAATGGGGAATCCGAGGCCCGGAGAGGGAAGGGAACTCCCTTTTAGTACCAGAGCTGGGGACCGGAACCCAGATCTGCCTCCCCCCACCCACTCCCTGCCAGGCCCCCTGGCCAGTCTCGGGCCCGGCACTGTGCGGCAGGCACATGAGATCCAGATGAGGGGCTAGGGGCCTTGAAGCTGCAGGAAGGAGGGCCGGCAGAAGGTGGCTGTGGTGAGGGAACTGGGGTGGGAGCAAGAGCATGTAGGACTCAGGGCTCGCAGAGCTTTTGCCCAGTCAGCAGGAAGCTCTAGCTGCTGGCAGCCTCGGTCCCAGAAGACATGGGCCCAGAGGGGGAGAGAGGGGATGCTGGGAGCTGAGCCAGCCCAGCCCTCCAAGGCAGCCTTGAAGCCCAGGCCTCTTCACCTGGGCACCGCCCTCTGCCCTGACCCTGGGGCCACTGCCAAAAATCACTGACCTGTGAGGACAGGAACACATCCCTGCTCCCTGCCTACTCTCCAGCCTCCAGGCAAACTTGTCAACTTGCAGTGCCAGGACCTGCCACGGTCACTCCCAGCTTGGGGCCTTTGTTCGCACTGCTCCCTCTGCCCGGAATGCCTTCCCCGCTTCTTTGGCTTCGCTGGCTTCCACTTGTCCTTCAGATCTCTGCTCCTGTATCACTTCCTTCAGGAAGCCTTCCTGATTGCCCAGTGTGGGGAGTCCTCTCCCTGGGTTCACCACACCGCATTGGCCGATCTCTGCCCCCCCATTCACCCACCTAGACTGCAAACTCTTCGAGAGTGAGGTTTAACCCAAATCCATTTCAGGGAACCCCAACATCGGGACAAGGACAGACACAGAGGGGACACGGGTGAAGGACCATACGAATGGCCTGGGGATCTGCCAAGACGGGCCCCAGAGGGCCCCCTGGGCACACCCAACCCCACCAGGGCCCTGCTCAGACTCACCATATCTCATCTCGGTCGTGAACAGGTCATTGCTGCTCCCTGAATGCAAATCGGCCTCAGCGGGTGGGGCCGGGCCCCCGGGCACCAGGGCATTGGACAGAGTGTGGGCAGCCGGAGGGCCTGGAGGCGTGGTGGTGGTGGCGGGACCAGCCCCTGACTCCCCGGGGCAGCTGCAGCCCGGCTGGGCGAAGCCACAGGCCCGGCCGGCGGCACGGCCGCACTCCTCACTCCAGCGGCAGAGCACGCCACAGGTGAACTGGCTGGAGTTGTTGTTGTTGATGAGCAAGACCTCAACGAAGCGGAAGGCCAGGGCGGCAGGCGCCAGCAGGCGCGGGGCCTCCGAGGGCTCTGCCGACAGGCACAGCTGCACGAAGTTCTTGTCGAAGTGCAGGAAGGTAAAGGGGCCCGAGCCGCTGCACAGTTCCAGCCCCGCTGCAGCCTCCTCCTCCTCCTCTGGCCACCCCGCCTCTGCCTCCGCCCCGGCCACCGCCTCCTCTGGGCTAGGCCGCAGGCAGGTAAAGTTGACCAGGTAGTGGTCCAGGGGCAGCAGACGGGGGGCAAAGTGAGTGCACACCTGCTCCTGGCGGTTGAAGCGCAGGTAGAGGGAGTACTTGGTGGGGTCAGGGTTCTCCAGGGTCCAGGAGCAGCCCGAGGCGATGGTGGGAAAGAGGTCCTGCAGTGAGAAGGCCCCGTAGAGCACGCCCGAGGCCAGGGCGGAGCAGGCGCTGGGGGCGGGGTCGAAGGCGGCGGCCAGGCGCAGGGACAGAATCACAGATAGTAAGAGGGGACAGGCTGGGGTCATCCTATGTCCCTTGCCCTGTGGAGAGAGACGGCGGTCAGCGGTCCCAGGCACTACCAGCATGAGCTCTCAGTCTCCCGCGGCCTCCTCGCTGCCGGGGGTGGGCCTCTCGGGGAAGACTTTGAAGTCACCCACCTCCATCTGTGTGATCTTAGACAGGGGACTCGACTGCTTAGAGCCTCAGTCCCCTTACCTGTAAAATGTAGGCACGTGGGAGAGTGCCTGACTCTGGAAGCCCTTAAGAAACATCCGTTGTTGTCTCTGTCACCCTGTGATTCCTCGGTCAGTCCCACCAGCCAAAGGCACCCGGCCTGACACTTGGATCTAGCCCCATCCCCACCACCCAACTGGAATTCTCCAGAACCCTTGCTCTCAGTCGCAGTGTATCGTGATCAGCTGTGAGGCGTGTCACGCGTAATCCAGCGGTAATTGTCAAAGGAGCAATGTTTGACAACGATTTGCTTTTTTATAAATCAGAGCAATTCAAGGTTATTCCCGGAACAATGTCATTCTCACTCGCCTGCTTTTACTGAGTGGGCGAGAAAGGGGAGGAGTTACGACCGGTGTGCCAGGGGCTGCGCACAACCTGAGCCATGCCCCTGGGGGGCATCGCAAGTGTGAATGTCATGAGTACCGCTGTGGTGGATTTCCTGGTGGAAACAACAGGGCGAGGCACCTGCAAAATGGGTGCAGTATTTCCCTTAACCCCTCTTCCCTTCCTGCCATGGGGTTATCGTCCAAGGCCTGGCTCAGGGCCGCTACCCCAGTAAGGCCACCAAGCTATCGCCCAGCTCGCAGCTCCCGCAGCCCCTGCCTGCAAGTCCATAGCCCCAGTCAGCACCTCTATCCCCTGTTGTCTCCCCCGAGCTAGCTCATTCATCTCAGGAGTCTTCAAGCTCCTAGGAGTGGAGACCGGGGTTCACTGATTTCTCCCTCCCTGCCAAGTGCTGCACTGAGCCGAACCCCCAGCATGTGCTCCAGGTGTGGGCAGGCAACCAGGGCTCAGGCCATACCGTGACAGACGCGCAGGGCGGTCAGGCCCGAGTGGACAAAACCTAGCGGGCAGGGCACCTGCAGGTACCCTCCCACCCACCGGGCCAGGCCAGAGCCACTACCCACAGCCTGCACAGCCTCCACCCTAGCTGTCCAGAAAACAGAGCCTGGCACCTGGGCTGGCTCCGTCCTGCTTCCAGCCCTGCGCCCGAGGTGATCCCCATTGCCTCCCTCCTCCGTGCCGGCAGCATAGCTCACAGCACTGGATGGGCCCCTAGAGCCTGGTTGCTCCACATTAGAGGAGAAAAGATGAGGCTCCAAAAGGGGAGGCGACCTGCTCAAGATCACACAAGAGTGATCCAGCTGGGACTGGAAGCCGGGACCCGAAGCCCCAGCCCGGGGTTCCCTCTCATCCACCAATAGCCTCTTGCTCCGCGTCCCCTGCCTTGCCCAGGCTTCAGGCCTGATGGACAAGCCATTAGCCCTGGGAACTGAGTCACAAACAGGATAATTCACAGATGTGGCCAGATGTTCCCAAGACCCAGAGGCTCCCCAGGCACAGATTTCCCCTTGGCTCTTTAGGAGCCTCAACAGTGACTGGAGGGGGGGGGGAGGGCAGGAATTAGAACCCCAGAATTCCAATCCCTGCGCAGCATCCGTGGAACTTCTCACTGCCCCAGATCCCGCAATTGCCCCTCCCCAGCCATGGGATAAAGGGGGCATAGGGGGACAAGCTCAAGGCAGGCTCATTTCCTGGAGAGCACCCCAGCCTCCTCCAAAGACCCACGTGGAGTTACTGGGCAGATGTCAGAACAGGCTGTGTCTCCACTTCTCCCGCCAGAACTGAAAAAGGGACACAAGAGCCCTGGCCTTCCCTGCCCCACATCATGCGTGTCCCAAACTCTCCAGCCCGCCCAGCCTGCTGCAGCACCAGCGAAGCCGGGAGCTGATAATGAGTGACATCCAATCCCCCCGCTGCCCCCAATTATTTTTAAGCAGGCTGCAAAATTCAGGCCATAGCTGCAGCTCAGCAGAGGGGAGGTGGGGGCTCATTATAACTGGCCTCACCTCCCCCACTTAGAGCAGGGTGCGGAATCTACACACACACACACACACACACACAGAAGCTGGAACACTGCCGTGCCGTGCAGACATGCACACAAAAGCACGTATGCACAGACACATGAAAAGACAGGTGTTCCCAGGCATTCTACATGTGAACAGACACATACGCACACAGATCAGTGAAGCCACAGATGCGTGAATTCATACGCACACCAGGGTACAGGCACTCACATGTACAAGGTGTAAAGAGCCGGCCACTTGTACACTTGTACAGAGAGGCAAATGTACTCTCTCGTGTGAACACACACACAGGTAGCTGGCTGTTTGAGGCTTAGCACATGCCAGCTAAGTGTCAGGCAGGATCTGACTTGCTGCTCCTTCCTTTGTTTGTTCTTGAAGCTGGGGACTCAGACCTCCCCCCGCAATCCCACCTCCTGGTCCTCAGCTGCTCCCTCCACAGCCCCGACCCATCAAGAAGTGTTAGGTCCAGACCCTCAGAGACACAGCCTGGCTTCTGCACAACCCAGCCACCTCGAAACCCTGCCCAAGCCCCCTCCTCCAATCAGTCTCCTTCAGACACCCCCTTCACACCAATTCTGGAATTTCACGCTGCATCTGTATGACCCTCGTGGTTCCTGTGGTGACATAAGACCTCTGGGGCCCTTTATTTTAATATCCTTCTCCATCCATAAAATAAGGCAAACAGCACAATTCCAAGCTAAGTCAGAGAGAGCCTCTCCTGGGAGGGGACCTGGAAGGATCCTTACCTCACAGGCTGCGCAGGTGGCTATTAGCCATGATCCCCCCTCCCTGAGCCTCAGTTTCCCCCTCTGTGGAATGGAGACCACCTTCTCATTCAACCTCCCAGTGAGTTCCCGGCACAGAGCCTGGCCCAGGCAGAGCACTCACACGGTCCCTTCGCCTTCTCCCCTCCGCCTGGGAACCTCACAGACTCTCCCTGCTTCCCTGCTGAGGTCCATCGCTATCTCTGGGAAGGGCGCTTTGGGCTGAACCACGGAAATGGCTTTGCCACCTCCAAGCCCAGTAAGATCACAAACGTGCCCAAGAGCTGGAGAGGACAGGTATGGAGCTCAGCTCTGAGGAAGAACTTCCTGGGTCAGGAGGTTAATGGCGAGGATAATCAAAAGGCCTCCTCCCTCAGGACTTCAGCGGGCTGAGATGTGTGAGCTGCCGGGGAGGGGGTGGGGTGGGGTGGACACGGGACCTCCCCCGCATGCCTGCCGCCCGCCCGCCCGCAGACCTGAGAATCCCACCCTCTGCCCAAGCACACTGAGACCCCACAGGCCCGCCCGGCCTCGGGCTTCCCCTTCGGCCCCAGTGAGGGAATCGGAGGCTTTCGCAGCAGCTGGCAGGGACAAGAGCGGGGACGGGGGGCACCTCAGGGCAAGGGCTGGGTCTCCGGGATCCCCGGAATCGAGCCCCTTGCGCCCTGTGGGCTGGGAGCAGCGGCGCTGGGTGGCGGAGCGCCGGGAGCCCCGGCCGCGGGCGGGGGAGGGGCGGCGGGGGGGGAAGGGGCGCGGCGGTGCGCACCGCGGTCGCGTTTATCCACCTGGCAGCTCCAATTCGCCGGCCCGTCACTCACCCTCCGCCTCCCGGGCGCTCACTGCGGGGCCGAGCCCAGGCCGCCACGCGGGCGGGGACCCCCCACTCGGAGCCTTCGGGTCCCGTGCCCATGCACTGGCCGGGTGGCAGGGTCCTCAAGACCCCTCTCCGGGAGCTCTGGTACCCAGGAGGGCGCACACCTCCGTCCAGCTTCTGGAGCTGGTGGGCAGGACCGAGGGGAGGGGGCTCCCCCGAGTGCGGCCCCGCCTTCTCCACCCGGCCCAGAAGGCCGCTCCTCCTCTAGCTCAGGGGTCTTTCGGTCCCGGGAGGGGCCCTCCCGCCCACCGCGGGGGAGGGAGACGGGGGGCGGGCCCGCGAGGGGAGGGGGCGGTGACTCAGCCGCCCTCCGCCCGCCTCCCCGGAACTTTGCAGCAGCTGGAGCCGCCGTTGCTACAGGAACCGAAAGCTTTTGTTCCCCAATGTCAGGGCTGCCCGGGCAGGCTGGAGGCTGGGAGGCTGCCACTCCCCGGTGGGACCCAGGCCCAGCGACACTGCCCAGAGGACTTCCTGCAGCAGAACGCCACGGATTCGAGCCGCCTCTCTCCCCCTTACCCGCCCTTCACCAAGCCACTCCCGGCAAAGCCAGGTTTCTTCAAACTCTTGGGGCCCTCAGGCCCGGTCGCCCCCTAACTCTGACCTGGAGCACTAACTGTCCTGGAAAGTTCCTGATGGCGGTCTGACCCCCTGGGGAGAGGTAAGAGGTTCCTCTGAGCACCATGTGCTCCTCTGGTGCTGATTTCCCACGTGGGCCCCCCTAACAGGCAAGCCTACCTTTGGGGACCTTGACTTGGGTTTCTTCCCTGCATTTATCTTACCTCCCCTACTTGAACCAGGACCTCAGAGACCTTGGCCTGGCTTTCACTGATGCCCCTCTGGCCAGAGCTGATCCCAGAGCAGTCCAGCAGATCCAGAGCACCCAGATGGTGAAGGATGGGTGAGGGAGGGGAGAGGCTGACAGTCACAGGCTCCGTGGACCCACTCTGGGAGCTGGGTGGTTTCTGGCTTTATTATCCTGGGGGTTAGAGTGAAGTCACTAGAACCTGTTCTGCACTTCTCCTCTGGGAATAGGAGTAGTGTGGAGAGGGGCCTGACCTTGGCCTTGAAGACAGCCCAATAAACCAATCATTGTTGAGCATTACTAGGTGCCAGACACTCTGTACAATCTAATTTCATTCTCCCAGCAACTATATGAAGCACTTATCACTGACCCATATTATAGAGGGCCAAATGAAGCTCAGAAAGGTTATGTAGCCTGCCTAGGTCACACAGCTTTTGAACCCAGGTCACCTGGCCAAAAGCTGAGTTACTAACTACTTACTCAGCTCCATTACCTGGGCGTTGGGAGGGAGAGAAGAGTGCAGAGACCATCTGAGACCTCATTTTGAGTTACAGAAATGCCTACCACGTACACAACCACCCCAGGCTAGACCTCTCCCTTTCTGAAGAGTGATGGGGGAGAGGGGGAGCCGAAGAGGGGAGCAGAGAAGGGAAGACGAGGGGGAAATCTGTCAGTCTCAGTCCAGGGAAGACCCTCCCTTAAGCCTCCCACCACCACCATCAGGACATACCCCATCCAGAGTCCACATTGACCCCTATGGCAGCAAGGGGGACACTCCCCAGGTGCCTGCGCTGTCCCAGGGCCAGGTGGACTCCCCCGCCTATGCCATGCCCAAACCAGACTGAGCCCACCTTTGCCCCCACCCACCACCTAGTGGGGACTGCCATGGGGTAGACAGAGGCTCCCTGGGGACACCTGCCCAAGCCCAAACAAGCCCATCCAGACCATCTCAAATCCAGGGGCCAATCCTGCTGGTCTGTCCCTGATAGCTCAAAGGGCTCCTGAATCCCTGCTGGGATGAGCCCTCCACCCCACCCCACCCCACCCCGCCCCCAGAGCATAGGGTCTGACAACCAGAACTGTTCCCGCACGGCTAGCAGGAGGGGGCATCCGGCCTCGCCCGCCAACCTCCTCTTCCCCAGGGACTTCCCAGCGCCAGTCCCGCAGCCACCGCTGCTGCTCCGGCTGCGGAAACCTGGGGTTACCCGCGGGAGGAAAAGGGGCGGCGGGTCCGGGGCTGCGGGCAGGGGGCGCCAGAGGACGCCCAGGGGCCCGGCCGGCAGCTGGCGAGGCGGGCAGGCGGGCAGTATCTCTGGCCCGGGAGCCCCTCCCCCCGCGGGCACCAGACCCTTCTTCGCCCGCTCTGCACCGTCCGCGGCGCAGAGGACTTCCCTCGGACCGAGCTGACTGCGGGAGTGGCCGCCAACTTCACAACCTACAACCCCCCCCCCGGCCCCCGCCCCGTCATGCCAGCCCCCGGGGCTGCGGGAGGGTGCGTTTGGTGCCCGGCTCTATGCCCCAGGGGTGGGAAGAGAAGGATGGGGGATGGACAGACTCCGACCAAAGATGGACACGGGAGCCAGGGATGCAGGGCCAGTCGAGATCCCGGCCGGAGAGGAGGGGGCTCGGAGCAGACATGGGGGACACGGCCCCAAGTCCAGGCTGAGGGGGAGGAGACTTGCAGCAGAGATTGGCGAGGGATAGAGAGACTCCAGGCAGATATGGGGGAGGAGGCATCGGGACAGAAATAAGAAGGGAAGCATGGTCGGGGTACTGGCGCGGGGAAAGGCAGTAACTATGGGCAGACATGGATGGGCATAGGAAGGACTCTGGGCAGAGATGAAGTGGAGGGGAGGAGCAGGGTCCGGCATCCAGACGAGGAGGGGCGATTAAGGGGAAATACACAGTCGAGCTGCAGGTTGGAGAAAGGGGCTCTAATCAAGGTGGGGGGCGCACTGCCAGGATCCAGGCTAAGACAGGAAGAGACTCGAGACAGCAATGAGGGTAAGGTCTGGGTCAGGATTGTGGGGGAGGGCTTTAGCAGAAATGGGGTAAGGGGAAGGGGGTGGAAAAGGAACTCACCAGAGATGAAAGGGGCCTCGGCCCCAGGCTTGGAAGTTCCCAAAGAGATGGGAGTGGGTAGATGCAGAAAGAACTCAGTTCGGGAGGGGGAGGATTCAACAGAGATGGGCTAGGGGAGCGCCCCGAGTCCGGGCCGGTGCGGAAACTCGGGACCGCGCCGGGAGGGCTCGGTGCGGGGCCGTGTCGAGGTCTGGGACCGAGCACTCACCTGGGCGCCGTCAGCAGCAGGAGCGGGGGCCGGCGCTGGCGGGGGCAGCCACGGGGCGCAAGTTTGCCATCCCTAAGGCGGGGGCCTGGCCGGACGCGGGGCAGCTCGCGGCAGCGGCGCGGAGGGGCCGAGGCTCCCGCTCCGCCGAGCGGCGGGTGCAGAAAAGGCGCCGCGGAGCAGCGCGGGGCGGGCGGGCGCCGGGCCGGGCGCGGGCTCCTGCCACCGCCTCCTCGCCGCGCCGCCCCCCCCCCCCGCTCCCCCGCCCCGAGCAGCGCCCGCGCCGCGCGCCGCCTCCTATTCGCGGGCGGCGGCCGCAGCCCCGGGCTCCAAAAGACGGCGCCGCATCCTCGGTCTCCGAGCGCCGCCGCCGCCGCCACTGCCGCCGCCAAACCCGGTTCCTCCCGCCGCTCCCGCCGCTCCGGCCGCTGCCCGCAGCGCGCGCCGGGCCGACTGACGGCCGAGGCGGGACGCGGCGCCTGCGCGGGCTGGGCCCGGGAGGGGGCGCGCGCCAGGCCGGGCGCGAGGAGCCGCGGGAGAAGGGGCGGGGGGCGGGGGCGACGCGCGCCGCCTCCTGTTAAAGGGGGAGCAGCGCCCGCCGAGCCAAGCGCACCCTCCTCCTCCCCGCCCTGGGCCCCAGGCGCCGGCGCGGGAGAAGCCCCGGGTAAGCCCCCGCCCCGCCCGCGGCCTCCTGGACCGCAGGTTGCGGCGATCCGCGACGCCCCTCCAGCGATACCCCAGGCCGGAGGCAGCTCGCGCAGCCAGGGTCTCCGGGGCCCGGGGTGGGGGGTGGGGGGGCCTGAAACATTTGCCCCACCCTCCCCCGTGTGCATTGCAAATTGCATATCCCTGTGCATTCAGGTGCCACTCCTGTGCGCTGAACTTTGCATATGCTTATGCACACAGGTGCCCTATGTGTGCACTGCAATGTCGCCTGGCTGTGTGCATGCAATTGCTACACACATACACAGTGTGTTAACATGTGCTCAGGTCTGGAATGTATGTTGGCTCTTCCTATGGGTAGAGATGCTATATGTGTTCAAGCTTACAAGCGCCGCATACGTGCTGAATGCTCTGGGTCACTTGTATGTAGGAGCCACATATGTACACTGCAGTGTGGTATGCTTGGTGCATACTCTAGTGTAAACTGCAATGTTGCATGTCCCTAGGCACGGGGATGCTACACGTGTGCAGTGTGTTACATGTTTTCCTGAGTGCCTGTCTATTCCCACAAGTGCCTTTTCCTGTGCCAGGGGCGCCCCCATGTTGCATCTGTTTGCGTAGAAGCAGACGGAATGTACGGACCTGCCCCCTCCCCAGCCTGGCACTGTGCAGTTGGGTGGGGCCAGAGCCCACATGGTGAAGGTGGTTCCCAGGGAGATGCCTATGGCTCAGGGCCCTGGTCCGGTGGTTTTGTGGCCTGGGACATATTGCCACCAGGAAGGTGGGCCGACCAGGGACGCACCACTTCGGCCAAAGACAAGTAGGTTAATCAAATGGCTCTGGTCAGAGGAGGAGCCAGCAGGGGGCAGCTTTGCAGTGAGGGTTGGGATGATTTCAGGAACCCTACTTTTTGAAGGTTCCCTGGCCAGGAGAGGGCTAAGCCTGGGAAGCAAGGAAGCTCCAGTCCACCCAATCCCAACCCCACCTCTCCACTGAAGCCCCTTGAGTTGTGTCACCCTGGAGACCAGGGCAGGACGAGAAGACTCCACGTCCCCCTGGGGGCAGTACCAGGAAGAGGCAGAGAGAAAGCCCCCTGTTCACTCCCTCTGTCTCTCTCTCCCCCCCTCCAGCAGTCTCCGTGACATTTGTTGTGAGTAATTGTGAGAGATTATCGACTTTAATGGAAGGAGGTAATAAGGGGCGATGAAGGAATCTCACCTGTCACCTTAAGGGAATTTATGAGGCTGTATGAGACAGGGAGGAGGGCTGGCACCTATCCTTTCCCAGCGGGAGCCCAAGGAGGCCTGTGCCTTAAGCCTGGCACTGGCAGGCAGGGCTCCTGGGTTCTTGCTGGGCACTCTCAAACATACCCAGGTCTCTGGGTTTGGAGGCTCAGCCGCTACTGTGAAAGCCAAGGCAGGCCTTGCCATCTACAGTGGGAGATCCCAGGCCTCCTTACTTGGGCATTGCGAAGGGCAGTGGGGGGTGCTGGAGTTCGGCCTTAATGAGGTGGGCAAAGGTGGGGAGAGTGGTCAGGATATGAGGTACGCACAAGGATGTAAGGACAGGTCCTCAGAAGCTTCCAGGACCCTGTACTCCAGAGCTCCAGCCCCTTCCACTCCCACAGGGAGCCTGCCTCCCTCTTTATGAATATTCATTGAATTAGCATACTAGAGACCCAGAGCCCAGAGAAACCCAGGCAGGTCTCTTGCAGATATAATGCAGCTGGATCCCTGAGGCCCTCCCTCTCTCCCCAGGATCCAGCTGGGTGCAGGGGTAACGGGAGGGGCTGGCTCTGGAGAGACAGCAGCCTTTTGTCTGTTTCTGTGTTCCTTGGTAGCCCTCTGACTTCTCAACCCCATTCTTTCAGCCACAAAAATGTATGCCCTGGGAAAGACAGGTGGTCAGACAGAGTGAGGGACTGACAGAGATGGTACCCCCATACCTGGGGGCTCACGGGGCAGGGTGGCGAGGTCAGCAAGGCAGCAAGGGCTGCGGGAGCTGGGTAGAGAGAACAGACCTCCCAGGGCTTGTGCAGCAGCAGGCTAGATTAGGGCCAACCTCTGGAAGGCTCTCCTGAAGGTGCCTCCCCGCATCAGGGCTTCCCCACCTCCTTTCCCAGGAGCCCCTGCCCTTCCAGACTCACTCTGGTGATAATGCCGCCCGGGAGGACTTGGAGTAATTACAGATCGTTTCCATATTCAAATCCAGCTGGTTGAAGAGAAATTACTTCTCTGACAGCCCAGGCGGGGGTGGGAAGAACAAGTCTAAGCCCCAGGAAGGGCCTCTAGGGAGCCTAGGACAGAGACTGGGCAAGGGAAGGGGCCCCAATCAGAGCCTGAGCACGGAGGGTTTAGGCAGAAGAAAGGGATACCTCCCGCCCACCCCTCCGCTGAAACACAAAGACTGGGCAAAGGACAATGACTCCCAGCCCTTTAGCCCCATTTGGGGCTCCCTCTAGAACCTCTGACGGGAGGTGGGGGACCCATCCCCCAAGGGCAACTAGAAGTCAGGCTCTCTACCATGCTCTCACGTTGCCTCCCGAGGTGATCTTGAGAAAATCCCTCCAGCTTTCAGAGCCTCTGTTTCCTTACCTGTGAAATGGTATAAATGATCTCACCCGGCCCCCAGTGACATAAGGGATATGGAGCAGCAAGAGCTGTGCTCCTGAAAGATGCCTGTTTAAATCATTGTTTTAGTACCAGTTAATTCGTATTTTGGTTAACAATGACAACCACCGGTGGTCCATTCCGGAGGCAGCACAGCCCTCAACAGGGCAGCTCAGGAGGGGATAGTGGGTCCGAGGGGCACAACCCTGGCCTCACTGGCCTGGCCTCAGCCCTGCCTCCCGCTGGGCCAGCCACTGCCATGCTTCATTGCCCTTTAAACAGATGAGAAAATGTTCTTCTTCTCTTCCCAATGATTTATTTGGCCCAGAGCCTGGTCAGGTTTCCTTCCAGCCCCTGGGACCCAGAAGTGTCCTTCCCTCAGGCCCTACCCTCCACTGACACTCAGCCAGGCATCCATGGCAGCCCAGAGCTCTGAGTACCAAGGTCCCCTTTTAATCCCCCAACCCCACCCCAGATACCCATCAGAAGCTCATAACATGTTTCCAAAGACACCCAAATCCATGTGATAGTCTTCTATCAGGGTCTGTCCCGGAGCTCATGTGACAAATACCTCACTGTTGTAGATGTCATGGATCCTGGAGGGGTATCCTGGAAAAGGTGGACTGGCCCTCTCTGCCTGTGGGGAGTCCTACATGTCTAACTTCCATCCTTCCTGCTGCAGATGCCAAATGGGTTAGGAGCCTGGGGCAGCCCAGGCTGGGTGTTTGTCATTTTCTTGGTGCTGTAGATCAAGGAGAGGAGGGAGGATTAGTTGCTTCCTAGCCAGATCCTCCCAGAAGTTTAACATCTGGTTTTCAGCCCCCTGGGCAGTGCCTGTATTCTCTGGCCCCCAGGGCAGGGGGCAGAGAAGATCTTTAGGGTCCTGGGTGATCCTCACACACTCCTTACACCAGAGGGTGCATGCAAGAGCCTGCCACCTAGAAGGTGCCTTTGCTCACCCATTCAACAAATATTTATTGTTTACTGTGTTCTAGGCACTGGGATCCAGGCCATCAGCAAGTTCCGTTGCTTCTACCTCCCAGAATATCCCAAATCTCTTCACTCTTCATGTCCCCACTGCCAACATGGAAATCCAATCCACCAACATCTGGTGCCTGGACCTCCCTTCTTTAATCTCCACGCTCCCACTTCTACCTCCCAGCCCTAATCCATTCTCCTGGAGGCCACTGAGCCCTCTTTTTAACATGTAAATCAGAGCACTTCTTCTTAAACCCTCCAATATCTTCCTGCTGCACTGAGCACCATGACCTTCCAAGCTCCACATGATCTGGCCCTTACCAGCCTCCCCAGAGCCATCTCCACTACCCCACCTTCACCCCATCCCCACACAATATTGGAGGAACACAGGTCTTGAAAAAGTCCAAATCCTTCTTCCCCCCGCCCTTGCCCCAGTTCACCAGGAAGGTCTCAGTTCCAATATCACCTCCTCTAGGAGGCCTCCGGGATTATACTTCTAAAGCAGCCCTACCCACCCATCCCCAATCGCTCCAAACCATGGCCTTGCATTTCCGTCACAGCAACATTATTTGAAAATATGTTGTCTATTTACACATGTCATCTGTTTCCCCTGCTGGACTATGAGTTCTGTAAAGGCAGGGACCTTGTCCATCCATTCAGTTGGATCCCCTGGCACACAGCATTATGCCAGGTATATGGTAGGTTTTTGTCAAGGGCACGAATGGTCAAAGGGCAAGTAAAGACCCTGCCCTCACAGAGGTTCCAGTCTGTCATCCTCGACCCATGTTTGTCCAATAAAACTGTTTCGCAGTTTCCCATGTGAAGAATATGAAAGGACTTCTGCCTCTGTCTCTCACTGGTTGTGTGACCTTGGACAGGTCACATATGCTCTCCGAGCCTCGGTTTTCTCTTCTGTAAGATGGAAATAATGATCCCAACCTAGCAGAGCTGATGGGAGTCACAAGAGACGATAAAAGATGAAGGCCTCACACAGCACCAGACCCAGGGAGGAGTCATCGGCAGGAATGCGGCCCCCTTTTGGGACTTACTGAGGGCTGCAGCTGTTCCAGGTTCTGGGGATGTGGAGATGACTCAGAATGGGGCTCTGACCTTGAGGCCTTCCCAGCGCCCCCTCCCTCCCACCCAGGGAGAGAGGAGTTCTTATCTAATGAGATCACTGCTGTGAAGGAAGCCACTGGAATGACCAGGACAGTGTGAGTGTGTGATCCCTGCAGAGAAACTGAGTCCGAATCCACTTCTCTGCAGCACCTCCACTCCTTATTCTCTTCCTTTTCTGTCTTCCCTGTCTGTGTAAACAGACACACACACACATGTCGATGCATGTACCGATGAACCCATATCCACACACTTACACAGTCACCGGTCCACAGACATACATGTGCCTGGCAAACACAGGTGTATAAATAACCACACACAAACCCCAAAACACACACCCCCCTCCATTTTTCTGGCCCAGTGGGGACCTGTCTGGCTCATCTATGAATCCTGTCACCTCCTGCTCCAGGCTGTGATTAGACACGACCCCTTCAGGTTGCCAGGAGGCAGCCTAGGCTTTCCTCCTTGGTAAATTCTCCTTAAGGCTTAATTCCACACTCCCCTGCTGCAGGCCTTAAGGACAAGGAGCCCTGGCAAGCACTCTGGACACCCAGAAATGACAGCACGATCCCCTGTACCCACACCCCCAGGCTGGTGGACAGGCAGAGGGTGGAGAGGTGCCTGAGAGGAGCTGCTCCCGGCTTCCTGCCCAGGTGGAAAGGGAAGGGGAACCCCTCAAGGAGGGTCTGGGACACTTGGCAGGCATGGGGCACACCGGCAGTGGGGGGCCAGTGTGCTCCCACCAGCAGGGATGCCCCATGTTCTCTCCCCCGGGCTCTGTGCCACCTGGATCCAGCTGGACAGGGCTTGTGCCAAGCAGGACACACTGAGCCTAACAGGCAAGGGTGGGGGCGACCCAGAGGTCTAAAGGGACCAGCTCGTCCTGTTGAGCCCCTCTGTGGGCCTGACGTCATGCCAGCTACTTTTAACTTATTGTCACAACAAACCCTGACACCGGTATGGTCACCCCCATTTCCCAGATGAGGAACATGGCTTAGAGGGAGGCAGAGAGAGAACCCAGCCACCTGTCATTCAGAAAGGCCCTGCCTTAGTTTTGCCTCTCCCTTGTCCCCCCTGTCACCCCCCCCCCCCGGAGGACAGACCAAGCGCAGGCTGTGGAAAACAATTTATTTCAGGATTATAGCTGATCTTCCAGAGAGAACCAGCTCGCTCAGGATGAGAGATCTGAAGGGGTCTGACTCCCAGGGCCTCTCCCCTGTAAGGAAAGGCTGAAGCAGGACTCCCGGATTTGGGGGAGGCAACCAGAGTTGCTGAGGGTGCTGGGAAGGACATCTCACAGGACCACTGGCAAGTACACACCTCCCTGGCGGGCACAGCCACACTCCTTGCTGACACACCCCAGGAGGACGTCCCCTTTGCTAGAACATTCATCACCTCAGGCTGGCAGCAAAGCAGTCACCACTGGGTGAGAGGGTGGGCCTTCGATCTCAATGCCAAACCTGACACAACTCTGCTCTCTGGGGGGTCCCAGGCGTGGGGGCCAGGGCTGTGGATGGGGCAGGGGGTTGGGGGAGAAGGCTCTGAGCGTTGTGGTTGGAGGGGAGAGGCCCCGGGGTGCATCGCCAGCCGGCGTTCTGCATGTCAGAGTGGGAGTGAGCGGGGCTGCGCTCGGGAACACGTGTGGGTGGCTGTGTGCGTCAATGCGTGGGGACAGAGCCTGTGTGTGTGTGTGTGTGTGTGTGTATGGTGTGCCTGTGCACAGGTTTTGTATGTGTCTGCCTAGGCCTTGTACGTCAGAAGCCTGGGCCTGGCTCTGGGATCTCTGCTCTGTGTGTGTTTGTGGGTCTTTGTCTTTGTACGCAGGGTGTGTGGTGTTTCATGCATAATTTTTCTGTTTGTGTATGTGTATGGCATATAACGCATCCAGGCATGTGATGCCGGGGTTTGTGTATCCGCTCGGTGTCTAGGTGAACGTGGAGTGTGTTGACAGGGCTGGGTTTAGTGTTGGCGTTTGTGTGCAACCAGTATGTGGTATTTCTTTGTATTCCATGCCTGAGCCTGTGTGTGTGTGTGTGTATGTGGGGGGGAAGTGTTTTCAGGCCTGTGTCTGTGCCTTTTGGGGGGGGGGGGTGCCTGAGTCAGGGCATATGGCATTTTCAGGTCTGTGTGTGACTGATCTCTGTGTGTCAGTGTTTGGAAGGTGTCCGGGCCAGCCCCGCGCTGTGTCTCCCTGAATGTACTGGGCGGCGTCGGCAGGCCTTCCCGTGGTGTCGGGGGTACACACTGTGGATGATAATACTATTTGGTGTGTGACTATGGGTGGCTGTGACCCTGGGTGCCCTCTATATGTGCCTAGATGAGGGGTGTGGATTGGTGTGTACTGTACGTCTGCAGATCTGTATGGATGACACTGTTATTCTTGTCCTCCGGCACTTTTTAAGCGAATGCCTCCCGGGAAGCCTCCTCCTCCCCGAAGGCTGAGATCTGGGGCCATGCTCTCCACTCCCAGCCACCTTGGCCAGCTCTGCACTTGCCTTGCGGGGAGAGAGGGGTTGCGGGGTGGGGGGGGTGGGGGGGTGGTAAAGGAACCCAGAAACTGCCGGCCACGGGTCAAGGTCGCATGGCAGGAAGCGCAGGGGCTCTTTCTCGGAGGGCGCCCCGCACCCCTCCTCTCTCACAAAGGGCCCTGCGCTGGTCTCCCTTGAAATGAATTTTAATTTCCGCTCGGGGCGGGCGTTCGTCGTGAGGCTGGAGCCAGCAGGGCGGCGGCGAGGTGCGGGGCCGCGGGGTCGCCGGGCCGAGGACGGGAGCGCAGATTTGAATTTCAAAGGCGGCTGGGGCCCAAGTGCGTCTGCGTTGTGCGATTGTGTGTGCGGCGCTGGTGTGTCGGCCCAGGCGCGCCTGCGTGTGTGGCGTGTGTCTGGGTGAGCGTGTTTTGTGAGTGTGCCTCTGAAAGGCGCGTGCGAGCCCCCGCGTGGGCTGCGAGTGCGAGTGTCGGGGAGCCCGAGCGGCCGGGGGGTCTCTGTCTCGGTGCGAACGTCCACAGCGGCGTGTCTGGGCGCGCTCGCGGGCCGGCGTGGCATCTGCGAGTGTGTATTTTTAGGACGAGTCTGCACCACCGTGTGTGTGTCCGCGCTCCAGGACCTGCGTGTGGCTGCGAGCGTGGCCGCGCGCCTGGGCACTCGCGTGTGTGTCACGGAGTGGACGTCCGCAGGGCTGTGAGGGTGTGTCCGCGTGTCCGTGCCCGCGTGTGGACGCGCGTTTGCCCCTGTGAGTCCGTGTGGGCGTCTGTCTGGAGGACCGCGTGTCCGTCTGAGCGTGCCCGCGTCCCAGCCCCTGCGTGAGGCTGCGAGTGTGTCCGTGCGTCCGCGTGCCGGGGGGTCTGTGCCACCGGGCGTCTCCCGGCGCTGGCGCCGCCGAGAGCGGGTGTCTGCGCGGGTGTGCGGCGGCCGGCCACGGGGCAGGGGTCGGGGAGCCGGGAGCGGGGAGGAGGGTAGGGGGGTAGCGAGGGCGCCCCCCCTTCGTCCGCCCCCCTCCCCCCGCAGCGGCCCAGCTCGCCGACCCGCGGGCGCTCACTGGGCTCTCGGGAGGCAGCGGCCGGAGAGGACGGGCCGTTAGCCCGAGGGGCGGAGCGGCGCCCGGTTCACGCTCTCCCTCCTCCGAGGGCCTGGGGGCAGCTCCTCCGTCGCGGGCGACCGGCCTGCGCCGCTGACAGATCGCTGCCGCCCTGTGGCCGCACCGGAGACTCAAGCTAGAGACCGGGAAGGACCGCCGGGGGCCCCCGGGGCCTCGCCATCTAACAGGCACTGGCACACACGGACCCTAACTCAGACACACCGGGGCACATTCCCGAGCACACTCAACACACACAGGAGTGTGGGCCAGGCCGCGGACACTGGCTCAGGGGTCAGGCCCACTGGTGCAGAGCCAGGAAGGCACGCGTATGCGTGCTCCCCCTCCCCCACACACACATCCAGAGACACAGGCAAGTTCGTGGGCACATCTTGCACTCACTGGAACAAACTCCACCCCCCTCCCTGGGTTTTGGACCCTGTGGGGGGTGAAGAGGGCGGAAGCTCAGAAGTCCTAGGGAAAAGGGGCAGCCTGAGTCCCGGGCTCTGGGTTGGGCCCTGACGGGGGTGGCTCACCCAAGCATCATACCTCTCAGAAGATGGGGGGGAGGCGCAGGCACAAAGACCCCCAATCCAGTTAGTTGTTCCCAGTCATTCCCACAGGGTGCCATCCCACAGCTGGAGGCAGGCAAGAGCCAGGGGCTGCCTTCTCATGGGGGTTCCTCCAGGATCCTGGCTGGAACAGGCAGGTGCTGTCAGGATGCCCAGAGGACAACAAATTAGGAACTAGGGTTGGGATGATGGTTTCAGGTTCTCCTTCTCTGCAGGATTGGGAGCATTTTGAGAAGGGGTAGGGGCTGGCTGACTCCCCCCAGTAAGGCTCAGCAAGGGGCCTGGCACCGAGGGGCTGCTCCCAAAACACTATTAACTAAATTAAAAAAAAGAAAGAAATGAGTTAGAGAATGTAGAGGACCACCTAAGGGCTGAAAGAGCACCACACAGAGGCAGAAATAGTATATCCAGGCTCTCTTCATGGCTGTGTGTGCGCACGCACGTGTGTGTTTATGTTTGGGGGGAGGACACAGGAAGCTGGAGGTGAGACTGGAAACACATCACCGTGGGCTTTGTAAGCTAAACCAGAAGTAGGTTTTATTCTGAAAGCAACAGAGTTCTATGGAGCGTTCTGGATAGGAAAGAATCGTAGTCAACTTTGTTAAAGGAGAAACAGCTGGGCAACTGGAAGGTGGATTTGAGGAATCCAGGACTGGAGAAGAGGAATGGTGAGAGGCTCATTCATTCTTTCAATCATTCATTTATTCATTCAACAAATATTTATTGAGAGCTTACTAAAATTGTCTGGCACTGGGGCGCCTGGCTGGCTCAGTCGGTGAGCATGTGACTCTTGATCTCTGGGCAATGAGTTCAAGCCCCACGTTGGGCATAGAGCTGTCCGGGACAGAAGGGGTGAAATGGATACAATCTAGGACCTCAAGAAATTTCTAGAACCTGACCACTTAACTGCTGAGCTTATGTGGAGTTCACCTTCTAGTGGGGGAGGGGAGGCAGACACAAAAGCATAAATACATGGAATGTTAGTGTTGATAAGTGCAAAGAAGGAAAATAGCGTCGGATAAGGAGGCATGGGTGTTAGAGGAGAACAGGGGGCGATTCTAGGCGAGGTGGTCAGGAAAGGTGTCTCTGAGAAGGTACCGTCTGAGCAGAGGCAGGAGGTGAGGGATATGTAGAGGAAGAGCAGTCCATATAGGGGCAGTTGTAAGTGCAAAGGTCTTGAGGAGGAGTGCGCCATTCACTCACATGGGGAAAGACTTACGGGAAGTCGATGATTTCTATTTTGGACATGCTGCATTGAGGTGCCTTCAGGACATCCAGGGACAGGGCCCAGGAAACAGGAGAGATGTGGGTAAAGATAGAGACGAGGGAGAATGGAAGCCCCGGCACGGCTGCCGCAGGAGAGATTAAGGATAGATGGCAGGCAGGGAGGAGAACGGGGAGCAGCCCACGGTGTGAGAATCCATTTCGGGGAGAATGGCTGCTGGGGATGGGTAGCAGGGATGGGGACCAAGTGACCAAAATGGCACCCCCCCCAGAATGGTCCTGGTACTAGCTTCCCCTCCTCTCCATCCCCCTGGGGCCACAGTCTCTCCTCACTTTCCAGTCTACCCTGCTGCATGGGAGAGAGCCAAGGAAACAGGCGAGGGTGTTGACAGGAGCTCCTTTCCACAAGGAAGTCCCCTGGGCTCCCTCTGCCGCCGTCCTGGCCATCAGAGCCAACCTGTCCACCTTTACAGCTTCTTTCCTCTCACCTAAGGATGAATCCTCAGGTAACTCAGCAGCTCCCTCAGCAGGACTCAGTCCCGGGGAGCAGGGGAGCCTGGACTGAGAGCCTGGAGGGCCATAGACTTCCTAGGTGGCCTCTGAGCCTCCATTTCAGCCTATGTTGGGATTTGAAGGGACAACCCCTTAGCAGGACCTTCAGGCCCTACCAGGATCAGAATTTCTGAGGCTCGTTCGTCACATTTCAGATGGTTTCATTGGTGTGTTTTAACTGTTGAACAACTGGCTCTGGGGAGGGACTGGGGAGGCATAGCCTTGATCTGTAGCATTTGCCACTTTCCATGGTGTAAATCCTCCCATGATGGTCAATTTAAACAACTAATGTGAAGTCAACTGGCTGGCAAATTCCAAACCATTTAACAATGGGCTCTCATAAACTGGTATGAGCTGGTTCGGCACCTTTGCCAGACACTTTTCCGAGATGGAAGAGAGGCAAAAAGTCTGGGCAGGGCTTGGGGTTATGTGCTAGTGGCGGAAAAAAATTGGGATTTCTAGCCACGCCCATCTTCCCTCTCGACACCAGGAAGAGGCTAGAGCCTCTTGTCTGCCCCCATTGCTCCTCTGACTTTAACCATGTGACATCCTTCCTAGGCCTCTACCCATTGCATTTCCTACAAAAACTGGACTGGTATCCACAGCCTCACCCACTTTCCAGCCTCCCTCTCAGAGGGACCCCCCTTTCCTTTTGGAAACCGAGGCCAGACAGCCATGGGCTATGCCACCCTGACCCACAGCCAGGCCATGGCTGTGGTCATTATAGGCAGGTGACGTGGATATCTGGTCCCGCTCTGCCGCCAGCTCCCGGGGCTTTCCCCTCCTGACCTGCCCTCAGTATCCCCATCTGTGAGATAGGCAGCAACCGCAGGCTCTCCAAAGGCCCTTTGAGCTGTGAGATTGTGCCATTTCTATCATTCCTTATCTCAGCCCTGATGGCAACTCAGGGCCTCCTCTCTCAGAACATTTGCCCAGCCTCCTAGACCCTCCCTGCTCCAGCGGCCCCCCACTGCCTCTGGCTCCCCAGGCTCCCCGATAAGGGGCCCAACTAATTACATTAGGATTTCATGCCAATTAGCAAAGAATTACACGGGCAAATTGGTGCCTAATTTGGAGCAATAACGACAGTTCCACTGGCCGAGGCAAGATCGGTGCAAACAAGACTGTTCATCCGGCCTGGTCCTACTGGAGCCCCTGGAGGTCGGGAGCCGCCAGCTCTCCACCCCAGACCTGGGCCAAAGTCTGCAGTTCTCCTTTAAGGATCTTTAAGCGCTGTTTATGTTGATGACAGGGTCTGACCAGGCCTTTGCTAAGAGAAGGGTAGAGAGGAGGGGGAGGAAGGGTGGATAGTAGGGAGAGAGGAGCTGGGGCAAACGGGGCCACCTTCACTGAGGAGGTGGGGAGGAATGAGGGACGGGAATTCACAGGCTAAAGGCTCGGAAGCTTGAGTGGGTCATATGAGCTCAGGACCAATGGAGAAAGCAGTTAGAGGAGAACACAGGCTCATGCAGGGGGGTGGGAGGGCTGAGGCTGTAGAGGTGGGTAAGCCCAGCCAGGGAATGCCATTACAGCCCATGAAGCATGCTCCTGGAGGCCTGGGAGCCCCTGGGGGCAGGGGAGGAGGAGGAGACTATTCTGAGACTCATGCTGGGTCCTGACCTTGGGCCACCAGCAACCACCCATCCCACCAACAGCTGCCATGGGGTCCCCTCGAGTCTCCCGTCTTCACATCACTGGAACCCACTTTCCTTATCCAGGACCACAGAGACTACAGCTGTAGCTGCCAGTCCTGCCCCTCATCCCCCTCATCCCCGTCTGTATTTGCCCCCAAGTGATCACCCTAAGGAAAAAAGCAAATCAGATTCCTCATTTGCTTAAACCCTCAATGGCTCCCCAGGGCTCTCAGGATAAGTTCAAGCACCCCACCTCACTATTCACTGCCTTTTACCATCCGGCCCCTGTGGACCTCCCAGCCTCCCTCCCTTTTCACCCCCACAGCCACCTGGTGTCCTGGGAACTAGACCCCCGTTTCCTGATTGTACCAGCCTCTTTCCCACCTCCCAGCCTTTGACTCTGCTGTTCCCTCTGCCTGGATTGCTGTCCCAACACCCCTTCTTTGTTACCAAATGCATCCTTCCAGGCCCCCCTCCTCTGCCTCCCAGATTCCTCCAGGAAGCACCAATTCTTCTCTCCTCCGGGCTCCCTTTGTCAAAACCTTCTTCTGTGGCACTGTTCACTCTGCATCAAAGCTGTTGGTATCAGCATCTGCCTGTCCCACCAGGCTCGGAGCTGCTCACGGGTAGGGCCTGGAGCTGATTTACTCTGTGTCTCCTTCATCCAGCACAGAAAACAAATGAACAGAGAAGAGGAAGGGATGAGATAAAAAATGTTCCTCTGAGGATAGTGGGGAAACTGAGGCAGAGACCCAGAGAAATATTCATGAATCTGGTCGATGCTGCACTTGGAAAGCTGAGTCAGCTTTCAGCCCCCTGTTCATTGGAACCAAGCCCTGATCACATCCCTCCAGGTTTTCTTCCTGAACACCCTCCCAAAGCTTGGAGTACCTCCCTTCAACCCATTCTTATCCAGCTGTTTTCACCTCTGCTTTCAACAAATGAGGTAAAGGAAACCCCTACTAAGCTAAGGATAACCTCCAAAATAAAGGCAAGTCTCATGAGCGCAATGGCACAGTAAATTGAACTGCAACATGAAGGCCTAGGGGCAGACTCAAGGAGGAACCTACTGACCATCAGCACTCAGCCCCTAAAGTGATCTCTAAAGGAATGAGCAGTGGGGAAGGGGCGGGGCAGAGGGGGGCCTCTAAAGGAGACCCAGCAGAGGCCAGGGATGGAATGCAGACCTTCCTGGAGGCAGGGGGATGACCTAGCTGACTTTCCTGAGAGCTTGGTTCTCACTTGGGGGGCTGCCGCTCCATCTCAAGGCCCATCACTCACGTTAATTACCAAGAAAAAGCCGATTTCTCCTCATTTCCAGACTCTGAGTGACAGTATCATTAGGCTTGTAATGTGCAGAGAAATTGTATGTGTCTGTCTTGGAACATGTCCTGAGCCAGAGTGGGTGAGGGCACCCCCAGCTAGGGTTTGTCTCCAAGACGCTCCCTGTGGCAGAGGGCCAATCTCAGGAAGAGATGCTGTCCCACCAGGGCAAAGGTACTCTCCTTCTCTTTTTAGTGGGCATCTGCCAGATGTAAACAAAGCCAGCAGTTCCCTTCTCAGAATTATTTAAGGGCACAAACCCCCTTGTCTCAGTCCAACTTGAACTTAGGCCTGTCTGCTATCATGGCCCATCCCAGTCTTGCCCAGACCCTTCACTCTGAGCTCCCTGCCCACCTCTGGACCACCAGGCACCTGGGTACCATCTCATCTCTGGGAGTGGGGAGTTGACTCTTCCTGAACATTCATTCCTTCCTCCCTCAGCAAAGCCAACATCCATGAGCAGACCTCAAACAACAGCCACTGCTCACAACCCTTTACACACCTCTTCACACTCTTTGTTGTGCTTAATCCTCACTCAAACCCACTTAACGTATAAGGAAACTGAGACCCACACAAGCAAAGTGATTCTCCTGAGTTCACGTCTCAGAGCTAAGCTTGACCCCAGGTCTGCCCAGTGTCAAAGCTCAGGCTGAAGACAGGGTCTTCGATTCAATCCATCTAGCACTCTGGCAATGCTTCCTCTGTCCCTGCTCCTGATACAGAGAATTGGACCCAAACAGGCTCTGCCCTCATGAGCTGAGGTTGGTGAGGGAGAGGCAGGATGTAAAAATGTAATTTTAGCTCAGTGTGTTCTGTGCATGACACAAAAGAGAAAATACAAAAGGTTCATCCTCACCAGTAATCAAAGACATGCAAATTAAAACAACAATACGATGCGGTTTTACCTACTGAAATTAATACAGTTGTGTGTGTGTGTGTGTGTGTGTTTAAAGACAGCACCAGTGTTGATGTGAACTGAAATCTGGGGCACTCTTAGACTCTGCTGATGGAGGAGTAAATTAGAACAACTTTTCTTACATTTTTTTTAAGTAGGCTCCATGCCTAATGTGGGGCTCAAACTCACAACCCTGAGATCAAGAGTCACATGCTCTACCAAATGAACCAGCCAACCTCCCCCTAGAACAACTTTTCTGGAAGGCCATCAGGCCATGCTCTCAAGAGTTTTAAAAACAGACCTCTTCGGGCACCTCGGTGGCTCAGTCGTTAAGCGGCTGCCTTCAGCTCAGGTCATGGTCCCAGGGTCCTGGGATCGAGCCCCACATCGGGCTCTCTGTTTGGTGGGAAGCCTGCTTCTCCCTCTCCCACTCCCCCTGCTTGTATTCTCTCTCTCGCTGTCTCTCTGTCTGTCAAATAAATAAATAAAATCTTAAAAAAACCCAAAACAGACATCTTGGTCCTGTTAATCAACTTTTAGGAACTTGATCCAAGAAATAACCAAATATTAAAAAAAGAACCATGCATAGGGATACTTATTGCCATTATTTATAACTGTGAAAAATCACAACCAACATAAATGTCTAGCAGTGGAGGGTTGGTTAAATAAATTATGATATATCCACATATAAAAATATTATGCAACCATTAAAAGTCATGTTCTTGAAGAAATTTTAATAACCTAGGAAAATGCTCACTATATAATGATAAGTTAAACAAAGATATACATATAGGATGCTCTTAATTTTATAAAAAAATATTTAATTCATTTAAAGAAATGAGTTAATCTGAGAGGATTGTGGGTAATTTTTTTGTTTCAATCGGTACTTTTCTGTTTCTTCTAAATCTCCTCCAAATTTGTGGGGAGAAGTCAAAAATACATGCAATGTGGGGGCAGGAGTGCAGGGGCAGGGAGGGTGTCATAGGAACATAGAGGTTCCTAACCCCGGTCAGGGAAGGCTTCCTGGTAGAGGTGATGCCCATGCTGACTCTCAGAATGATTTATCCAAAGGAAGGAGGACTGGTTCCAGTCTAGGAAACCACGTGCAAAGGCACAGAGGCAAGAGAGATCCTGATCTCTTCTGGAAACTCTTAGTCGCGTATGTGGCTGGGTGAAGGGGGCGCAGGTAAACCCAGGCAGTGAGCAGAGACCAGACTGGGGAAGGCCTAGAAGACCAGGCTGAGGAGCTGGTGCTTTGCCCTGAGAACAAAGCCAATCCATGGTCCCAAGCAGTGGGTATCAGAGGATCCCAGGTTGTGTTTTAGCGGCTGCCAAATGGAGGAGGGGATGGGGGCACGGGAGGGAGGGCGATGCTCAACCTTGGCCGGGAAGGTGGGGAGCGCTGAGAGGAGGCTGTTGAAGTGTCTGGGTGAGGGAGGGGGTTGGCCTGGGCTGTGCATGGTGGCAGAGAGGAAGAGAGGAGGAGCAAGCTGGAGCAGTGATGATGAGGAGATCTGACAGGACTTGGTGATTAATTGGAGAGGGGAAGCCAGGTGGGGGAGGGCAGGCTCTGCCTCTGACAGAGACTAGGACACACGCACACACATGCACACACTCAGAAATTCAGATCACACAGTTTCAGGAGTGACTTTTCCCCCCATAGCCCTCAAAGGGGCGGATTTGGGCCTTATTTGATCTTTAGCTGCTGACCCTGGAAGAGGCTGACCTTGGCGGGGTCACCACACCTGACCTCTGGCTCACCCGGGCGCCCCTGTGCTCCTGCACTCCCAGCCTGCGCCCCCAGAGAGTGGGGGTGGGCAGGGTTAAGGGAAAGCCCACGGGGAGTCGGCGGAGGGGGGATGGGCAGGAGCAGACATAAAAGGCCACCGCTAGAATTTCCCTCGGGACCTAATCCACGCTGTCACACACATGGACCTGGATACACAAAGAGAGAGCACAGTCACCCGCGGGGACTCTGAGAGTCAAGTCACAGGCGGAGATGTACACAGAGACCGCCTGTCGCAGGCTGCTCGACACAGGCCTGTCGCACACACGGTCACACGCCCACCATCAGACAGCCTCGGACACAGCTCCAGACAGGTCTCACACTCAGGCCACTGGCACCCCCAGGTCCTCCGGCTGCTCCTGCCCCCCAGGAGGGCAGACAGAGGGCTGGCGGAGGGGCCAGCGTACGGGACTGGCACAGGGACCAGCAGCCAAACGGGGCAGCCGGGAGGGAGGCCTCTGAGAAGGGGTTGCCAAGGCAACAGGCTCCTGCAGAACCAACCAGGAGCTTAGATTCTTGACTCTTATTTTTAGAAGTTGGGTCTGGGCTGGTTGGGCCAGCCAGCCAGCCAGCGGGCCCAGCTCCCTTGGGCGGTGCCTGAAGACAGAGACACCAGCCTCAGCCCCGCCGGGGGTGCCAGTGGGCACTACCCACGCCAGGTTTCTCCCACACGCCCCCAGCCTCCTTCCACAGGTCATGCCCTGAGTAGGATCTTCCACTCCCTCTGTCTCCACAGAGACCTGGGGTCCTACCGGCAGTATCTTCTAACTTCCAGGCCCCAGGAATGGGGGACGCAGCCTACCCTCCCACTGCAGGCTGTTGATGTCTGTGGTTTAATTTACAGTGTGTTGGGGGGGAAAGGGGGAGGGTGGACCTTGGCCCGATTTGTAAGGTGGTATGTGTGAGGCTTGTGTCTGAATGAGTGTATATGTGTGTGCATCTTAGGGGGTGATTCTCACATCAACTCTGTGTGCGTGTGTGTGCGTATGTGTGTGTGTGAGAGAATTTGCCCTTCCACAGGGGGAAGACAGAGTTCTCCCTCTCCCCCCACCCCCACTCACCACCCTTACCCCTATCCTCCACCCCTGACTGGATCTCTTAAAAATGGAGGGAGGGCAGAGATCTCAAGCCAGAGGTTGGGAGAGGGCCTGGGCCTTGCTGTACCCCTTGCCCAGACCCTCCCTGTGTCAGAGCAGATAGCTCCTGTGTAGGGCTGAAGAGTGGTGGCAAGGACAGGGAGGGGCCAGACAGATCCAGGTGGACGGAGACTGGAAAAGGAGGGGGTTGGGGAAGCGTGCTCCAGTGAGCTGACTTTATGGTGACTCCTCCAGCTGCTGGGGATTTCTCTGTTAATCTGGGACTGCTCTGTTTGCATCTCATTTGCCTATATTTGCATAACAAGGGTCTGGCTGGCACCAGAGATCGAAATTCCTAGCCTGAGTAATTGTGTGAAAAAGCCTCAGGAGATAGAGCGGTAATTTGGGGGCCAGGGAAACAGAGGCAGGGAGCTGGATGCACTGATATTGCTGGTCCCCATTCAATCCCAGGAGCCTCCATTTCTTCCCTAATGCCAGTGCAGGAGGGGTGGGGATGTCAGTGGGAATGAGGATGGAGGGGCAATAAGGTTGAGAGCCCTGGGCTCCCACATGGAGCTGGGCACAGAGCAGTCCCCTTGGTGGAAATGGCCTGAATTTGGTAAGAGCAGAACTGAGAGTGGAAGTGGGGAAGTAAAACTGGGCTAGTTCTGCGCCACCCTCCCGCCCCGCCCCATCAGCCCCCTGGCATCCTCAGCCGCCACCATCTAGTTAAGAGCTGATCTAGCGAGAGTTCCTGGGATGGTCTCCTGGATCTGCCACTTACCAGCCCCAATACTCCCAGACCTGGACAACGGACGCCCCTGCCCTGGGCCCTCTACTTCAGACGGCCCTCTTCTGCATGGAATGATGAATTTCAAGGTCTGCAGGCCCACAGATCTGCATACAAAGCCCCTCACACTGCTGCCTGGAGGCCCCCGGATGAAGAGGAGAGGGATGGGTGGAGGTCTAGGGGTCTCCTGTTGAATTCTTGCCCTAGGTTTTTTAAACATTTGGGGTGGCTCTGATAAGCTGTTTGATCTTGGGTGAGTTACTTAACCTCCCTGTGCCCCCAAGTGGGGTTAATAATAGTACCTGCCTCATGCAGTTGTTAGGAGGAAGAACTGACTTAATTCTCGTAAAGCACTTAGTGCGGCACCTGGCAGAGTAAGTAAGGGCTTGTAAGCATTCCCTGTTATTGTCTATATTATCCTGGGATTTGGCTTTTTCCCCTCCAGTTGCAGAAGAAGCACCTTTTCTTTCACTTTGAGAGACTGAGGAAGAAGTAGGGGATAGGACATCCCTTCCACTCCTCCCCATCATCCCTCCGAGCCCAGCCTCCCTGCTTATTTCCTTCCCCAGCTCCACCCTCCCCAGGCCAGGCTGCCAGATGCCCGGACAGCCAGCTCACTGGATCGAATAGAATGGTTTGTTTAATGTCCTTACTGGTTGAATGAATGAGTGAACAAATGAATGAATGAAAAACAAAAATTGAATGACTAAAAGTCAAACAGAAGGCCTGATTCACTGACAGAAGGACAGGCCTACAGCGGATGTTTTGGCTTTGGGGGCCCACAGATCTGTTTCCTGTTTGCATTCATCAGATGGGAAGAGGTAGAGGGGGGTTAGGGGCCAGGCCAGGCTTTCCGCAAAGTCAGCGCTGGCTTTGGTGAATGGCCCATGCCTCGGGAGGGGGTGGCTGTACCCCCTCCAGGGACTAGAGGGGGAAGGGGTGTCTGCCTGCATCCGGGTCCTTTGGTGTCCCGTGGAAGCCCAAGTGTGTGGGGGTGGTTCTGTATGAATCCATGCATCTCTGTGCCTGTGTGTCCCCACTCAATAGCTCCTCCCTGCTCAACAGTGAAAGGCCCTGGGGCAGGCTTCGTCCGGGTGTGGGGTGTGGGGTGTAGAGGGTGTTGATGAGCTTCATTACCTCCTTATTCCCACCACTGCCCCCCTTTGGCAGAGCCAGGCCTCAGTGCACCCGCCTGTCAGCTGGTGGGTTAGCGGTGACAGAGAGCTCTCCTGGGGCCTGGCAGCCTCCACCATCTGGCCAGGCCGGTGCGGGGGGGACCTGTCGCAGGACGCCCCTCTGGGCCCTCAGGCTTGGCGCTGGGCTCATGTCAGAGAGTAACGGGTGTAGGGGCACGTGGGAGTGCACGTGTGTGTGGGCATCCCCGCACCTGTGCCCATGGGTGTGTGATTGCGTGTGGGGCAAGACCGCGCGTGGACGGCCAGGTCTGGGTGTGACCGTGAGTGGAATTTTATGTTTGTCCTTGTGACTCTCTGTGTTGGCGTGTCCTCGTGGCCAGATCCTTGTGGTCTGGGGTTTCAGTGTGTGACGACCTATGTCACAGACCACGGGCGAGGTGCTTGAGTCTTCTTGGCTCTGTAGGTGTTCCACGGGAAGCTCCCAGGCACAGGTGGGAGAGGGAAAGGAGCCCATGCTCAGCTTTCAGTCGGGAGAGATTAACCTCCAGGCCCATTTCTTCGGAGATAGTCTCATTTCTCTCCCTCTGCCTGGGTGAGGCCCAGGGCTGCCTAGTCCCCCTAGAGGGGCTGGAAGTCCCATCGCCCCGGGAGCCCTAGAGCCCTGTTCCCTAGAGGCGGGCCCTGGTACCCCCAGGCTCCCAGGGAGCTCCCATAGGGACTCCCCTCACCTACTGCAACACAGGACACAGGCAAAGCCACTCTGGGTAGTCACACAATTATCATGAGCACTGGCCCAGGATCACACGTGAACCAGAAACCCACATAACTGTCACAGCTCCACTGAACACAAGCACGCGGACGCACACCCATGCATACATCTCGCCGCACCAACATTCACGCGGGCACACAGATGGAAGGCATGTGCCTATTTCCACACATGCACATGCCCATGAGTTGTGAGGACATGCACGCTTCGAGTTACATGCGTGCAGACATGCTTACGTGTGTGTGTGTGTTCTCACACATTCTGTCCCTTCCCACCCTGGTCCCAGTTCTCAGTCTGATGCCCTGCTGCAGCTCTTTAGGGGTGACCCTTTGCACGGCGGGCATCAAAGGACGGCAAGTGCTACGTGCATATGGGACCCCCTGAGGAGACACCTGCGTCTGTGTATATGTCCAAATTTGTACACGTGCCACTGTGTGTCTCGTGGGTCTGTGCGGTTCTAGCTCTGTGTTAAACAGGGAAGCGTCTCTATGTGACATTGTGGATATTTTTCTGGATCTATGTGTATTTCTGGCAGGACTTATGTGTGTCTCTATGTATACATTTTTGTGAGTGTGGATGACAGTGGGGGATCTGTATATTGTGTGGCTAGATCTTGTGGACTGTCTGTCCACAAATGTATGTCTGTATATGTTGTGTGTTTGCACATATGTGTATTTCTCGTGTGTATACAGCTCTGGGGTCTGGAGTCCCCAGGCTGGCTGGGCTGGCTCCCCTCCCTGCAGAAGCTGTGGCCTGGGGTGGGGCTGGGCGGGACTGGACTGAATCCCTCAGCCATTGACAGTCATATTTACAGAGCTCCGAGTAGGACGTAATTGCTTCTATTAATCTTTCTCTGGTTGTTAATTGCTCACTTATCGGGTTGTGTATTATGCCGACTGTTGCTCTTAATTCGCCTCTGTAGCTGCAGGTGTTTGCTGCCTTATTAACTGTTAATCGGCGCGGCTAGGGATGGACTCTTAATTGGCCCCCAGGGTGGGACACAAGCGGGCCAGCCGGGCACTGCCAGGCTCTCAGCCTGTCCCTGGAACCCTGACCTGTGGAGCACAGGTGGCTACAAGGGAAGGAGTTGGCCCACTGCCATCCGTAGGCGGACAGCAGTCTTGCATCCAGCGGTCAGAGTGACAACTGTAGGGTATAGCCCCCATGAGCTCCTTCCTCCTCCAGGAAGCCAACCAACCAATCAGAATCCAGCTCCTACCCTCCCTCTCCATCACCAACAAACTTTGTCTACCCAGGAGAGGAGCCAAGCTCATTTATCTTAATTATCTGAACCTAATTGAGAACGAAGGGACCAACACAGAGTGGAACTGATTCTCCTCCTTTAACACCTCCTCTGCCTCTCCCCTGACCCTAGCAGTCAAGGCTAAGGTTACGGAGACTCTGCGAAAAAGGAAGGCAAGAAGGCAAGAGCAGGAAGGGCTGAAGTCAGACCCAGGAAGGACTTTCCAGCTTTTGAAGAGGCTATACAGAACAAGTGGAATCCAAACAAGAGCAAGAAATTCCAGGAGGAGATCTGCTGCTCCCTCCCAACCGTGCTCCCAGTCCTGCTCAGCCTCTGCTTCCATAGCCCCAACAACAGGGAACTCACAACCTCCGTAGCACTCAATGCAGCACTCCTGCGGCAGTGACACAGTTCTTCACCCTGAGCTGACCTCTGCTTTTTTTTTTTTTGTCCCATGTCTCAGCAGAGGAGCCCCAGTTGTCCACAGTGGGGATACTGAGGCCCATAAAGGGTAAGGGAGTGGCCCTAGGGTCCCCCCTCCACCCCTGTCCTCTCTGGTAAAGGCTCAGATGTTTGGCTCTCTAAGCAAAGTTTCTGCCCTCAGCCTCTGGCCAGACCCTGCTCCATCCCAGACATCTCAGTCCTGGGGGGACTTTCTTGGTCGCCACCTCCCTAGCTCTGGTTTTTAAGCCTCTTAAGCTCAGCTGCCACTGCTGCAGAGGTCTTGGCTCCCGAGCCTTTGAGACAGAAATGCAAGGTTTCTGAAAACTGTCGGTCCCTGAGAGGAAAAGGTGTAAGGACGTGCATGAGTGTGTGGTGGTGGTGATGGGTGGGGGATGGGGGTCCATGCTTCACCAACCTGGCCTCCAGCCTCCAAGGACAAACAGGCAAACCAATAGTCCTCATCCTGTGCCTTGAATCCTGACATCTGGAAGTCCTTCCTGGTGTTTAGTTGTCAAGTCTTGAGCTGCAAAGGAAGTTAATTTGCTTTGGTTGGGTCCTGAGAGGAGCTGGATTCTAAGAAGGGAGGGTAGAAGCCATTACTAAGGGCCTGCTGTGTGCCAGAAGCAGCGGAAGTGTATA
>NW_023270447.1:70316801-70359426 GCF_011800145.1 Mirounga leonina | reverse complement strand
TAACAAGCAAAACACTCACGCATGCGCGGCCCACGTGCCCCTCAGGCGGGATGAGAGAAGCAAAGGGAACTGTCCAGGGATAGTTGCCCAAACAAGTTCCGGCCCCGCCTCTATGTTAATGACATGCAGATATATGCAAATTTCCACACGCTACTGCTCAAACCTTCGGGAGAAATGGGATGACACAGGAGCGGTTGCTATGGAAACCCAAATGCGACCCCCCTCCCCCTCTACCGCTCCAGCAAGCGCATAGACACGTGCACAAAGACCCAGGGTTCCTCACTCCAGAGCCCAGAGGATCACAGAGTCTCGGAGGGTGTGAACGGAAAGGACCCTCGGAAACTGCGTTCAGCCCGGGGGAAGCTTGAGGCCCGGGGCAGCTTCGGGGGGCGCCTTCCACTGAAGCCGAGGGGAGCTAGGTGACTTCTCCGGTCCCTGGGGACTCCTACTCAGGCCTAGCAACGTGAGCCCCGCCCAGCGTTGCTTAGCAACGTCCCTCGAGCCCAGCAACCGCCGGTCACGCCCCCTAGCAACAGCTCGCCTAATCCTTGCTCCTGGCCTCTGCTGCAAGAAAGGCGAGGAAAGAGGCTTGTGGACTAGGGCCAAAACGTGGGTGGAGGTCGTACTGTCCAGCCCCCAGCCTCAAAGCACGCTGCAGGATTTCGCAGTCCACCTCTAGCCGTCTTTGCGGGGCGAGGTGCTAGAAGGCCGAGTCATCACCCCCATTTGCAAGGTGGGGGGGGGGTGAACTGAAGCTCCGAAAGGAAGTCCCGGCCGAGAGTACAGAGCTGGTTCTTCCCTGAGTGCCCTGAGAAGGCAGCAAACGCTCTCCTGTCTCCCTAGGAGGAAGCCCGGGCCTGGGGAGAAGGGGTGCGCAGCCGTCTTCCACTTGACCTGCCCCAACTGCATTAGGAAAATGACCCAAGTTGCCGACTCAGATCAAGCTGCAGGTTGCATAGTAATTTGCGTCATTTACATACAGCACCGAGGCTGTGGCGCTCACCAGCCCGTCGGAGGCGGTCAAGTTACCGAAGGAGGCCCGCCCCCTCCCCTGCTTCACTCGTCCAGTCCCCTCAGTCCCCTCTCCGTGTCCCCCTTCTGCCCCCGCACCGCACCCCCGGCCCCGCTTCCGGTCCCTCGGGCTACAATTCCGTACCTCTCCCCGCCCCCAGCTCGTCCTCCGGTCGGCTAGCCCCGACCTCCATCCCTAGGCCGAGGGCCCCCTCTGCTGTCGGCCGCGGGTAGGGCAGCAGCAGAGCTCATGGGGCAGAGAAGAGGGGCTCCCCTAAACAACCAAGTCCCCATCCTTCCCAGTACAGCACGGTCCAGAGCGAGGCTAGTGCATGGGTAGACTTCCAGAGGGATGGACGGGGTACCCCCTTTAGGACCGGGGAGGGGGGTGAGGAGTGAGGGGTGCTGCCAGAAGTTCTTTCCTCTAAGCCAGGCCCTGCCTCTTCCCACTGGGTTAGGCAGCCAGGGGGCAGCTAATTTCCAGGTGGGTCCTCGGACTCCGTTCTCCCAAGGTCCACCCCACACTGAAATATTTTACAATTGTAGCTGCTGTTAGGAGTTCACTCCTGGCCCCAGGCAAAGCAGCACCATCCAGCCCTAACACCAGCGTCCAACCCTACCCTGAATGCCCACTCCCTCCCAGGCCAAGACCCTTGGCTTTCTCCTGTACCAGTCTCGGGGAGCTCACAAGAGGTGCACGGAAGAGTCATCCTATAGGGCTCTCCCAACTTACTCAACAGAGACCCACACACAGACATGCAATCAGACATCCATACACACAGATGCACAGAGACGCTCACAGATGCACACAGACACAGAGACACACAGGGAATATGGTGGTACCCAACTAGCCAAATGAAAAAAATCTTGGTAACTGAAATAAATTTTTTGGGTAACTGAAAAATTTAAAAACCACTGCAACTTGCTCTCCTCTTTCTCCCTAACAATCTCTAGATGTCTGTGCCCCTGCAAAAGCCTCATTTCTAGTCCTGCCCTCTCTACCATCGCTTCTTCCTCCTAGTTCAGAATACTTGCAGAATGCTGCCAGAACCCACCATGTTAACAGTTGTGCCCTGGGGCACAGTGATGGTTCAGGAGCTCAAGACAAGCAACTGGCAAGGCTGCCCCCTCCATCCCCAGCACTTTAGCTCTGCTACATCTGTGCATAGAACCAGACACACCTACCCTGACCCACACCTGGCCCGCCCCAGCGTGTCTCCTGATAAGCCAGCAGATGCAATCTCACCTTTGCCAAACTCTTTATTGAACCAAAAATCAACACCAAGCAGACTGCAGAACAAGAATCTCAAACAGCTGGCCCTCCCCTCTTCCTCTGCCCCTCCCTCCGGAACAGCTCAGGATTCTCTCCTGGGGACGGAATCAATGTCTCTCTTCTGGTGGGTAATGAGAGTCAGGTCTCTCCGGGGAAGGTACACTCAGAGCAAGCTCCATCTGTAGGACCCAAAGAGTCGGAAGCCTGGCCAGGGGGCTCTGGAGCTATAGGGGGCTGGCAAAGTAGGCCAAGAATTCCAGGGGCTGCAGGGGGTGGGGCAGGGGTTGGGGGGAAGAGCCCCTGGCCTGGGGATCTCAACGAGGCTTGGAGCTGGCGGCTCATGGACACCAGGGATTCCAGATGCTGGAGCAGGGCCTGGTGGGGACAGGAGGCCCTGTGGAGGTGCTGGCCGGGGCCAGATGGTGCTGCTGAATAGGGTTGCCAGGACGGGCACCGGGGTGGTTTGGGGGGCCGCTGCCCTCGCCCAGGACTCTGCCAGGTCTCTGGCTCTCCCCACAGTCTCCCCCTGCCTCTGGGGGGCCTCTGCCAAGCACAGAGTCCCCTTGGAGCCAAGCTGCCATCACCCTGGCTCGGCTGCAGAGCGCCCCTTGGGAGAGGGGAGCCCTTTGGGGCCACGCTGGGACTCCTGTCCTCTGGCTGGTAGCATCTCTTCTCCACTTTTCTGTTGAAGGAGACCATCTTTCGAACCTTCCCCCACAAAGGGCCGGACTCTGCTGTGACTGGAAGCCCTGCTTTGGGGAGCAGTACAGCTAGGACCAGGCTTGAGTGAGCGGCTTCCAGGCCTGGGGAAAGAGGGAGTGGAGAGACCAAAGGCCGGGTAGGAGAGAACACACAGTCCCTAGAAGCTGCACGGTGGCTGCAGCAGGTCTATCAATGAGGCCCCAGGGAGACCTTTCCAGCAGCGAGAGGGGGGCCCATGAGATGCTGGGAACAGTAAGGAGGAGGGTGAGCCTGTCTCGGGCACGGGAACGGACTCACCTGATGGAGGGTAGGGCAATGGATGGTCTGACCTCAAGACTGTATGGATGCAGAGTCTACCACATTGTCCCCAGGACAGGCAGCACAGAAAGGCCAAGTGCTCTGCTTGGAAATGGGCACAGTCCACCCCTTTACGCCCCACCCCCACCCCAGGTGCTTTGCTGGAGCCACGCCCTGTGCACCAAGGCCAACCTTGGCCTAGGACCGCTGTGGTGAAACATCCCTCCTTCCTGCCTCTGTCCCGCTGTGTCTGCCTCCAGTGTGGCCGCCCCCTGAGTCTGCAGCCGAGCCGCCCAGCTGGGAGGCCTGGCCCGGCTCCTGACTGGCTGTGTGACTCCGGACAAGCCACCTGCTTTCCCCCTACCTCAGTTTCCTCATCTGGGAGAAACCAATAGCAGCATTCTGATGGGGTTATTCTGAGGACTCGATGAATTCATAGAAGTGAAGCTTTTGGGCAACGGCCCGGCACCCAGTAAGCAATATAGAGCTACTCCTGTCAGCCCACGTGCCCGCCCCCGCTGGCCTGGCCCGGCATTGGGGCACTCACCGGGGCCTCCCAGAGGGCGCAGTCTGGGGGGCAGGGGCTGGAAGGCCGGCAGGGGCAGCAGGACCATGCCCACGTGCTCCACGGCTGCCAGGCCATGGCGCTGCTTGTTGTTGAGGTAGGAATAGAGCAGCCGGCAGTTCTGGGTGTCCCGAGCCCCGTGTGGGCACAGTCTGGCCACGCAGATGTCCTGCAGTTGCAGGAAAGAGGGTGGCTTCTGGAGCAGCCATCCTCTCCTCCTGCAAACACCCCTGCCCTCATCTAAACCTCTGACAACCCTGTGAGGACGCGTGGCCTCACTTTCCAGAAGAGGAAAGAGAGGGCCTTGCCCAGGGTCACACAGTATCTACGGGTACAGTGGGAACTAGACCCAGACACCCGAAACCAGGCCTCTGCTCCAGAGATGGAGAGAGAGGGGGCACAGGGCTGGGGGTCCCCAGCTAGGAGGAGAGGGGGCGCCCAAGGATGGCAGTTACCTTGGCCTCGGCCGGGCAGATGCTGGCCAAAAGGTCCCAGACAGTATTGGAGGGGATGCAGCCTGCTGAACGGATCACCTCCGGCAGGGTCTGGGGGCAGGTAGGATGGCCAGTCAGCTCCCTAGCGTCCCACCCACTTAGGGCACACTCAACACTGGCCACCGCGAAGCCACAGCCTTGGGCGATGAGGATGGACGGGCGGTATACCAGAACCCCGGGAAGGTCAGTGGCTGCCCAGGAAGCCCTGACTGCCCCTGCAGGCCTACAGCCTATCTGGGCCAGTCTCCTGCAGCTCCTCAGAAACCCCTTCCTCCTTCCTTGAACCTTCCACCCCATCCCACAGTTCAGCTGATCATTCGGTCACTCGACAATCCCTCCTAACACCCTCCCCTGGACCAGGGAGGCACCACACTGCTCTCCTGGGGCCTCTTGCATTATGCGTTGGGTTACAGGGAGTCCTTGACCCCTGTGCATCTCCGTAGGAGTGGGGCTGGTGTCTCACTGCCCCATGCCCAGCGCAGGGCCCGGCACAGAGAGGGTACCAAGGCCTTGTTTTAGAATGAGGGAGTAAAAGAATGAATGAATGAAAGTGGTGTGAGCAGCTGCCCAGCCAGCGTGTGAGGGACACAACCCCGGCGAGCAGGGCTGGAGTACCATGAGGAGCCGACAGCTGTTTCCAGACACCAGCTGGGCCTTGGCCCTGAACCGCTTGATGGAGAACATGTCCAGAGCTCCCTCCCAGGGCGGCTGGCTGGTCAGGGCCTTTGTGGGTCCAGCAGGCATCTGGAGCCTAGAAAGAGGGACAGAGAGACAGGGCCAGACAGAGCAGGTTATCAGGACATCCCTCAGCATCTCCCTACTTTTCAGAGAAAGTCCTGTGTTCCCAATGTGGGTGCTGGAACTAGTCTGAGCATGGCCTTGTGAGGGGGGGACCAGCAGGCAGCGATGACTGGTTCCATTGCACAGATGAGGAAACTGAGACCCACAGAAGAGGCAGGATTTGCCCAAGGCCACAAAGAAAGGAGAGCCCATATTGCATCTGCTGACCCCCAGGTGGCTGCCCCCACTGACCCTCTCCTAGCCCCAGCCCCACACCTGTCCTGGAGCTGTGGGGGATGCTTCTCCCTAGTTTGGGGCATCTCTGGAGAGGACGCGAGGGTTGGGCTTGGGGCTCTCTGGAAGACACTGTCCCCTATCCTCCTAGTAGCTTTGAAGGAGCCTGGCAGCTCACCCGAGGGCTTCCAATCTACAAAGAATAGAAGCAGAGACCGGTGGACAGGCAGCCACATGGAGCCAGCCTAGGGCTTTAGAGCCAGGCTTTGAACCAGGTTCTTTTCGAGGTGACCTGGGACACCTCGAAAAGCCCACCCTGCCACCTTCTCCCCAGGCCATGAATCCCTGTTGCTGCTGAGCCCACTGCTCAGCCCCAGCCTGCCCACCACCCCTGCACCCAGCCTGTGTCTCCCCCCAACCCATGCAGATGCAGCAGCTGGGGTCCAGGAAGTGGTGCTCGTGCTGCCCCGTGGTGTCCTCGTCCTGCTCTGTGGTGGCCTTCAACGTGGCAGGCAGGGCCAGTGGGCTGCAGTCCATGGACACCATGGGTCCCTAGGAAGCACAGAAGGAGAGAGCAGTGGGCTGGTAAGGTGCTAGGGAAGTCAGCAGCTCTCCATCACTAGGGAGCCTCAAGGATATGGTTCTATTTTTCCAAATAATGCATTCTTTTATTATAGAGGTACTGTGAACGTGTTAGAGAAAATTTGTAAAATACAGAAAATTTGAAAATTACCAAAAAATCACCCCTCGTCCCAGCACTCAGAGACACTTGTTGGCACTCTGGGTATCCTCGTAGCAGTTTTCCTACACATAGGGTGTGGGGGTCCTCTGACTAAAATAGCTGGGGTAAGATATTCCACCTGTACTCTCATTGCATAACTGCGATCACTGTATTCTCACTGTGTCACTGAAGGAGGGGGGACCGTTGTGTATGCTTCACCTCCACTGCTGGATGGTGGGGTCATTCCCAGATTTTCACCATTACAAACAGTCCTGAGGACATCCTTATGCAGAGAGTATTTTCCTAAACTTTCAACTCTGTCCTTAGGACAAGTTCTCAGAAGCAGATGACAGAATCAGGGAGAATGAGCATTTTTAAGCCTTGATGCTCACTGCCAAATCAGCTTTTCCCCCTCACAACAGAAAGAGCTTTAACCACAAAACAAACATGGCTTTAGGAAGATTTTTTTTAAAACATTCGGAAACTTGACTCTGGCCTCATAAACCAGCTGCAGAGTAGCACCAAGGCACACGCTTCAAATCACAGCTCCCCCAGGACCAACTGGTGACCTTGGGCAAAGGGCTTCCGGTTCCTCATGCAGGACACTGGCCTCACCTCCCTCGTAGGTCACTGTGAGATCTGAACGAGGCACTGTTGTCAAAGGGGCACACAGCTGGTGCTCGATAAGGAGTAAAGATGTTGTTATGTGTTATCCCCCTCCTCTACTCTGCCACGCCCCACCCCCCCGCCCCACCCCAGTGAGGACTTCTTTCTGGTCTTCTAGTTCCTCCCTCTACACTTATGTGCAATTTATTCAGGGAACACAGACTGGTTTCGGCCAGGGACTCCTTTCCACACAGGCAGCAGTTCTGGTGCGTGGCCTGGACACCGGCTTGGGGGGCGGGGGGAGCAGGGATTTTTGTCTGTCATGTTCACTGTCATTTACCGAGCGCACATGGCTCAAGGGGTCCATCTGTGCTGTCCATCCCCGACACAGAGCTGATTAGAGGCGGGTGAGCATCTGACCCACAGAACACCCAAGCCAAGCCCGAACAGCCTCCCGGGAGTGACTGAAAGAAGCCAAGGGGGAGTTCGGATTGTCAGCGGGAGGCTGAGCGGATGATGAGTTCATTGATTTGAGGGCTGCGGAGCTGCCATGGCAGGACACGTGCAAGATGGAGGGGCGACGGGGAGGAAGGAGCAGGATGGACGTGACGACGGAGCAGATCTCCGGCGATGAGAGGGGAGTGTAGCAATGCCCTGGGCTCTGGGTGGTTCTGTGCCCCTAGCACCCCGAAGTCCCGCCACCAAAGAGAGTAGGTCTCTGTTCCTCACATCCCAAAACGGTCGCTGATTCAGTGTGGCCCTTCTGCTTCCCAGCCAGAGATCTGGCGGGAATGTCTGGGGCTGGGGAAAACTGCGGTGATAAGACTTATTCCCACTCCATGGCGTTAGGCCCGAAGGAGGGGACCAGCACCGAGGTGGTGAGGACAGGTCAGTCCCAGGGGTTCAAGTCCTGCCCCACGTTCGCCTGGACCCCTGCGGCAATGACCATCCCCTTGTTCACAGTGAAGACCTTGGCACTCACAGTAGTCCGGTGACTTGCTCAAGGCCACCCAGCTGCTGAGGTGAGGAGTGGGACCCTGGCCACAAGGCTTCCCTCCCCACCCCCGGCGTCGTCAGGTCAGGCTGCCCCTTACCACCATATCCTCCAAGGTCAGTGTCTGGTCCACATCCCGCAGGATCTCGACCTCACCCTTGTGGGTCAGTTTGAAGGCTGGGAGGCTGCACGGCTCCTTCTGTTGCTGCTCAATGATCTCCAGGCCCTGGAGGGGCCAAGCAGCCCAAACTCAGCCAGGTCAGGGGCTCCCAGGCCACCACGAGCCCGAGCATTCCCTCTCTTCCCCGGAGGCCCCTCTCCCGTGGTCCCCCTCTGTGCCAACCCCTCCCCTCCCTTCACACTTCGGCTTCCACCGTTCCTGCGCCTAACACACCCTCCCCCCTCAGCTCTACGGCTCCACAGTCCACTCATTCGCCCTCCAAACTCAAGCCCTGCCTCCTCCAGCAAGCCTTCTTGAACTTCATCTTCTCCCACAAGTCAGTTCTGCCTCTGCCTGTGCCCCAGCCTCCGTTCTGGGAAGAATACAGTGTAGCTGAAAGAGTGTGCAGGCTCGGAGGCACCACCTGGGTCGTGACTAGAGACCCCCAGGGTAGTGTGGCCTTGGACAAGCACTTCACCGCTCTAAGCCTCGGTGTATTTGTTTTCTAGGAATCAAATTAAGGGCATTAAATTAAACAGCAAATGTAGAATGCTTGGCTGGAGCCTGGCTCACAGTAAATGCTACCTGTCATTCTTATTGTTGATCAACGTCATCCTATCTGAAATGTTTCCTGGAAGCCTGGAGGAGGTCCCATCCTCCCTGGAGAGCTGGCCTCCTGGGTGTGGGCTCCCGCGGTTGTACCCTGCATGGCCCTTCACAGGGCCCCATGCTTCATGCTGTCGCCATCTTGAAATTCTTTTTTTTTTTTTTTTTAATTTTTTATTTGCGAGAGAGAGAATGAGAGACAGAGAGCATGAGAGGGAGGAGGGTCAGAGGGAGAAGCAGACTCCCCGCTGAGCAGGGAGCCCGACGCGGGACTCGATCCCGGGACTCCAGGATCATGACCTGAGCCGAAGGCAGTCGCTTAACCAACTGAGCCACCCAGGCGCCCGCCATCTTGAAATTCTTAAGAGTTGTTGAGCAAAAGGCCACACATTTTGTTTGGCACTGCCCCCCACAAGTTATGTAGCTGGTCCTGCTCCTGGTCCCCCACAGGTACCCGGACAGAAGCTCAGCCTACAGTGGATAGAGTCACCTAGTGGATTCTAGGTGAATCTAACCAGCCCAGTGTCTTCCAGAACAGGGGCCGCAGAACCCCACCCCATCCCACTGGCCCACTCCGAGATCAGCCCCCTCTCCCTCAGGGGCCACCAGCAAGCATTCCCCAAAGCCCGCTCAGTGCCCACATCTTCCCTGTCCCTGAGCCGTCCCCAGGAAGGGAGAGACCCATGGACACAGGGTGTATGGGGACGTGACTGTGAAGCATGAGGGCTGTGGGGTCCCTCCCCCAGCCTGGGGCACCAGGAAGACTTTTCTGGGCCTTCTGAGACTGACATGGGAACAGGGGCACCCCAGGGGACCTACCCCCATCAATGGTGGATGACAATCCTAGACTCCAGACCCCAGACCATCACACCCAGTAAGTACCCCAGCCCCCGCCCACAGCCTAGCTCCATAGCAAAGCAAGTGGAATACTTCTCGGAGGTCACCTTTCTACCAAGTTCTCCATCCCCAGTCGCTTTCCCCCCTATTTTTGCCTCTTTTCCATTTTTTTGTGGAGAGAGTCTCTCTCTCTCCCTCCCTGTCTTCCTGCTCTTTCTTTCCATTTCCTCCTTTCTCTGTCTTGTGCTCCTCGAATTTCACTGTCCCCCCCCCCCGCCCCGCCTCACTCTGCTGCGTCTCTCCTGCGCACTCGGGCCCTCCCCTCCCCATATCCCTCCCACATCACCTATCCTGACTTGACCCAACAGCTCACCCTTTTTTCCTCCTGGTCCCGCCAGCGGGCCAGCTCCTGGGGGGCCAGCTGGGTGGAGCTCATCCGCACCAGGTCGTGGGGGGTGACATCTCCCTGAACCACTTTGAGAAACAGGTCCTGCAGGGGCAGGCATGGGGGATGCACCATACTGCTCCAGAAGCTCCCCCCCAACATCCTGCCAGGGCTCCGAGCCCCCAAGGGAGGGTCTGGGCTAGCCCCCAAGCCCCGCTCACCGGATTCCGGGGGTCACGCAGGTTGAACAGCAGGCTGCGGTACTTGGTCTTGTAGCGACAGCTGGTGGCTTGTATCAGGTCAAAGAGGGCTGTCTCAATACCAACAGCGATGCCCTCCACTGCCTTCTCACTCAGCACCAGATCTGGGAGCTCCTGGAGGCTGCGGGGCAACAGCGGAGTCATAGGTCTGAGCCCGCGAGGTGATCTAGGCACCGGCCGGACAGGCAAAGTATGGGGCAGAGTCCGGACCAACTGCATTTCTATTCTGGGCATCTTCCTATGTCTACATATTCATTCTCACCCCAACTCTGTGAGGAGGCAGTATTCTCATTCTCCATTTGTAGATGGGGTGAGCGAGGCTCAGAGAACATAAGGGGCTTACCCAGGGCCGCATGATGGGTGGCAAAGCAAGATCTGACTGCTCAGCCCATGCTTTATCTTTGGCCCGTGGAACTGGGATGGAGGAAGCCTGGGGAGAAGGGGAAGGCATCAGGCAGGCAGGGGATAGAGCCCTGGCCCTGAATGTAACACGGACTCTGCCACCAGCTTGCTGTGTGGCCTTTGCCAAGTCCTACCCTCTCTGGGCCTTGGTCTCACCATTGTAAACAAGCGCTCTGGGCTCAGAGCTCTCAGATGCTCCCAGGAGAGTCTCACTGTGTCTGAAAGCATTTGCTGTGGGTAACGACCACGAGGACATGAGCAGCAACAGTGGCTTAATGGGACGGCATGACCTCGAAGCCAGGGAGACCCAGGTTCAAATGTCAGCTCTCCACCAGCTCGCTGTGCAGGCAGATGACCTCACAGCTACAAAATGGGGTTAGTCATACATTCAGAAGCCCTGAGGACATGGCAGCATGGGCCTGGGAGGTGTGGACAGCTCTCAGGATGTCACAGGTGTCAGGGAAGTGGGGAGGGAGGCCTTACCGACTCCACAGCACCTCCTGCATGGCACGGACCACTGTACCCCGTACCCCGATATCCAGGGATAGCTTCTCCTGTTGGGGCTGAAGCTGAGCTGTAGGGAGAGGGGGAGAGAGAGAGAGAGAGAGAGTCACAAACTCCCATGGGATGCCAAAGAGCAAGGGGTGAGAGAGACTCAATGCTGATGGGTTTAGGCAGGCAAAGGGTGGGTCCAACCTCAGGGACCAGAGATGTCTAGGATCCAATCCCAGGCAGCCAGCAGCCCCCCTCCCTCTGGGGAAGGACTGAGGCCGGTAGGGGGGCGGGGATCAGAGGTGAGAGAGGAGACTCCTAGCAGGGACTGGGGCCAGAAGCTGGGCATGAGGCCCTGCTAGTCCCCAGCACCCCCTGGAAGACAAGCAGCTGCTGAGGGGGCACCCTCCCTGGCCCCTCACCTGAGTCCTCTCCCCTGTCTTGTTCACCAGCCTCCTCCTCTTCAGCCTCCACTGGGCCGCACTGCAGGGAAGGGGAGAGGAAATGAGGCCATGACTCTGGGAGCAGGCTCCCGGCCCCAGGGGGCACTGCTCCCCCCATCAGCTCCCCATGCTCCAGCGGGCAGGGGGGAGGAGGCACTCACCCCGGGACACTCAGCACAGGCCTCACGAAGAGGAGCCCCCTCCTGCAAGAGAAAGAGGATATGGAGAGGGTGGGTTTCGCTGAGGGGAAAGGAATGACTCCTCGGAAGGCAGAAGAAGTCAGAGGCCACCAGGGGCCCATGCTGTCCCTCCTGAGGACCTTAGGACAGCAGGACATGCTGGTCAGCCAGGAACAAAGGTCAGCGACTGCTCCCTCTCCAAATGCACCGGAGGCTCAGCCCCTCCCTTGCTCTGGTCAAGCTCCTGAATTCAGGAGTGTTGGACAAAGAGCACACAGACCCCACTAGGCAGACAAGTGCGGGCCTAACCCCATCTCTGGCTATTACGTTCGGTGTGACCATGAGCAAGTCCCAGCTGCATGGTGGCAGTGACAGCTCTGGGAGGCAGGTGTGAAAGTGTCTCTCTGCAGGGATGATGTCACACTGTCCATGTAAAGAACCTAATCAGTACCTGGCACCCGGTGGGGCCCTGGGCCCTGGGCCTTTCCTTCCTTCTGGGCCTCTGGACAGGCGATGCTAAGCTGACCTTCATCATGTCCTCCAGAACCTCTAGCTTTGGAGGCTGCAGCTCCCCTGCCTGGCCACGGCGGATGGCCCCCAGGAGGTGGAGCACTGCCCCGGAACCAAGCTGCAGGGGAAGAAAAGCGCTTCAGAACCGAGCGGCCAAGGCCCTTCAGAGCAGCCCTCAGTTCATCTGTATTCGTTCAATGTCTCTCTCCCCCACTGCGCTGTAAGCAACATGCGGACAGAGAGCGTGGATGCCTCGGTCCCACTCTACTCCCAATGCCTAGAACAGGCCTGACGCAAAGTAGCATTCAAGACATGTTTGCGGACTGCAAGGCCTCTGTGCCAGGAGAGGAGCCGGTCTTCATTCTCATCCTCTCATCTTCCCCTCTCACCTCCAGGCCTTTATAAGCATTTCAAGGTGCAAAGTGGTTTTTGGTCTTTTTATGAGCTATAGAATCTATCCTGCTGCCCTTTTTCCTCTGGCTGCCGGGAAGCTCAGGATTAACTCGGAGTCCAACAGTTGTACTTTTCCAGGATTGGCAGAGGGTGAAAGTTTGTCATACCAAGATTTCCCCTTCTCTTCCCCCTTTCCTCTTACTTTAGGCTTAAAATACTTATCCCATTTCAAGTACGTTTTGATTCTTTTAGTTTATTGCAAACCACAGGGAACTAGTGTGAAAGTAGATGGGTCTGAAATCTAATCTTTGAATGAATTCTCATGAATGGTCAGGTTCCAAAGTTTGGGGAAAACTGGAAGTCTGAGGTTCAGCATCACAGGGGGTGGGGAGTACTACCGTGCTGTGGAGGAGAGCAGGCCAGGGGGACCAGGATTGCCTCTACTGTGGAGGACCCTTCCCATCCCACCAGACCTGAGGAGAGGGAGGAAGAAGAGCAGTAAGAAAAAGCAAAAACCTACGTAACACACGTGCTTCACCCCATGGGGCATTTTCATTTCTTCCTTGGAGAGAAAGGATGCAGAGATTAGGATTCAGAGGACCAGTGACCCCACTGGAGGGAGTTCACAAGAAGACACTCACACAAAGGTGAACGATGTTCAGTGGGCTCACAGGATTGGCGAAAAAAACCCACAAAAAATAAATGTGTACCCTCCAATGACCATCAAAGGGGGAATGGTTAATAAACCATCACATATCATACTGTGGATTCTAACTGGCCACTAAATAGAGTGAGTCATAATAAAAACTATCATTCATCCGAGGCTTACAAAGTAGCTGCCCCTGAAGGAAACACATCACACACGATCTTATTATGGTCTCAGATCAACACCATGAGGTATGTACTATTTCTACCCCCATTTTACAGATGAGGAAAACTGAGGGTCAGAGAGGATCTGAAAAGTCCCACAGCTACTAAGCAGCAGAGCTAGCATTAGAACCTACTTCTACCTGACTCAAGCCCAGGCGCCGAACTGCGGGCTATGTGGACAACACTGACAGATGTGGAAAGATTCATGGAAAGATGTCAGGGTGTATTATTTGAAGGAAAAAAAAAATAGGTTACAGAGCAGGATCTGTTGCATAAGCCCATTTATGTAAATATATATTTATAGACGTATAATGAAGGTTATCTCTGGGGAATGAAATTCCAGAGGGACTTTCAGTTTCTGCTTGTAGACACTTGGGTATTTATGATATTCAAAATGAGCATGTATTTCTTTTATAATCAGAAACATATTTTTTAAATTAAAAAACAAGTTTAGAACAATGTGTGTAGTGTGCTACCATTTGTGCTAAAAGAGAAAGAATTTTTAAATTTGTATTTGCTTGAATCTGCATGAAATATCTCTGGAAGTATCCATAAACCTAAAAGCAGAGGCTGCCAGGAGGAAAGGGAAAGGGAGCTGGAAAGGAGGCTTTTCACTTTTTTTTAAACCATGGGGATGAATCAGCCTTTCAAAAAAGTAAATTGAGGAAAAGGGGGAGGGGGAGAAAAACGGGACAGCTGGGAAGAAAGCAGGAAAGATATTAAGAATAGCCCTCCGTGGCTTAAAACTTTCTGACCGGCCCCTGTCTTGGGATCTGTCCATCAGTGTTATGAAGCTTCAAGACAACAGGCAGCCAAATCTGACCAGAAAAGAGTTTATTTATTTATTTATCTTTAAAGATTTTATTTATTTATTTGACAGAGAGAGAGACAGACAGAGAGCATGAGCAGGGGGAGCAGCAGAGGGAGAGGGAGAAGCAGGCTCTCCGCTGACCAGGGAGCCCAACGTGAGGCCTGAGCCCAAGGCAGATGCTTAACTGCTGAGCCATCCAGGCACCCCCAGCAAAGACTTTACATGCTGTATTTATCAGACTAGAATACAAAATATGTGTAATATGTTCAACAAAACAAAATAGGGAGTCGAACATATGAGTGCAGGGCAAAACAATATTAAACAATAACCAAGAAGATTTGCTTGGGAACCAAACACAACTTCTGGAAATAAAAATATGATAAGCATGAAAATGTAAGACTCCATATCTAGGTTTGGTAGCCTATTAGACACAGCGTAATAAGTTGGAGAACTAGAAGACACTTTAAATGATCCAGAGTATTCACAACACAGAGACTGTGAAACAGTGAACGAGACAAAAGGACAGAGTGAAAAGGACTAACTGATTAATCTGACCGAAGTTCCAGAGGAGAGAGGAGAGCCAGACAGAGGCAGTGTTTGAAGATATATGGCTAAGACTTTTCCTGAATTGATAAAAGACAACAATTTACAGATTCGAAAAGCTCAGTGAATCTCAAACAGGATAAGTAAAAGTAAATCCACACCTTGGCACAACGCAGTGAAACACCAGTGAGGAGGAGATCCTAAGAGCATAAAGAGAAAAAATAACAGCTAACACTTTAATAGCACTGAAAATGTGCCACCACTCCTGTGAATGTTTTCCATTAGCTCATTTAATCCTCACCAAAACCCTATAGGCTAGGTACTGCTACTATTATTGTCTCCATTTTACAGAAGAGGAAACTGAGGCACACAGGTTAATCAGCTTGTCCAGTGTCTCACAGCTACCAGACCAAAGAACTGGGATTTAAACCCAGGCAGTCTGATTCTAGAGGCCACACCTTTAACCATAGGCATAAATGCTTCTCTCCAAGACATTTTTAGCTACAAAGGAATGGCAATTAGACTAACAGCTAACTTCTCAATAGTCACAATGGAAGGCAAAACAGAGTAGAATAATATTTTCAATGCGCTTAAAGCAATGTGCTTAAAGTCAACTGGGGACCCATACAAAATATTTTTTGAGAATGAGGATCAAACAAAGGTATCCTAGAGAAAACCAAGAGAATTATTGTTATCCTTGATAATTTTATTTTTCTCAGGAAGCAAAATGGTTTTTTAAAATTTATTTATTTGAGTGAGAGAGAGCACGGAGGTGGGGAGGGGCAGAGGGAGAGGGACAAGCAGACTCCCCGCTGAGCAGGGAGCTTGACATGGGGCTCCATCCGGGCGACCCTGGGATCATGATCTGAGCCAAAGGCAGACACTTAACTGACCGAGCCACCCAGGCACCCCACAAGAAACGAAATGTTAAAGGATGAACTTGAGGCAGAAGAAAGGAAAATACCTGAGAGAAAAGCTGAGATGCAAGGAGGAATTTTGAGCAAAGAAAATAACAAATATGTTGTTAAATCTAAACGAACATTGATCATATGAAACTGTAACAGTGTGTAATTGGGGGGTTAAAAAATAAGATAGGAGCGGGCGCCTGGGTGGCTCAGTCGTTAAGCATCTGCCTTCGGCTCAGGTCATGATCCCAGGGTCCTGGGATTGAGTCCTGCATCGGGCTCCCTGCTTGGCGGGAAGCCTGCTTCTCCCTCTCCCACTCCCACTCCCCCTGCTTGTGTTCCTGCTCTCACTATCTCTCTCTCTGTCAAATAAATAAATAAAATCTTTAAAAAAAAAAAAGATAGGAGCAATTTACTGGATAATAGCACATATATTGGGAAGGTGTATTTAAAGCAATTAAATGTAATTAACTGCATTTAATTAAAGCATTCCAGGATCCTTATATCATTTCAGAGGCAAATAACAGTAGTTAACTACCTTTAAACTTTGACAAGTTAGGTATTCGTTTTAAAATTTCCAAAATTGGGACCCCTGGGTGGCTCAGTTGGTTAGGCAGCTGCCTTTGGTTCAGGTCATAATCCCAGGGTCCTGGGATCAAGTCCTGTATCGGGAGCCTGCTTCTCCCTCTCCCTCTGTCTGCTGCTCCCCCTGCTTGTGCTCTCTCTGTCTCTCTCTCTGACAAATAAATAAAATCTTTAAAAAAATAAAATAAAATTTCCAAAATCACACCAAAAGAACATAAACAGGGCATAGAAAATTCCAAACTACTAGAGGGGTAAAAAGGAATAAGGAAAAAAAATCAATCTAAAGGGAGGCAATAAAAGAGGGGAAAGTATAGAAAAGGCAGGATATATATGCAAAGCACAAAATAAGACAGTAGGAATAGATTCAAATAAATTAGTAGCTACAACAAATGAAAATGAACTAATCCTTGAGATAAATACAAAAAATCAGACCTTTAAAAAAGAAAACCTAATTAAAGAATATTTATAAGACCCACCTCTAAAATACAAAAATGCAAAAAAGAGTATGAGAAAAAAATACAATAATATGTGAACAGGCAAATACCAAATGAAACAAAGCTTTGTAGCTATATTAATATCTGACAAAACAGACGACAAGGAAAAAAACTAGGAGCAAAGACCTCACTACATAAAGATGAGCAGTTTCACCAGGAACCTAGCACAACTCTAAACATATAAGCATCTAATAACATAATCTCAAGAAATATAAAGCAAAAAGTGACAAAACTGCAAGAAAAAAAAAAATCCACCATTATAGCAAGAAATGTTCATGTATCTCCCTAACTGTTGATCAATCTGGCTGACAAAATAGTAAAGATTTAAAAAAGATTTTATAAAAACCATTTATTAAAAAAAAATTTTTTTTAAAGATTTTATTTATTTGGGGCACCGGGGTGGCTCAGTCAGTTAAGTGTCTGCCTTCAGCTCAGGCCATGATCTCAGGGTCCTGGGATCGAGCCCCACATTGGGCTCCCTGCTCAGCAGAGAGCCTGCTTCTCCCTCTCCCTCTGCCTGCCGCTCGTTTGTGCTCACTCTCTCCCTCTTTCTGTCAAGTAAATAAATAAAATCTTTTTATTATTTATGTGCAAGAGAGCACAAGCAGGGGGAGTGGCACAGGAGTGGCACAAAACAATTTAAAAACTTCATCTGTGTACATATATGGAACACTTTTCCTAACAAATAGAAAATACATATTCTTTTCAAGGATACATGTGACAGATAAAATTAAGTCTGGACCATAAAGCAGATCTCAACAAATTTTAAAAGATTAGTATTTTTTTTTTTTAAGATTTTATCCATTTATTTGAGAGAGAGAATGAGAGACAGATAGCAAGAGAGGGAAGAGGGTCAGAGGGAGAAGCAGAGCCCCCACTGAGCAGGGAGCCCGATGTGGGACTCGATCCCGGGACTCCAGGATCATGACCTGAGCCGAAGGCAGTCGCTTAACCAACTGAGCCACCCAGGCGCCCATAAGATTAGTACTTTTTACACCAGCACTGCCCAATAGAAGTATAAACATGAGCCATGTGTGTACTTTCAAGTTTTCTGGTAGCCATATGAAAAAAAAAAAGTAAAAAGAAACAAGTTAAATTAATTTTAAGGATACCTGGATAGCTCAGTCAGTTGAGGGTCCAACTCTTGATTTCTTTTTTTTTTATGTTATGTTAATCACCATACATTACATCATTAGTTTTTGATGTAGTGTTCCATGATTCATTGCTTGCGTATAACACCCAGTGCTCCATGCAGAACATGCCCTCTTTAATACCCATCACCAGGCTAACCCATCCCCCCCCCCCCTCCCCTCTAGAACCCTCAGTTTGTTTCTCAGAGTCCATAGTCTCTCATGGTTCGTCTCCCCCTCCGATTTTCCCCCCTTCATTCTTCCCTTCCTGCTATCTTCTTCTTCTTTTTCTTTTTTTAACATATAATGTATTATTTGTTTCAGAGGTACAGGTCTGTGATTCAACAGTCTTATACAAGTCACAGCGCTCACCATAGCACATACCTTCCCCAATGTCTATCACCCAGCCACCCCATCCCTCTCACCCCCCACCTCTCCAGCAACCCTCAGTTTGTTTCCTGAGATTAAGAATTCCTCTTATCAGTGAGGTCATATGATACATGTCTTTCTCCGTAACTCTTTTGATTTCAGCTCAGGGTCATGAGATCAAGCCCTTTGTCGGGCTCCACCCTGGGTGTGGAGCCTGCTTAAGATTCTCTCTCTCTCTCTCTTCCTCTGACCCTCCCCCTCAAAAAATTAATTTTATATTGTATTTAACTCAACATATGCAAAATATTACAATTTCAATATGTAATCAAGATAAAAATTTATTAGATTTTTACATTTTTTTGGTACTAAGTTTTTGAATTCAACATGTACTTTATACTTACTCAATTTTAACCAGCCAAATTTCAAATGCTCAATAGATACAAGGGGCTGGTGGCCGCCATATCAGACAACTCAGATAAAAACTGCATTCTCACACTACACTCTGATTAAGCTAGAAAGCAATAACAAAGAGAAACAGAGAAAGAAAAAAAGAAGCCCAGAGGAATGGGAATTAAGAAAAAACACTTCTGGGGCGCCTGGGTGGCTCAGTTGGTTAAGCGACTGCCTTCGGCTCAGGTCATGATCCTGGAGTCCTGGGATCGAGTCCCACATCGGGCTCCCTGCTCGGCGGGGAGTCTGCTTCTCCCTCTCCTGCTCCCCCCTCTTGTGCTCTTTCTCTCACTCTCTCTCTCAAATAAATAAATAAAATCTTTAGAAAAAAAAAAACAAACAAAAAAAAACAAAACACTTCTGAATAACACGTAAGTCAAAGACAAATTGTAATAAATATTATGAAATATTAGTAATTGAATAATGGGAAGAAAGACTATGTATTAGAGTCTCTGCATGCAGCTAAGGTGATAATTCAGGTTCCTTTATAGCTTCAAATGACTTTATTAGAAAGGAAAAAAAAAGACAGAAAATTAATAAATTCAACATAATTCTTAAGATTTTTTAAAATAAGGGCGCCTGGGTGGCTGAGTTGGTTAAGCGATTGCCTTCGGCTCAGGTCATGATCCCGGAGTCCCCGGATCGAGTCCCGCATGGGGCTCCCTGCTCGGCGGGGAGTCTGCTTCGTCCTCTGACCCTATCCCCTCTCATGTGTTCTCTCTCTCTCATTCTCTCTCTGTCAAATGGATAAATAAAATCTTTAAAAAAAAAAAAAGATAAAAAAAAAGATTTTTAAAAATAAGAAAATAAGTTGAAAGAAAGATGACACTTTTCACAAACATAAAATGGAAAGGATCAGTAAAACCAAAAATCAATTATTTGAACAGACTCAAAACACAGACAATTCTCTGCCAAGATTAAGGAAAAGAAGGATGATACAACTAGGCCATATCTGGAATGAGTAATCATGAATGCACCGATATTAAAAAGATAAGATGCTATCATGAAATACTTTATGCCAATTTGCCAATAAATTTGAAAACTCAGATTAAATGGATACATTTCTAGAAAAATATAACTCGCCAAAATTTACTCAAAGAAAAAAACTGAATAAAACTATAACCATAGAATGAATTGAATCAGTAGGGAAGGAGACACCTTCCCTAAAGAAAACACCAGTCCAATCTCTTCGTTACCAGTGACTACCAAAATGTTCAAAGAACAAATAATTCCAATCTTATACAAATTCTTACAGCGAGCAGAAAAGGAGCAAACACTCTGCAAAAAATGCAGAAATCATATTTGGTCAAATGTACTGTCCATTCAGAATAATGCTCAAACCAGCAATAGAAGGGAACTTCCTTAACTTGATAAAGGGCATATATAAAAATATAGCAAATAGGGGCGCCTGGGTGGCTCAGTTGGTTAAGTGTCTAACTTCGGCTCAGGTCATGATCTCAGGGTCCTGGGATCGAGTCCCACTTTCAGTGGGGAGTCAGCTTCTCCCTCTCCCTCTGCCCCTCCCCCCACTCGTGCGCAGGCTCACTCTGTCAGATAAATAAAAATCTTAAAACAAAACAAAACATAGCAAACATGCTCTGGTGAAATGATGACCATGTTCCCTGTAAAGTCCAGAGTAACACAAGGGTCTCCGTTATCATCACTTCTATTTGACATTATACTAAAGGTCTTAACTAGCACAGTAAGGAAAGAGGGCAGAGAATATGCAGAAATTGGAAAGGAAACAAAAAAACGGTCATTATTTGCAGATGACATGATTGTCTACATAGAAAACAAAATTTTAATATGTAAATTATATGAATAAATAAAAGAATCCAGCAAGATTTCTGCAAAATCAATTGTATTTTTATACACCGACAACAGTTAGAAACTGCAATTTTTTTCATTTTTTTTTAAGATTTTTATTTATTTATTTGACAGAGTAGACACAGCGAGAGGGAACACAAGCAGGGGGAGTGGGACAGGGAGAAGCAGGCTCCCGATGAGCAGAGAGCCCGACGTGGGGCTCGATCCCAGGACCCCGGGATCACGACCTGAGCAAAAGGCAGACGCTTAATGCCTGAGCCACCCAGGCGTCCCTAGAAACTGCAATTTTTTTAAAAGTTACCATTTTATGATAGCATCAAAACATACAAAGTAGTACAATCAGACATGATGTGGTTTTGGATTGAAAGATCACACTACCACCTACAAACTAGGCCAAAAATTGAATCCAAACCTAATCAAAGTTCCAGGGTCAACCACCAGTTCACAGGAAATACAGAAGACAGAGAAACAAGCGTCACTAAATGATGGGGATGCAGTAAGCTACAGGACAACCTAGTTCTTCAAAAATAGATTGCAGGAGGGGCGCCGGGGTGGCTCAGTCAGTTAAGCGTCTGCCTTTGGCTCAGGTCATGATCCTAGGTCCTAGGATGGAGCCCCAGTCAGGCTTCCTGCTCAGCAGAGAGTCTGCTTCTCCCTCTCCCTCTGCCTTCCCCCCCATTCATGCTCTCTCTCTAATAAATAAATAAAATCGTTTTAAAAAATAGATTACAGGAAAAACAAGATATGGAGAGAGAGCCTGAAGGCTAGAAGAGACTTAAAGGCATATCAACCAATTCCAATGTATGCATTTTATTTAGATCTTGACTCTAAAAAGAAAAAGTATAAAAAGAATCATCTTTATGACACTATTGGAAATTTGGATATTGAATGAATATTAGGTGATATTATTGGAACTATTGTCAACTTTCAGACAAAATAACAGATGGTTGGTAGAGTTGGGTGATGAGTACAAGAAATTTCATGCTAGGAGCCAGCAATTTTCTTCTGTAAAGAACCAGAGAGAAAATATTTTAGGGTTGCTGGTTATATGGTCTCTATTGCAACTCCTCAACTCTGCCTTTGGGGCATGAAATTAGCCATAGATAATATGTAAACAAATAGTTGTGCCTGTGTTCCAGTTTATTTACAAAACCAGGTGAGGTGGCCAACCCCTTCTTACAATTCAGTCTATTTTTACAATTATTTGAAGTTTTCCATAACAAGTTGTAGAGAATTATAGTATTTAGGAATAAATCTGAAGAAGATACGCAAGATTTTTTATGGAGAAAATACAAAATTTTATCAAAAGACAATAAAGATGATCAAAATAAATGGAGGAATATACCATGTTTATGGATTGAACATATTATACAATACTTCACATCTTTACAATATTGTAAAGATGTTGTAAAGATGTTAGTGCTCCTCCAAATGATTTATAGATTCAATATCTTTCCAGTCAAAATTCCAACAGGTTTGTGTGTGTGTGGAAATTGACAAGGTGATTGTAATATTTATATGAAAGAGCAAAGGAATGTAAGAGTAAAGATCCTCCTGAAAACAACAAAGATGGGAGACTTGTCTTGCCAGATATCAAGAATTATTATTATTTTTTTTAATGAATTTTTTTTTTTAAAGATTTTATTTATTTGAAAGAGAGAGAATGAGAGACAGAGAGCATGAGAGGGAAGAGGGTCAGAGGGAGAAGCAGACTCCCTGCCGAGCAGGGAGCCCGATGCGGGACTCGATCCCGGGACTCCAGGATCATGACCTGAGCCGAAGGCAGTCGCTTAACCAACTGAGCCACCCAGGCGCCCAGATATCAAGAATTATTAACAACAAGCTACTATAAGTAATATTCTATCATATTAGCAAAGGGAAAAATTTTTGAAAAAGATGATTACAGGGAGACCAAAAACCAATCCCACATACATTGAAACTTGACTTGTGAGAGATCTGGCACTGCATATAAGTGGGGAAGGACAGAATTTTCAGTAAATGGTGTTGGAACAATTGAGTATCCATATAAAAAACATATAGCCCATATCATTCACAAAAATTAATTCTAGGTACATTATAGACCTTAGTGTGAAAGGCAAAACAACACAACGTACAAGAACATCTTCATGACCTTGAGAAAGGAAAGTAATTTCTTTAAAAGATTTTAATTTTTTTTAAAGATTTTTTTTAAAGATTTTATTTATTTATTTTGACAGAGAGAGACAGCAAGAGAGGGAACACAACCAGGGGGCGTGGGAGAGGCTTAATGACTGAGCCACCTAGGTGTCCTTAAAAGATTTTATTTTTAAGGAATCTCTACACCCAACATGGGGCTCAAACTCACAGTCCTGAGATCAAGAGTCACATGCTCCACTGACTCAGCCAGCTAAGTGCCTTAAAGATTTTTTTAAGTACACAACATAAGTGAAATAATGGATAAATTAGGATACATTAACATTAGGAATTTCTCCAGCAATTCTACCTCTTTTAAATTCCACTTTGATTCAACTGCCACTTCTGGGCATAGTAGACACAAAAGAATTGAAAGCACAGACTTGAACAGATATTTGTACGCCAATGTTCATAGCAGCATTATTCACAATGGCTACAAGGCAGAAACAAACCAAACGCCCACTAACAGATAAACAGATAAAATGTACTACACGCATACAATGGAATATTATTTGGCCTTAAAAAGGAATGGAATTCTGATACATGCTACAACATGAACCCTGAAGACATTATGCTAAGTGAAATAAGCCAGTCACAAATGGACACATATTGTACAATTCCAGTTATATGAGGTACCAAGAATAGTGAAATTCATAGAGAGAGAAAAAAGAACAGTGGTTATCAGGGACTGGGGGAAGAAGGGAATGGGGAGTTACTGTCTAATGGATACAGGATTTCAGTTTGGGAAGATGAAAAAGTTCTGGATGGTGGTGTTGGCTGCATAACTGTGAATGTACTTCATGCCACTGAACTGTAACTTAACGTTAAAATAGTAAATTTTATGTTATGTATATTTTACTACAGTGAAAATTTTTCTTAAATAATTTCTACTCATCAACAGACACTATAAGGCAAGCAAAATATGAGCAACACTTTGGGAGAATATATTTGCAAAACATACAACTGACAAAGGAATAGTATCTAAAATAGATAAAGAATCCTACAGGGGCGCCTGGGTGGCTCCGTTGGTTAAGCATCTGCCTTCAGTTCAGGTGATGATCCCAGAATCCTGGGATCAAGCCCCATGTCGGGCTCCCTGCTCAGAAGAAGAGTCTGCTTCTCCTTCTCCCTCTACCCCTCCCCCCACACTCATGCTCTCTCTCTCTCGCTCACTCTCTCAAATAAATACATTAAAAAAAAAAAAAAAAACTCCTACAGATCAAAAGGGAAAAGTTAAACAACCAAAACAATTTTTTTTTGGCAAAAGAGTTAACAGGAACAGCCAAAATGTATGCAAAGATTCTCCTTAGTAATAGGGAAATGAAAATAAAAAGTAGGGGCACCTGGGTGGCTCAGTCAGTTAAGCATCTGCCTTCGGCTCAGGCCATGATCCTGGGGTCCTGGGATTGAGCCCCGCATCGGAGCCTGCTTCTCCCTCCCCCTGCTCTTACACACACACACTCTCTCTCCCCCTCTCAAATAAATAAAAAAAATCTTTAAAGAAAATAAAAATTGAAATTAAAAAACATCTGGCATTGTTTAAGTAAAGCTGAAGGTGTGTATACCCTATAACCTAGCAATTCCACTCCCAGGAATATTCCATGGAGAGACACTTGCTCATATGTACCCAGAAACATATACAAAACTGTTCATCGTAGGGGTGCCTGGGTGGCTCAGTCATTAAGCGTCTGCCTTCGGTTCGGGTCATGGTCCCAGGGTCCTGGGATCGAGCCCCGCATCGGGCTCCCTGCTCCGCGGGAAGCCTGCTTCTCCCTCTCCCACTCCCCCTGCTTGTGTTCCCTCTCTCACTGTGTCTCTCTCTGTCAAATAAATAAATAAAATCTTAAAAAAAAAAAAAACTGTTCATCATAGCAGCACCAGATGTAATAGCAAAAAAATGCAAACAACCCAAATGTCCATATGGAGTCAATAAATAAATAAATTGTGGCATATTCATGCAATGGGACACTTGCTGCCAACACTTAGGATCTGTATAATCTTGGGAAAATTAGTTAATCTCTCTGTGCCTTAGTTTTTTAATCAGTAAAATGGGCATAATACCTGTCTCTACCTCATAGTGTTGATGCAAGGACCATCATTATTCAAGGTTCTTAGAACAGTGCCTAGAACACAGCACATTCTCTCTGTAAACACTGATGTTAAGCTTCTTTGGCTCATGCCCGGAGAGATCCCCTCCTGATACTTGACCACAGTCTCTCCACTTGATTCAAGCAATGCTGTCCTGCTGGTCTCCCCACATCACCTGCTGTTCTGCCCACAAAGCAGCTCCAGACCTCACTGGCCACAGCGGGGCTTGGGACAGAGAAGAAAATGGCATTTCAACCCACCCTGCCATGTCCTCCAAAGGTCTGTATCTCAAACCAGAAGAACCCAACACAACCAACCAACCTCTCATACCGGATTCCCATTTCATAGAGGAGGCAACTACGATTCAGGGAAGAGAACTCTCTCATCTAAAGTCGCCCTGCGGCCAGAAGCAGAGACTAATCTTGAACCCAGCTGTCTGTCCCAGGCATGAACCAGGCTGCCTCCAGAAGGTGCTAGCGCCCTGAAAGGGGCCCAGACCGGCTGGACACTATGGCCACACTTGCCCACGCCCCACTCAGCCCTGGCCTCGACCACCTGTCCGTCCCTGTCACAGCCCCGGCTCCATTCTTCTCCTGCATCTGGCACCAGTTGCCATAGCAACGGGCTCTTCGGGAAGCTGCACCGCTGAGCCAAGGATGGGGCCTGGAGGAGGGAGCAGCTGTGGGCTCCTTCAGTCAAGGCAGGTGGGCACCTGGTACCACCACCGAGCTCCAACAAGCCCCTCGAAGCGCTGCAGGCCCCTGAATCCCAATTCTGGCCATCTGGCCCAAATAAATAATCGGAAATGGGGAGAAACCAGATGCACAGGGATGTTCACTCCAGCATTACTTAGAAGAGCACCCAACTGTATATGTCGGTAACAGGTAACATTTTTGAGTGTTTATCTTGTACGAGGCACTGTGCTAAATACCAAACACGTGTCCCCTCATTTGCTCCTCACCACCCCCCTGCCAGGTAAGTACTCTCCACACCCCCCAGTTGGCCGATGAGGAAATGATGCTCAGAAAGGCAAAGCCACTTGCCTAGGTCAGTCGGACAGAGGCAAAGCCAAGACTGAAGGCCAGTCTGCCAGCCTCCAGGTTTCGTACTCTTAACTACATGACGGCGGTCGGAAAGGAGAAAAGGAAGTCCCGGCCCATCCTCTGGTCCTGGCAGCGCCTGTGGCCGTGACAAATGTCTGCAGCCTGCTGTGATACAGGGCTCAGAAGAGGCACAGATTCGGCAGGGCAACATGTACCTACTCAGAAGATCTCCAAACACTATAATGCTTGAAAAATAAAGTACAAATCCCAGAACAATGAAGCGTAGTATGAGCTTATTTATATATGGACGATACAGAGATCTAGATGTTCAGAACAAGGGGGCTGGAGGGACTCCAACCGTGAACACCGATTATCTCCAGACGGAGGGCAATGGGGCCTGGAAGCATTTAAAGGGACTTCCTCTTTCTGTGTTAACAAATTAATTGTGAAAAAAAATTTTTTTTAAGTAAACTCTATGCCCAAAGTGGGGCTTGAACTCACGACCCCGAGATCAAGAGTCACGTGCTGGGCGACTGGGTGGCTCAGTAGGTTAAGCGTCTGTCTGACTGTCTGACTCTTGATTTTGGCTCAGGCCATGATCTCAGGGTCATGAGATCAAAACCCACGTCAGGCTCCGCGCTGGGTGTGGAGTCTGCTTAGGATTCTCTCTCTCCCCCTCCCTCTGCCCCTCTCCCCAATGCTCACGTGCTCTCTCTCTCTCTACATCCCAACTGAGCCAGCCAGTTGTGAAAATTTTTTTAAATACCAAAACCAAGTTCTACATTTGACACACGTGGTCCTATTTCTAGGTGAAGAAAAGATATGTATGCATAGGAAAGAGATGAGAGGAAGGACATACCAAAAAGTTGGCATTTGGAGTTTTAAAAATTCCTTATTTTCTATGATAAACACATACTAATTTTTTTTATTAAAAATTGGTTTTGAGTGATGTTTACAAAAGCAATGTAATAGCATTCTCATGCAACTGTAACACCGAATCGTGGTACGTCACAGAGAAGCTCATTTGTTCCAATCCCTGCTCTAGGAATTTGCTGTTTGGCCTTGAACTAGTCATTTCACCTCTCTGAGCCTCAGTGTCCACATCAGTAAAATGGGTAGGTATCAATAGCCTCTACCTCATCGGGTTGTTAGGAAGACAAAGTGTTGGGCGCCTGGGTGGCTCAGATGGTTAAGCGTCTGCCTTCAGCTCAGGTCACGATCTCAGGGTCCTGGGATCGAGTCCCGCATCGGGCTCCCTGCTCCTTGGGAGCCTGCTTCTCCCTCTGCCTTTCTCTCTCCCTCATGAATAAATAAATAAAATCTTTAAAAAAAAAAAGGAAGACAAAGTGTTTAGTGTAGGGCCCAGCACACGGTAAGCAGGCTAGATACTCTCACTACGGTGATGCCAACAGGGAAGCAGCACAAGCAGGCAGTGCGGTACGCTCTCAGGACAGACCGCCAGCCTTTATGCACTGGCTCTGTCGCTTACCAGATGTGTGACCTTGGGCCAGTCACCTTACCTCTCTGGGCTTCATGTGAATATTCAATCAAAAGTGCCTAGCGCAGAATACATATTCGATGAATGTGATAAAAAGTCCACTATGTGAGAAGGCGACACCTTCTGCCTTGTATATAAACATGATAGCTACTGGGACACCTGGGTGGCACAGTCCATTAAGCATCTGACTTGGCTCCCACTCAGGTCATGATCTCAGGGTTTTGGGATCAAGCCCCGCATCAGGCTCCATGCTCAGCACAGAGTCTACTTGGGATTCTCTCTCCCCCTCTCCCTCTGCCCCTACCCCTGCTCGTGATCGTGCACCCTCTCTCTGTCTCCCTAAAATAAATAAATAAAATAAAATCTTTTAAAATAACATGTTAACTATTATTAATAAAATAACAATTTAGTTAAAGAGCAATGGAGAGAGAAGTAGTGAATACAGGGGACACGGCCGGGCATTGACTCTCTTGCTGTGTGAGCTTGGAGGAGTTTGTTAACTTCCCTGAGCCTCAGTTTCCCCATCTGGAAACATGGAGCTAATGCCCATCTTACAGGGCTATTAACACTAAAGGAAACACAAATTTAACATAAATTAAGTAATTTACTTTGTGCGTTATGCAGTGCTAGGCACATTATTTTACACCATCATCTCACTTAATCCTTAAAACAACCCCCATTAAATTGGAATTAGTATCCTCTTTTTACAGATGAGGAACTTAGTTTAAAAAATATTCCAAAGTCACTCGGCTAGGAAGTGGACAGAGGCAAGATTTGAACCCAGGACTCACCAATTCCGAAAGCTAATGAAACCTCATAAGATGTCAGCAAATGAAGTTCATTTTCTCTTTCCTGACATGGTGGGTCTCAGTTTACTCACGTATAAAATGGGTGTGAAGGATAATGCCCACTAACAGCCTCTCTAGCTTATTAAACTGCACTGCCAAGCCTGGTGTTAAGACCGGCCAAGTCCATCCTATCCCAACTTCTCAAGCTCAACTTACCAGTTTGGGGAAGCTCCCTGGGCGGGATTCCTCTGGCCGGTCCTGGCTGGAGTCGTCTGCACTCCTGTCTGCGCCCTGTTGCTGGACACGGGGCACTGGGCCTCTCCTCGACCTCTTAGCATACTTGGATCTTCTCTGTCCCGTGGATGGGCCTGAGTGAGCCTTGCTGGTTGCAGGCACCAAGGAGCTGGAGGGGCTGTCAGTGGGAGCAGGGGGACCTTGTCCCAGCCTCCCCCTGGACTCTGGCTGAGCCTTGACCTCCAGCTCGGCCTGACTGGGTGAGACAGCAGGGTCATCATCACAGCCAGCCCCGGCTCGGGGCTCAGCTTCTTGCCACTCTGTGGAGGCCGCTCCCAGGCACAGTGCAGAGCTCTGTGGAGGATCCCAGGCAGCTGGCCTACGGGACTCTCCTCCATCAGGCAGTGGGACCCCGACAGGATCACAGGGGCTGACTGACTGGGCCCCGTTCCCCGCAGCAGGCAAATATTCGAACTTTTCAGTCCCTGAGACACATCCCACACAGGTTCCACTTGGATCTCCTGACCCAGACCCCTCTCCCTCCTTGGGAGAGAGAGGACCGCAAAGGTCTCCCAAGGACTCCAGGTCAGCACATGGTGGGCTGCCTCCCTCACACGGGGGGTTGTCCTCACCAGGGCTCTGACCAGACCACAAGAAGCCACCTGCCCCCTCCCCACCCTCTGAGAGGGCCGCATACTTCCTGTTGTTCTTTCTTGCTCCCACAGGCGCTGGGCCCGGTGAGGATGGTAGGCTCCTTTTGAGGGGCTCCTCTTTGCTGAGGGTGGGGCCTCTTTCATCACTCCTACCTACTCTGGCCTCTCCTGGCCCGGTGCAGCTCGTCGTCCCCACCCCGGCCAACCTCTCCCGGCCAACCAAAGCTCTGTCCGGGAGACCTACAGGCACGCTACACGGGTTCCGGGGCCAACTTTCAGTGAGGATGTCATGCAGAGAAACCTGGAGCCTCTTGAAGGCCCGAGCCTTCCCCTGAGCAGGCACTATGGGCTGCTGGAAGTGGAGCTGGGGGCCAGGCACCAAATCCTGGCTTTGTCCCACGGCTTGCAGCTCCAGGGCCATCGAGTGGGCCTCAGCCTCCAGGCGGGCCCCAGGAGCACCCCCAGCCTGGGAGCGGGTACCTCGATGGGTCTCTTCCCTCAGGACCCTCTTCCTGCTGCCAGCCCGAACTCGGGCCCCAGGGCTCGCCCCCGGCACGTGTGGTGTCAGGCCTGACACAGAGCTGGCTTCTTCCACATCCTCCTGGAAAAGCTCACCGCCACGGCGGGGACGGAGGGCAGGGTCCTCTGTGCTGGAGCCCTCTGCGGCCCCCTCCTGAGACATGTCTGTCTGCCTACAGGGGCCAGAAGCAGGACGCAGCCCCTGTGAGGAGACAGACAGGAGACTGCATCATGCGGTGTCTGGCTGCCAGCCCATTCAGGACACCAGGCCAGAAAGCTGTCTCCCTGCCAGGGGGTAGGCCTGGAGGCCACAGGGACACAGCACCCAGTCATGTAGGCACCCCAGCAGGGCCCGGGGCCCCAGGGGAGGCAGGGGAGGCCTGCCACCAAACAGGGTTGAGCCACAGCAACCCTTGAGGTCTTCTCGTCTGTGAGGGGCCCCACTTTTGTTTAAACGGGATGTAATAATAACAGCTGCCATTTCTTAACTACCTACTACGTGCATTATTTCATTTCATGCCGGCAGCCACAGGTGAGGAAACTGAGCCACACGGATGTTCAGTGAGTCACCAAAGGACACACCGGAGTGGAAGAGCGGGGATTCTCTCCCCCACCAAAAGCCCAGCTCCTAACCACTGGGCGGGGAGCAGGCAGCGAGTGGGGTAATTCCCCTCACCCGGATCCCGCTCCCGTGGATACCCCCACCAGGTTCCCAGGCCTGACCCGGACAGACCCCTACCGCCCAAGCCGTCCAGAAGTTCTCACCTGGGCTCCCAGGGCTCCCCCGCCCAGGCTTCCACCCCCGCGCTGGGCGGGAGCTGGGGTCACGTGAGGGGGGGAAGTGGGGGAGGGGGGTGAGGGACGGGGGCGGGGCCTCGGAGGAGGCGCTGAGGACGGCACCCCAGGCGTGCTGGCGTCCTGGCACCGGAAGAGGGCGCGCTCTCTCTCCCGAGGGCTTCCCGGCGGAGGTGCCAATCCCTTGGGCTTCGGGGCAGGGGTAGGTGGGCGCCTGAACCAGAAGGCGGAAGCGTTGAGGGGTCTTTTTTTTTTTTTTTTAAGATTTTATTTATTTATTTGATAGCGAGAGACACAGCGAGAGAGGGAACACAAGCGGGGGAGTGGGAGAGGGAGAAGCAGGCTTCCCGCCGAGCAGGGAGCCCGATGCGGGGCTCGATCCCAGGATCTTGGGACCATGACCTGAGCCGAAGGCAGACGCTTAACGACTGAGCCGCCCAGGCGCCCAGCGTTGAGGGGTCTTGAGTCTGTCTGACAGTTTAAACTTGGTCCTAGGGCCATGGGGAGTTCCTGAAAGTGCCTGAACTCCGAGGGGAATCAGAATCACACTTTTGCCTAGTTACTTGTTATTTTCATTGTCTCAAATATAAAAATATAATTCATATGGAGGAACATGCATACCCAAGTCCAACTGAAAGGTTGGAAATAAAAAGCTTAAACGTCCGGGGCGCCTGGGTGGCTCAGTTGGTTAAACGACTGCCTTCGGCTCAGGTCATGATCCTGGAGTCCCGGGATCGAGTCCCGCATCGGGCTCCCTGCTCAGCGGGGAGTCTGCTTCTCCCTCTGACCCTCTTCCCTCTCGTGCTCTCTGTCTCTCATTCTCTCTCAAATAAATAAATAAAAATCTTTAAAAAAAAAAAAAAAAAAGCTTAAGCGTCCTCTCACTTCCGGGCTCTTGGGAGCAGCCTTTCTTCCTTTCACCATGTTTGTTGTCGTTTTAGTTTTTTAGTCATGCTGCTTTCATAACTGTAAATGATCTATTACTAATTAATAATATTAATAATAGTCTCATACTCTATTACTTGACTTATTCACAGGAATAGCCTCTATTGACTCCCTGCTCTGGAGGTTGCATTAACCACCTGTCCTCCTTTCTCTTCCCAGTTTTTCTCTTTCATATTTGTATTGCTATTGTTTCTATTGATCACTATCACCACTTGGAATAATAGTCTTAAAATGTCCATTTCTTCCTTAGATTGCCTCTCGCCTCTGTGTGAAATGAACGGTTTCCCCTCCCTACTGCTGCCCTTCCCCCAGCCACGCACCTTTTGGCTTTGTCAAGGTTTGCGGCACGCACATCCTGTCCTGTGAAGATAATTCAGTTTGCCATACTTTGCTGCAGATTGATTCTTAACATTAAAACCAGATGACATTGATGACATTACGGCTATGTAAATATTTTCACTGCGGAACGAGGAATCTGATAGACATCACTGAGAGGGAAATGGAATTCGCTGGCAGTAAAGCTGCACCATGTGAGGCCAGGAGCAGCTCTGGGGCCGGTGTAATAGTCCACTGCCCTCAGAGCCAAGGCACTCGATCTGTAGATCAACATGGCTGCATCTCAGAGACATCATGTTGAATTTAAAAATCAAGATAATGTCGGGGCGCCTGGGTGGTGCGGTCTGTGAAGCCTCTTTCTGACTCTTGCTTTCTGCTCAGGTCCTGATCTCAGGGTGGGGAGATGGAACCTGGCATCCAACCCCGCCTTGGTCTCTGCACTCAACGGCGAGTCTGCTGGAGATTCTCTCTCTCCCTCTGCCTCTGCCCTTGCTTGCACGTGCTCGCTCGCTCTCTCTCAAATAAATAAATAAATCTTTGAAAATCAAGATAATGTTAACAGTAAGGGAAACGGAGTGCCAGGTATATGGGAACTCTCTGTACTAATCTTCCATTTTTTTCTGTAAATCTAAAACTCATAAAAAAATGAGGTTTGCTACAAAAAAAAAAGAGAGAGAGAGAGAGAGAAGGTGTTGTGTGATCCATATCGAAAGCTGTCAGTCTCGATCTGGTGTCAGGGTCACAAATGAGGTACAAGTTGAGACTGGATGCTACTAAACATCCAATACTGCTCTAAAGAAATGATTTTTTTAAATCTTTTTTTTAAAAGATTTTATTTATTTATTTGAGAGAGAGAGTGAGAGAGAGAGAGAGAGAGCACAAGAGGGGGGAGCGGGAGAGGGAGAAGCAGACTCCCTGCTGAGCAGGGAGCCCGATGCGGGACTCGATCCCGGGACTCTAGGATCATGACCTGAGCCGAAGGCAATCGCTCAACCAACCACCCAGGCGCCCTAAAGAAATGATTTTTTAAGTGAAAAGACCTCCCACTATGGAATGTTCCAGTCATGATGGCAGAGACTTGATCAGGTCTCCTGAGACCAGGGGAACTGTTATTCTGGTCCATTTCGATAATGGGGGTCTCCCACCATTGGCAAAGAAAGGGGGAGTGACGTTGTTATTAGCACCACGGGGTACTAAGGATAAAAAGACAGTGATCACTAATACGTGTAATGCTACTTTGAGCCAGAGACTGATCTACATGCTTTACCTGTGTTTATCTATGTTAATTTGCCCATATTAATCCTTACACCAAGTCTCTCAGCTTTTAAATCATGTTTTTCAAATCCACAGTGATCTATAGTAACCTGAAACTGTAGAAATCAGTGTTCAGGGCAGACAACAGTAACCACCCCAGCGTCATGAAGTGTTGGGTGTTTACCAGGTCTCTGGAAGGGCCACAAGAGTGCAGGCTAGGCTGGGCTTGGGGACACCGCCCCGAGTGCTGTCTACAAATACAGCACTGTGGTAGCCAGCCAAGATCGGGACACAGCACGGCCATTGTTGCCACTGTGTCCCAACAGTCACAAAACTGGAGCCCAGACACGGACACAGAGAAACCCAGCGCCTCTCCCACTGAGCCTGTAAGCAGGAACGGCCCAAGGAAAAGGACAGTGGCCTCCGCCTCTCACCCACCTTCCAGATCTCGCACAGTGTCACCCAGGGCCGGAAACGAATCCGCATTTGGAACACTAGCTGTAAGGGACTCTGGGAAATCATTTTCGGGTTCCCATCCGCTGCAAGATAGGAAGGCACACTAGCACATGGGAACAGATGTGGAGTGAATCAGTCTGCATTAGCTTCTATCATATTTTACATTATTTTTTATCTACTTGATCTATCCATTTCTAAGAGGTGTATATTTTTTGTTGTTTTAAAGATTTTATTTTTATTTATTTATTTATTTGAGAGAGAAGGTGGGGAGGGAGAGAGCACAAGCAAGGGGAGCAGCAGAGGGAGAGGGAGAAGCAGAGCCCCCCCTGCTGAGAAGGGAGCCCAACGTGGGGCTCGATCCCAGGGCCCTGGGATCATGACCTGAGCCGAAGGCAGATGGTTAACTGACTGAGACACCCAGGTGCCCCAAGAGGTGTGTTTTTAAATCTCATGTTATTATTGTGGACTTGTCAACTTTTCCTTTACTTCGCTAAGTTCTGCTTTATATATCTCAAACACCTTTTAAGGTGCATGCAAATTCATTTATTTTTACCTCTTTTTGGTAGATTATAACTTTCGTCAGTGCCAAATGTTCTTCTTCCTTCCTATCAATGTTCTTTTAATTCATTTATTACTTCATTAATTTATTATTAATAATAAGTTATTTATTATAATAATTAGTTATTCATTCATTATTTGCTTGAATTTATTAGTATCCTGCTTGCTTGTGGTCAGTATTGACCTGGTATAATTTTTCTATCCTTTTATTTTCAACCTTTATGTGCAGTTCTGCTTTTCACCACACCTCTTGTACATGACGTATTGCTAGACTTTAGAATTTCAATCAGAGCATCTTTGTCTTTCATCGATGTGTTTAACCTAGTCATATGCTTGGGACTACTGATATACTTGGTCTTATTTCTACCGTTGCTCTTTATGCTTTCTTGCTACAAATTGCCTGCTTCCTTTGTGTTCCTTCTTGCCTTCTTTCAGATTTATCAAATCACACCCCCTTTATTTTCCTCAAAAGATTGGAAATTAGATTTTCCTATTTCTTTTTTTTTAAGATTTTATTTATTTGTCAGAGAGAGAAAGAGAGCACAAGCAGGGGGAGCTGCAGGCAGAAGGAGAAGCAGGCTCCCCGCTGAGCAAGGAGCCTGATGCAGGGCTCGATCTCAGGACCCCGGGACCATGACCTGAGCCGAAGGCATATGCTTAGCCGACTGAGCCACCTAGGCATCCCTATAATCTTCAGTAGTTACCTTTAAACTTATAACGTGTGTACTTTAATTTCTCCCTGTCAAGTGGGCGAGGCCTCTGTCAGAGACCTCCGGGGACACCCCTGGATGTGGCTGCCCCTCTAAGTCCTGGTTACAGCAGAAGTGACTAGATTTCCCGTGCCCCTGAGCTCCCAGCAGCTTAGGCAACGGTCAGGTCCTCCAGGGCTCCTCATCTCCATCCCGCAGGGTCGTGGACAGCCAGCCAGGGATGACCCAGAGCTGGGGCTACTGCAGGTGGGTATGCTTGTGTTTATGAAAAGCGGACCTTTTTCAAGGCTGCCAGGGCCTGATGGCACCCTGACCAAGGCTGCTGATGGATGCACATCACATCGCCAGGACTTATCCCCATTGACGTTGACCTTGATCACCTGGCTGGGGCCTGTTCACCAGGTTTCTCTGAAAAGTTTACTCTGCCCCCAACTGTACTCTTAAGGAGGAAGTCACCGCGTGCGGCCCACATTTAAGCAGCAGGGAGCTGTGTACCACCTCCTTGGAATATCTGCATAAATCATCTGCAGTTCCACATGGGAGATTTGTTTCTTTTCAATCATTTATTTATATTATTTATCCAATCATTTATTTATATTATTTATCCAATCATTTATTTATATCAGTATGGACTCATGGATATTTGTTTCATACTTTGGATTGTAACCCAACGCTGCCTTATTTATTTTGTTGCTCAAACTATTCCAGCTTTGGCCACTGGGAGCTCTTCTAGTTGGCTCTTGTGTCTCTTTACATTTTGATGTATCCCCAGTTTGGGGGGAAGACGGGGAGGGGGTCGGTATATTTCCTACCTCCTTGGAGACTTTTGACCCTAATGATATCAGAAGTCAGATGCCGCTGGGACCCAGCCCGACCCCTCCTTCCCTCACCCCTGCCACTTGCTACTGGGCCTCCGAACCCTGAGCCCTGGCTGCACCTCTGATCGGGGGAGCCCCCAGAGCTGCTGGACACACCGAACTGGAGACCCTGCCCTCTCCTCCCTCCCCTAGCCGCTGCCCTGAAGAAACAATGCCCTCTCCCCTGGCTGAGTCTTTCTGCGGGTTGCAGCCCCCAAAAGCGCTTTGTAACCTTAGTAACGTAATTGCTATCCTCAGTGTGAGAATAAACTTACTTAAAGGACAAAACAAAAAAAAAACTTCGTCTCTGTTATCTTTGAAAACTTACCTTATCGTCTCCATTCCTGAGACTTCAGATAAATGTCCTTTCGCTGGAGACTGTTTATTGTTACACATGCTCGGATCTGGTCAGCAAGGCACCAAGGTCTCCAGAGATTCCCGTCTAGGCGCCCCAGGTGGTCACTTGACCTCACAAAGCCTCTGTTTCCTTGTCTGTAAAGGGGGGATCATGAAAAGCCTTCACAGAGCTGCCACTGGATAGAGCATCTGCTAGGTATGTTAGGGGATGACTTATGAAAAGCGCCTAATAGGAGGCTGGCCACACACAGCAGGTGTTCAGCAAACGGAAGCTGTTACCACTGTTGTTAGTGGGAGTAGCCTTTCGTCTCCCCCTCCCTGGCCTCTTCCTCAAATGCCCCACCCTGCTCTGAAGCTCAGACATCACACTACCACTCTCCCACCCCGAGTCCTTCCAGGATCCAGAAGACCGCAATTCCCTGCCTGGGATTGAAGGGCTTCCGGAATCTTGCCCTGCACCCTGCCCCTGGCCTCCTCTTCCCTCTCTGCCCAAGTCCTGCCAGACTATTCACGGTGCCCTGAACAGGCCTCACTTCATTGCCTTTGCCGGTGCCCTTCCTTCCACCCACAATGCTCTTCCAGCCTTTCTCCATCTGGGGACGCCCAGGCCTGGGTTTCTGTTCTCAGTGACAGAAACCAACCAATCAGCTGGGGCTTGTGGCTCCTGCCCGTCTCACAGCACCTCCTCGCTCCCCGCTCCCCGGTGACTGCTACCCGGCTGCCCTGCCCCCGTCCCCTCCCCCACCAGGCTGCCCCAGGCTCAGGGACCCTTTCCTTGGAGCGAGTGAGCAAGTGGGCAGTAAGGGGGAAAGCGCATGGACTCAGGGTCCCACAAACCCGAATGTGACCTGCATTTGGATCCTGGCTCTGCAGCTGATCAGCTGTGTGGTCTCAGGCAAGTGCCCTAATGTCTTTGAGCCTCATTTTCCTTATTTATAAAATGACAATAATAGTAGTTGTTTCATAAGAATGTTGTAAAGTGGCTAATCCATGTGAAGCACTTTGCATAATGCCCAGCACACAGAAAGCGCTTAATAAACGGTCTGGGTCTCTCTTCTCATTAATACCAGGCAGCCAGGAGTTGCCTGCTCTGCCAGACTCCATTTATTGATGGATTCAAGGCTAAAAATAGAGCTGCAGCTTTGGGGAGTAGGTCCTTCCAGAGCCAGGAAGTGATGTCCTTGCTACTGTGGATGGGGAAGGAGCCTGCTTCCCTTTCCGGGGGCTCTCAGAGGAACACACATCTTGATGCCTTTCTCTGTGGATTCCAGGGCAGGCATGCAGGGGCCAGACCAGCCCAGGCTGAGGAGCTCTCCTAGCAGGGGGTTCTGTGGTCCCACCAGGCGGGCTTCTAACTCCAGCCCTGCCATTCACTGGCTCTGTGACCTTGAGCAAGCAATGTTCCCTCTCTGAGGGTCATGATTACTCTCTAGCCTGGGGAATCAAGAACGGTAATAACACAACTTGTGACAACAAACAGCTTACATGCACCGAGGCCTGAGGCCAAGGATAAACTCTGGGACTCTGGGTCAGGACATCCTCTCCTGAGCCTCGGTTTTCCTATCTCTGAAATAGGCACAGTAGCCCTCACCTTGGAAGGTTGTTGTGAGGACTCAGAGAGGTCCTGGACAACAGTTGCTGGCAGCAGCTACATCTGATGGGAACCTGAGTTATCCGGGGGCCCCTGGTCTCCCTGTCAGAGGGTATGGAGAGCAAAGACAAATTTATCTTAACTATTTGTAGCTATTGATCCACCAGCCTTGGAGAATGCAAAGAAGGGCATCCAACAGAAAGACACCTCTCACCCTGTGCTGCTAACAGGCTGGCCCTGTCAGTGGGGAAACCACTTCTGGGCAAATGACTCCCCGGCCATCAGTTCAGTGCTCTTGGCGAGTTGTTTTATCTCTCTGGACAAGACCTGATTCAATTAAAGCAGAGCCTGAATTGGGGGCAGGAGCCTCCATTTCCCCTTCTGCAGCTAGTCTTAACAGTGACATCAAAGGGCATAAATCTGGCTTCCAGGAACATTGAGCCAGACTTCTCCCCATAGACATGCAAGGCCTGGATGGCCCACAATCCCAAGGCCACACACCCTGGATTGTTTCTCTCCTTGTTCCCTTCCTGGGACAGGTCCAAGTAGGCTCTAGACCCTTGCTTCTTTCCGACCATAAGATGGATACATAATTGTATGACAATACCATTAATAAAAATATACAATCTGGGGTGCCTGGTTGGCTCAGTTGGTAGAGCATGCAACTCTTGATCTTGGGGTTATGAGTTCGAGCCCCACGTTGGGTGTAGAGGCTACCTAGAAATAAAATCTTTTAAAAAATGAAAAATAAATTTAAAAAAATTACACAATCCCATCCCAATACACATCACCTTGCAGTCCTCAAGGAGGAAGACAGAACAGTATTCCCTGCGAGAGATCAAGAGCCTTTGGTCAGAGCACCAGGTGCAAAGGCTCTCCTCCCAGCCACCTGCAATCCATGCACCTGACAAGGGGGCAGGGGTGGGGGCAGGGAGGCAGTCGTGTTCTTCTGCCCAGGCCGAGCATGGAAGAAGGAAGACTGGATGATCCTGTGAGGGCGCCAGCAAGCCCTATAGCACTGATCCACCAGGTGGGGTGTCACTCCGGCAGCACCTAGGATGGGAGGTCAGGGTCTGGATTCTCCCTCCTGGGTTTGGATCCCAGCACTACCCCTGGCGAACCCTTGGCCAGTCTCTTAGCCTCTCGACTACTTAGTGTCCTCGGTATGTATATTTATTTGTTTGCATATTCTCAGTGTTCTTGCTTGCAGACAACAGAATCCATTCTGGCCAGTTGAAGTAGAAAGGGAATTTACTTAGGGATGTTAGGCTTATCGGATGATGGAGAAACAGGCTCCAGATGCAGCTTTCAGGAGCATCTCCAAGAAGCACACTACAAGATCAGGTTGACGGGGGAGCTGCTGCTGCTGTCCTTGACCCCAGAACCATACTGCCTTGGCCGCCACACAGCCCCGCCAAAGGTGTGCCCCACATGCATCCGTTTCCTCACAGCATTCACCTCCTGGTTGGTATCTCAGGTGCACGAGTGGGATTGGAGGAAAGGAGGTCACATGCCTGCACCCTAGCTTCAAGGGAGGCAGGCTTCTCTGCTTTGGGAAGAAGGAACTCAAGATATAAGGAATAATCAAAACGTAGAAGGGAATTTTTAAGATTGTTGGGCAAGGGCAAACATTCAGTACATTTCCTCTCTTGTCTATTTCCCCCACCTTGAATATAAACTCCATGGGGCAGGTGTCTTGAGTGTCTTGTTCACCTCTGTGTCCCCAGCACCTAACATGGAGCCTGTGGGCAATAAACAAATAAAATGTGGGTCATGAAAGGACCACCTGTCCTTTGCGGCTATCGACCAACTTGCAGTCTCTCAGGGGGCTGGAGCTCCCTGCCCGGGTTGAGGGTGGGGACATCTGCTCCTCCTTAAATCAAACAATACATTTGCTTCAGAGACCACAATGGATGCCCATTCCTCCACAGCCCCTCGCCTGATGGCGAAATTGTCTTCATCCTTTATTTCTCAGTTCTGACTCACCTCCTCCTGGAGGCCTTCCTTGATTTGTAACTCCATCAATACCACTACCGTCATTACCACTATCACCACCTTGCCCCGGGGAGCTGGTTTGGTATGGTGGTTAAGAAGGCAAGCTCTAGGGGCACCTGGGTGGCTCAGTCGGTTAAGCATCTGCCATCAGCTCAGGTCATGATCCTGGAGCCCCGAAATCGAGCCCCGCGTCAGGCTCCCTGCTCAGCGGAGAGCCTGCTTCTCCCTCTGCTCCTCACCCTGCTTGTGCCCTCTCTCTCTCTTTCAAATAAATAAATAAAATCTTAAAAAAAAAAAAAAAAGGATAGGTGCCTGGGTGGCTCAGTCGTTAAGCGTCTGCCTTCAGCTCAGGTCATGATCCCAGGGTCCTGGGATCGACCCCCGCATCGGGCTCCCTGCTCGGCAGGAAGCCTGCTTCTCCCTCTCCCACTCCCCCTGCTTGCATTCCCTCTCTCTCTGTGTCTCTCTCTGTCAAATAAATAAATAAAATCTTAAAAAAAAAAAAAAAGGCAAGCTCTACAGTCTAACTGGCTGACTTCAAATACTGGCTTCAGCTCTTACTAACTGTTGGAGCGTGGATAAGTCATGGTAGCATTCTGAGAATCATTCTCCCCCATCTGTAAGGATTTTGAAGATCATTCTCCTCATCTAAGTCACAGAGCTGTTATGAGCTTTAAATGAGATACTGTACGCAAGTTCTTCGAAAGGGGCTGGGTGCAGAGAGCTGGCTCAATTGGCCATTGTTGCAGCTGCCTTTGTGGTCCTCACAGTTCTAGCACGTACTGAGACAACACTGATTGTTTTCATGGCTGCATCCCCAACTTAACTGGAAATCAGGAACTGGGGTGTCCTTTACTCCCCCTCTCCATATCTCTCTATGCACCTGTCATATGGATCGGGTGCTCCCACAGTGTTTGTTGGATAACCAATTAACTAAGTCAAAGAAATCTACCAATGCAAAGACTGATAGATAAAACACCAAAAGTTTGTATATTAGAAAAGTAACTAAAATGTAAATGTCACCCGGGAGTGGGGAAAATGACAAGTGGTTAATGTCTATATTATGTAAGGATTTCATATACACCAATGAAAAATAGGTGGCTAAGAGATATCTGGACAAAGGTCACAAGCAAGCAATTCAAGTGAGGAAATAGAAGTAGCAAGTAAACATGGAAGAATATTCAGCCTTCAGTAGGAAATAAAAAGGAGATACCAAAGAAAGCAACAATACCATACAATATATAATTCAATAGGAAATCATTTGTAACACTACAAAATGTCCAGTAGCAGAAGGATGGTTCCCTAAATAACAACACCTTGATTCAATGGCATGGTGTTCCACCATCAAATTATTACCAAAATGTGGAAACAAATGCTTACAATATAGTAGGTTTACAAGCAGACTGCAAAATTGGACTCAAAGCATGATTGCAAGTGTGCAAGATATTCATCTTGACTTGATGAAAGCCTGGCAGAAAATACAAGAAAATGAAAGCCGTCGCCTTGATAATGAAGAGGAACTTCACAGAATGCCCACCATACACCAGACGCTATGCCAAGGGCTTATTTCTACTAAACAAGAGTACAGAGAAGAGATAGAAGAGCTCACAGAAATAAAAGCAAAACCACTGAAGGAAATACAACAAGCTGTCAGGATTCAGAAAAATTATGATAGCGCAGAACTAAAAATCAGTGTGAAGGTAGAACAGAGAACAGACCCTGCTGAAACACCACAAGGGACGGAGACGATAGAAACGAGAATGTGAGAAAAATAGAATGAAAAGACTTTTTTAAAGTTTAAATGATGAGAGAAAAGGACAGAGACCATACGCACGTACCAGAAAAGTAAACCAAAAACGGCATCAAACAAATATTCTAAGATATAATTCAAGAAAACGCTTTAGGAAAAAAAGGAGACATTGAAAAGGCAATGAGACCAGGAAAATTGATTCATAATGATCACTATCAACTCTGTCCTAATAAAGGTATTAGATCTCAAAGTCATAAAAAAATAATAATCCTTTGGGCAACTCGACAAAAGGGAACTAGTCACTTACAAGGGGGAGGATACCAGGCTGGCCTCTGACTTCTTCATGGCAGCATCCAGCATTAGAACTCAATAGAGCACCACCTACAAAGTCAGCAAGGAAAGAAAGTGTGACTCAAGTATTTTATTTTGAGCCAAACTGCTGATCAAGTATAAAGGCAGAAGACAACATTTTTGAACATGTGTGGGAGTTTGGAGGCTGAAGCAAAAGCACAGTCTGGATTTGTTGGAAGAACAGGACTTTTTTTCCTTTTGGTGACCTAAAGTTTTAGTCAAGGGTTCATTTATGTGTTTATTCAATAGACACATACATAAAGACCCTAGTATGTGTTGGGACCTGTGCCCCAGACTATAAACGAATCTTCTACCAAGTGCTAGGGAAGGTGGAAGGAAAGTTTCCTTGAAGAGGTGAGTTGGCCTTTCCAAGATAATTGGGAGTAAGTACATGAAGGGAAGGGTATTCCAGACAAGGAGAAGAGCAGGCCGGCACGAAAGCATAGGATAGATATTCTGAGATAGAATTTAAGATCTCATCAAGGGTGTGTTCTGGAATGTCCAGACATCTGGAATGGGATGAGTGGGTAAATCTTAAAGACTCAGGATTGGGAAAGGCTAAGAGACCTTGAATGCTAGGCTTTTAAAAGGCTTAAACTTCTTCACACAGAGACTGTGGAATCTTGGAATGGTTGAAGCATGAAAACCACTGTTTAGTTGCAAGAAGAAAAAGATCAGAGGTTCTCTGAGGATTCAGATTTCACTCTTCCCACAGCTGCTTAAGCTAGCATTCATACTTGATGATGCACATTCGAACCATTCCCTTTAAAGTCAGGAACAAAGCAAGGTTGCCCACTAATACTGCTTTTGTTCCATGTTGCACTCACAGTTCCGGCCAGCACAGGAGGACATGAAAAAGAAATTAAAACTTTAAGGATTACTGTCACCATCTAAATATTGTTTGTTGCTGAGTTAAGAAGTGTGCTTGTATATTTCCTTCCTTCTGTGTCTTTATGTTTTTCCTGGGGGTGGTTTTTGTGTTTTGTTAAAGATTTTATTTATTTATCTGACAGAGAGAGACACAGCGAGAGAGAGAACACAAGCAGGGGGAGTGGGAGAGGGAGAAGCAGGCTTCCCACTGAGCCCCAATGCGGGCTCGATCCCAGGACTCTGGGATCATGACCTGAGTCGAAGGCAGACGCTTAACGACTGAGCCACCCAGACACCCCTGTTTTGTTTTGTTTTAAAGTAGACTTCACACCCAATGTGGAGCCCAACGTGGGCCCTGAACTCACGACCCTGAGATCAAGACCTGAGTTGAAATCAAAAGTCAGATGCTTAACCAATTGAGCCACCCACGCACCCCTTTCCTGGAGTTTTTAATTGTCTTTCCTTTGTTCTTGGGAC
>NW_023270447.1:70225793-70316791 GCF_011800145.1 Mirounga leonina | reverse complement strand
ACTTGTAAGGTCAATTTTCTCATCCCCATTTTATAGATGGGGAAGGAGGCTGTGAGGGGTTGACAGAGACCACAGCCAATACACGGTGGAGGTGGGACGCTTATCGGTCTTGATGGGGTGACCCCGTCAACCTTAGGCTGGCCTTATATGAGGAGATGAAGTGCATGTCGAGGAGACGGAGGTGTGTAGTGAGGGTATGTCTCAGTTATTTGAACTTCACCAAGTTCAGAAAGAGGAGGACAGTGTAGAAAATCCCAAAGGGCATCTAATTCATGAAAAGTCTATGAAATGATGCACGGAGGGCTAGTCAATTTGGCCAACATTCAACTCCCCAAAGGGGCCAAACAACCCGTCCCCAGCGTCAGGACTTTTGCACATTCCATCCAACATCCAAGCACATTCCAGACACACTTCTTGTGCCTGGATCCTCCTCAACCTTCAGGTCACCACATTCTTTCCCCTCCTCAGAAAGCACCCTCCCACACACCAGTTACTCCTCATCTACTCTTCATCTCCACTTCCCTGGATTGCTCACAGTTTAGTTACCAAGTCAGCCTCCTTCCTCCCTGAGTGAGGATACTTCTTGGAGGCTCCCGAAGGCCTGGGGTGTCCATCCCACCAGATCATCAGATTGCCCCATTCTGGGCGCCTGGGTGGCTCAGTTGGTTAAGCGACTGCCTTCGGCTCAGGTCATGATCCCGGAGTCCCGGGATCGAGTCCCGCATCGGGCTCCCTGCTCAGCAAGGAGCCTGCTTCTCCCTCTGACCCTCCCCCCTCTCATGTGCTCTCTGTCTCTCTCATTCTCTCTGTCTCAAATAAATAAATAAAATCTTAAAAAAAAAAAAAACAACAGATTGCCCCATTCCTGTAGGGGTCACAGCCTAGGTGCTAATGGACACCATCCTCAGCACCTGCAGAATTAAGGGAAATAAAGCACTTGGAATAATCCGTGTTATTTTGCATCCGGAAGCAGAGGACTTCTTTTTGAGTTCAAGTGAGAACCCCTTAGGGGTTCCCTCATCTCCTTCTAAGCCCCCACATCTAATCATCTATCTATTCAATCAATTTCTTGAGCACTTCTCACGTGCCAGGCCTGTGCCAAGCACTGGGTATACACACCGGGGCAGGTCACTCACTACACAAGGGCACCCAGTTGAGAGACAAGTGGGAGCCAAGGTCCAGCTGACAGACCAATCACCAGACTGGGCTCACAAAGCTGTGTCTACTCAGAAGGGTGCCTTTTCCTAATTCCTTCATAAGCACTGTATGGGCTAGGAGTAGCCGTGCACATTAATGAATTAAACCCATTTGGTACCTGCCCATGTGGAGTTACAGGTCAGTGGGGGACAGACAAATGATTAAACAACTGAATATGTAATTAGAATTCACTCTTACTTTGCTGGTGAGGACTCTTGGTTTCTGAGAAGCCAAGTCAATGGCCCAAGGCCGCTCAGCTAGTGAATGGCAGAGCCAGGGTTCAAACTCAGCTCTCCTGGCTCCAAAGCCATAATCTGCCCTGCAGAATGAAAGAGGCTTTTGGGGGTACATCGGTATTCAAGGCGAGCGTAAGTCCCAACCTTCATCATCTCAGTTTCTGCCTCTTCCTGACCACACAGGTGATAAACTTGGCTTTCTCTGATCCTGACAGTCCCTCCTCTTGACCTTGCCAGCCTCTGTGGCTCAGCTCGCTTGGATACACCTCCTGCCTATTGCAGAGTCTTTGAATGAAATGACATTTTTTACTTCCTGACTCATGTGTCTTTTGGACCCTGCCATTCATCCCAGGGGCTGGGCTGAGGACAGACCTGAGGGACGGCACCTGTGTCATACCCATGATTCCGTTCACAGTGGCAACTAAAGTCATCATTTATCTAGGAATAAGCTGATATGAACAAAATTATAAAACCTTTACTGAAGCACATAAAAAAGGATCTGAATAAATGGAGAGACACACCATGTCCCTGGATGGTAAAATCTCAGTATTATAAAGATGTCAGTTCTCCCCAAAGGTATCTATAAATTTAATGTAATTTCAATCAAAATATCAAAGGTACTTTTTATGGAATTTAACAATCTGATTCTCAAGTCTAACAGGAAGAAAAAAATAGACAAGAATAGAATAGCCAAAAAAAAATTTTTTTAAGAATTTTTTATTGGAGTAAAATATACATAACATAAAATTTACCATTTTAACCATTTTTAAGTATACAGTTCAGCAGCATTAAGTATGCTCACATTGTTGTGCAACCATCACCCCCGTCCGTCTCCAGAACGCGTTCATCTTCCCAAACTGAAACTCTGTCCCCATTAAGCAATAATTCCCATTTCCCTCTTTCTCCACAAGAAAAAATGATTTTCATGAAAAAAAATGAGGGGGAACTATGAAGCCAGAAATAAAAATACTTAGAAAACAAGAGAATTTTTCTTTCTTTCTCTCTTTCTCTTTCTTCCTTTCCTTCTTTCCCTCCTTCCTTCCATCCATCATCTATCTATCTATCCATCTATCTATCTATCATCTGTCTTTTTTTTTAAGGAGATGGGAGTTTATTGGATACACTGCAAGAGAGCAGCAGACAGGATAGCAGAGGACAGACTATCCGCCTGTTTATCTGTCTTAAGTGGAGCATGTCAAATCCATGAGGAAAGTGTAGACTATTTAATCAATGGCATTGGGACAAACGGCTCTCCAATTTGAAAGATAGAAAGTTTGAACTCTGCCTTACACCAGACATACATACAAAGTATTCAGAAATCAAGTATTTTTGATTTAAAGAACTGAATGTAAAAAACAAAACCCCATAAAAGCTTTAGAAGAAAAGTAGGAAAGGTGGCTGGATTTGACTACATTTAACTTCAGAATGACAGAGACTACACGAGCCGAGTTAAAAGACAAGTAACGGGCTGGGGAAAACAAACCTGCCATAGACATGCAGGAAGACAGCAAGTCCATATGCCAAAATAACAGTTTTGCTTTTAGTTTTTCCACTTCACTTCCAGGAAAATTAGTGCTTTTATAACAGGAATATAAAGGGAGAGAAACAGCCAACGCTCAGATGTCATTGTTTTTTAACTTCCCAGATCATCTGCTGAAGCCTGCATCAGAAACTACACTTTTGAAAGGCAGAGACTTTGATCTGCAAGAGGCTGCTTTTGCTGAAGGAAAATGCTCTTGAAAATCAAAAGGGTAGATCCTGAAGGAAGCTAGAGATAGAGTTTATGCGTTAACTATAGATTGAAGAGAGGACAGAGAAGACCCAGACCATGTGCCACCTAGAGAAATCAATGGGGACATTGGGCTGGGAGGGAAGAAGGGAGTGGGATCAGACATGACCTTGGAAGAGGTTAAGGGGGACTGGGATGAGGGAACCAGACCTCAGGGGCCACAAGGAGGGGAAAGGAGTCAGTGTCCAGAGACTGCTAAGCCCTCCATCATCACACCAGAAAGCTTCCTGGGGGCTGGGCCTTCACTGGCTGATCCTCTGTGGCCACTTACGTGGGTGCGTGAGGCCACTTCGGGCATTCAGCTCTTCACTCTCCAGCTGGGGCCTGCATTGACAGTTGTCTGGAGTGCTCAAAAGGAGTGATGCTTACCCCTGTCCTGAGACTTTGTGGAGGACCTCCATCCACACTTATCCCTATCAATGCCACCCCTTTTTAAATGACTTAGGACTTTTGTCAGCCTCCTAAACCAAAGGGTGGAATCTTTGACACCCATAGAGGAGGTGGTACTATGGAAGTGAAGACCCCTGGCAACCTGTACTTGGCTAGAACCAGATAATGAATGGTAAAATCTACTTTGGCTATATAAATCCACAATATACAAAGAACTCTTATAAATCAATAAAAATAGATGAATAATCCAAAAGAAAAATAGGCAAAGGATATGTAAAGTAAAATTCACAGAAGAAATACAAACCTCTAATAAGTGTATGAAAAGATGCTCAGTGTGAGCTCTAATTAGCAAAATGCAAATTAAAACAATAGGATGCATTTTGCTTATCAAATTGGCAAAAATTAGAAAGGCAGATAAGGGGAGAAAGCACTGTCATGTGCCATTGGTGGAAGTACTTATTGGTGAAGCTTTAGTAAAAGGCAAGTTGCCAATGCCATAGAAATTCTAAATGTGCACACCTTTAATCCCAGCAATTCCACTCCAACCAAAATGTCCCTCCAGGCGATGGCTGAGAAAAGCATGGGTCAAGGTGTCTGCCCAACAGGAGTGCAGTAGAATTGTTTCCCAACAATGTTGTTAGACTGAGAAATTGGGTACCAGATTGGGAGTGCAGTTGGGGGGGTGCTGCCATTTAGGGAGGGTGGACATGATAGCCTTGACTGGCAGAGTGATCCTTCAAATGTGGGAGGTGAGAAGTGATCCATGCAGACTTGCGAGAAGACATTCCAGGCAGTAGGAATAGCCAGTGTGAAGGCCCTGAGGCCGCAGCATCTTCAGGAAAGGGAAGCTGCCATTGTGGCTGGAGCAGAGTGATGGGCAGGGGGAGACGTATCTAGAAGGAAGGCACACGGGGCACCCGTGGGAGGTGGGGTGGGTAGGCAGGTCACGTAGGGCCTCATAAGCCACCGTAAAGGTGCTCTGATATCTGCTCTGAGATTGGAAACCAGTGGAAGGATTTCTTATTAAAATTAAAAAGCAGAATATAAGATGAAAGTATAGTATGATATGTTTAGAAACTCGTTTTAAAAAGGCTGAAAGGAAATAACCGAAATTGACCACAGCTGCTGAGTTAGAGTGACGGGATTATTCATTTTTTCCCCTTGATCCAACTTTTAATGCCTCTTTATAGCGTGTTTGTAATTAAAACCTTTTTATAAGAGTCGTTTTTCAAAACTGGCTCTTGAGGGGGGAAACTAGGCTGGAGGAGGAGGAGGAGGAAGGGCGCCAAGAGCGATGCAGAGTTAGGGCGGATCAGAGGCCAAGACGCAGGCAGACATGGAGGGAAGTGGCGCTGAGCGGGGAGAGAGACAGGACTGGGAAGGACAGATGGAGAGAGGAGAGATGGCCACCAGGATGGGCCAGAGACCAGGCGCAGCCCCACCGTGGCCTTCCCAGGACTCAGGCGGCTGAGCCACATGCCAGCATCTCAGGAGGCCCCACGGCCACTTGGATGGTCCTAAGCAGGGAAGCGACATGAGGACCTGAGTGCTCACAGAGCCCCTATCTGTGAGCAGGAACCAGGACAAGCACTCTGAGAAGCACCTGGTACTTCTGAGAGGGAGGCAGGGCTGCACAGCGCTTTCACACCACGCACACACACGCACGCACACACGCACACACAGCACGGAGAGCGAGGCAGGGGCTGCACAGCGCTTTCACACCACATGCACACACGCACGCACAGCACGGAGGGCCCGCACGTCTGCCACAGCCTGCACGGAGGAACTCTGGTACCGGGTGGGAGCCGGGGTCTGGGCTGGAGGCAACTGTAGGGAGGGCAGCCGCAGCGCCTGGAAGCAGGAATTCTTTCTGGAGCCTCGGTGGAAAGGCGCCGAAATGCCTACGATGCTGGCGGGGCCGTCGCACATCCCCGGGGGCCCCTGCCTCGAGGCAGCTGGAGAGGCCGGTCTGCCGCCTTCCCCGCCTCCCCACATCTCCCTGCCCCTGTTCTCGGCCTCTCGGGCTGTTTCACGGGGAAGGCCTCTCAGCCCTCCAGCTGGGAACAATTTAGAAACGCAGGAAGCTGATGCCCCTGGGGCAACCGTTAACAAAGGGGGCCTGGAGTCTTGGATAAACACCTTAGTTTTCATTCAGGCTCAAGTGGGACAATTCTGAGGCTCTTCCTAGTTCTCAGAGGGGCCCCAGCCAAACTGAGCCCAGTTGCCCACGGTGGTAACCAACCCCGAGAACATCCTTGTTAAAAAAATCATTTGTCGGGGCGCCTGGGTGGCTCAGTTGGTTAAGCGACTGCCTTCGGCTCAGGTCATGATCCTGGAGTCCCAGGATCGAGTCCCGCATCGGGCTCCCTGCTCGGCGGGGAGCCTGCTTCTCCCTCTGACCCTCCTCCCTCTCATGCTCTCTGTCTCTCATTCTCTCTGTCTCAAAAAAAAAAAAAAAAAAAATCATTTGTCCTGTAGAATGTCCCCCCATTCTGGATTTGTGTACGTGCTTCTGTGCGGTGTTATTTACCTTGTTCCTCCATCCCCCGTATTTCCTATAACTAGAAGCCAGCCCCAAATTCAACCCTTCCCACATGGCACCGCAGCGGGTGGTGTGGGCACTTCAGCTAATCCTCCGGGCCAACCCTGGCAGCCACTTCCAGACATGCCAGACCCATGCCCTTGCAGGTCTGCACCCCGAGGGCGGTTTCTGGTCTGGAGAGGAGCAGGGGAGGGAAGGCCTCAGGAGCAGCCTTGGACCAGTGCAAGGTGGGAGCCCTGGTGGCTCAAGACCCCGGCCTCCTGGCCTCTTCGAGGAGGTTCCTGGCACTTTGCATTCCTTCAGAGGATCCCCAGAGGAACTGGAACCCAGTTGTCTGAGTGGTGGCCACTCTTTATTTCACTTTTTATTGATTTTCTTCTTCCCCTGCCTCATTTCTCCACTCTCTTAAAGGTACTCTCTGGGATCATCTCTCAAGTAAACCATTTGCACCCAAATCTTTTTCCTAGGGTGTGCTTTTGAGGAAATCCAAACTAAGGCGGGAACTTCACAGGTAGGGCTGTGCACATCATATGACATCACATCAGGGGACACACATGGTGGCACTTAGATGGGTCAGCGGGCCCAAGCAGTGACAACCCGACGCCCTCCATTATAAAATTCCCTATCGGCCTTTCATACAATAATTTCATCCATCTGTGATTATTGCCTAAAGCCATTATTTTATTAGTGGTTGTAAAAAAAAAAATAAAGATTATTTTCTCTTTTTTTTTTTAAGATTTTATTTATTTATTTGAGACAGAATGAGAGAGAGAGAGAGAGAGCACAAGGGGGGGGTAGGGTCAGAGGGAGAAGCAGGCTCCCTGCCGAGCAGGGAGCCCAATGCGGGACTCGATCCTGGGACTCTAGGATCATGACCTGAGCCGAAGGCAGTCGCTTAACCAACTGAGCCACCCAGGTGCCCTAAAGATGATTTTCTAATGCTATCAATCCTTCTACATTTATTAGTTGGAATTTTTAAATAAGGAACTACCCTTCATAAACGACAGCTTTAGGTTAAGATGAAATAGTACAAGAATGACAGGATAAAGGCCTAATTCTCTCCTTGTCCCTGCTAATTCTCAGGATGAGGATTGTGGCCTGGTTACCGCCAACGGTGTTTAATAATATTTGGTTGATTTGAGGCTTTCTCTCTCTTTCTCTGAATGTCAACATGGGCAAATGAGTGCTTATATATTCAGTGTGATCCCATTACTCTGTGACAACATCCTTGCTTCCTGGCTCGACAAGATGTCCCAGGCTTGTGTGGTCTATTTCCTGCTCCAGATCTGGAATCAGCTGCTGCTCCAGATCTGGAATCACCTGATTCTGGGTGGTTGGAGAACACAATCTGGGCACTAGGTGTGTTCATTGATAGTGGGTTATCACAGCTTCCAAATTTTTCAGTGGACAGAGCTGGAAAATACATAACTTTTGAGGGGTGCCTGCGTGACTCAGTCATAGGGCGTCTGCCTTTGGCTCAGGTCATGATCCCGGGATCCTGGGATCGAGCCCCACATCGGGCTCCCTGCTCCGCGGGAAGCCTGCTTCTCCCTCTCCCATTCCCCCTGCTTGTGTTCCCTCTCTTGCTGTGTCTCTCTCTGTCAAATAAATAAATAAAATCTTTTAAAAAATAATGGGCGCCTGGGTGGCTCAGTTGGTTAAGCGACTGCCTTCGGCTCAGGTCATGATCCTGGAGTCCCGGGATCGAGTCCCGCATCAGGCTCCCTGCTCAGCGGGGAGTCTGCTTCTCCCTCTGGCCCTCCCCTCTCTCATGCTCTATCTCATTCTCTCTCTCAAATAAATAAATAAAATCTTAAAAAAAATAATAATAATACATAACTTTTGAACAGAAAAATGAAAGAATTATGAGTTTCTGCTAATATTTCCAACTCAAATGTCACATTTCAAGGTTTTTACTTAACTTCTTTGGTTTTATCCTCAAATCTCTTTTCTTTTACACTGAAGATCTTGGATTCTAGTATTAACATAATTACTTATTTGCATTATGCTATGATTTATATAAAAGAGTTTCAAAAAACAACACCAATATTTGTACTAACAGTGAAACTTCTAAATACAATTTTAAAATTTCTTTGCAGCTCATTTTGTCCTTAGTAAATATTTTTTGGGGTGCCTGGGTGGCTCAGTCAGTTGGGCGTCTGCTTTCAGCTCAGGTCATGATGCCAGGGTCCTGGGATCGAGCCCTGCATCAGGCTCCCTGCTCAGCGGGGAGCCTGCTTCTCCCTCTCCCTCTACCTGCTGCTCACCCTGCTTGTGCTCTCTCTCTGTCAAATAAATAAAGAAAATCTTTAAAAACAAAATATTTTTTTAAGCCCCTACCATCAACATATTGTGTTGTGGAGCCACTTCAGGTAATTATTTCCACTGAGTGGTTATATCACCAATCTGATACACATTTAAGGTCCTTCATTTCAGATTGTTTTCAAATTTTAGACATTGTTTTTTTTCTCCTTTCCTTTAGATTTAATATTTTTTCCTTTTTTTAAAAGATTTTATTTATTCATTTTATTTGAGAGAGAGAAAGCAGGATGAAGGGCAGAGGGAGATGGAGAGAATCCCAAGCAGACTCTGTGCTGAGCATGGAGCCTGACGCCGGGCTCGATCCCATGACCCTGAGATCATGACCCGAGCCAAAACCAAGAGTCAGACACTCCCAACTGAGCCACGTAGGCGCCCCTTGATTTAATATTATTTTTTTGAATGTGTGCAGTATTTATCTGATTCCAAAACCAAAACCACATAGCAATATGCATTTAGAAAATTTCACTTCCATTGCTATCCCTTCGCCATGTTCTTTCCTCCATAAGTAATCATTTTTATTGTCATTGGTTGGTTTAAGTTTTTTTTGGTTTATTCTTCCAGTGTTTCTCTTTGCAAATATAAACAATTTGTATACATATTTATACCCCTTCCCACCCCCATTGTTACACAAAAGATAGTATGCTGGATATTCAGTTCCACACCTTGTGTTTTTCACCTAGCAGTATATCCTGGAGATTGTCCCATTGCAATGCATCTTCTGCAATCCTTGTTACAGCTGGATAGTATCCTTTGGTTCCTTGGTGTGAATGTATCACAGCTTTACTCAGCCAGTCTCCCTAATGACAGACATTTGGATTGTTTCCAATCTTTTGTTATCTCAAATTATGCCACAATGAATAACCTTGTGCATAAATCATTTTAACATTTTCCTCAGTGTATCATTAGTCTAGAATCCTGGAAGTGGGATCATTGGGCCAAAGGGTAAATGCGTAAGTCATCAAGGAATTTTTTTTTTTTTTTTAGGTATCGCCAAGGTCACCTCCCAAAGAGTTGTACTATTTCACATTCTCCCTAATAACTATTTTTCAGTCATTCATTCAATAAGCATATATCGAAACAGTGACAAAGATCAACACGGTCCCCGAGCTCAGGAGCTTGCAGTCTGGTAAGGAAGCAAGAAGGAACAGGTAATCACACAAAAAATCGTCCACAATGTGTATCAGAAGAAGTATTAACTCTATAAGAGTTTACAACCAGAAGCCCTAACTTGATGGGGGAGGGGGAGGGTGGTCAGGCAGCCTTCCCTGAGGAATAACGTCTAAGCTGAAATCTGATGAACAGGTAGGAATTCATCAGGAAAAGTGGGTGGAGGAAAATACCTAGGTAAAGAGGGAACAAAAACAGAAATCACAATAATCAAATTAAGGGAAATTTATATCAAAATCTATGGAGCACAGTGATCTTCATTCAGAAGATAATTTATCATTTGCAATTTCTTTGTTGTTAAAATACGCTGAAAACGACTAAACTCAATATGCAGCTTAAGACCTGGAAAAAGAACAAGATAAAGAAAAGCAGAAGGGGGTGCCTGGGTGGCTCAGTCGTTAAGCATCTGCCTTCGGCTCAGGTCATGATTCCGGGGTCCTGGGATCGAGGCCCGCATCAGGCTCCCTGCTCGGCGGGAAGCCTGCTTCTCCCTCTCCCACTCCCCCTGCTTGTGTTCCCTCTCTCACTATGTCTCTCTCTGTCAAATAAATGAATAAAATCTAAAAAAACCCCATAAGTTATAAAAAAAAAAGAAAAGCAGAAGAAAATTCATAAAAAGATAGATTAATGAAGTAGAAGAGAAAGAAATAAAAAGCAGCAGAAAGGATAAAGAAAACCTGCTTCTTTGGAAATATTCTACCACATCAAAAACTAATGATGTATTGTATGGTGACTAACATAACATAATAAAATTTAAAAAAAAAGAAAAGAAAATATTCTGTAAAGTACAGAACTGCTAGCAAGCCTAATTAAGAACAGAAGGCATAGCGCTTTTCCAAACAGATACAGATCATGGGAAAGGAGGTACAACTGTGGGGCCGACAGGGCTAAGGGGATTTAAAGATAACATTATGGCAACACATCTGAAGGAGGATGACACTCTATCAAAATATAAATTATCAAAATTGACTCAAGAAGTAGAAGAGCTGGGCCTGGGTGGCTCAGTTGGTTAAGCGACTGCCTTCAGCTCAAGTCATGATCCTGGAGTCCCAGGATCGAGTCCCGCATCGGGCTCCCTGCTCGGCAGGGAGTCTGCTTCTCCCCCTGACCCTCCCCCCTCTCATGTGCTCTCTCTCATTCTCTCTCTCAAATAAATAAATAAAATCTTAAAAAAAAAAAAAAGAAGTAGAAGAGCTGAACAGATGAATAAACAAAGAAAAGGTCTCTCGGGGCGCCTGGGTGGCTCAGTTGTTAAGCGTCTGCCTTCGGCTCAGGTCATGATCTCAGGGTCCTGGGATCAAGCCCCGCATCGGGCTCCCTGCTCAGCGGGAAGCCTGCTTCTCCCTCTCCCACTCCCCCTGCTTGTGTTCCCTCTCTCGCTGTCTCTCTCTGTCAAATAAATAAATAAATAAATAAATAAATAAATAAATCTTTAATTAAAAAAAAAGATTTTTAAAAAAAAAAAAAGAAAAGGTCTCTCTCCCTCCCCCCCTTTCAACTCTCTACCTTTATTCCGACGTTGGCTCCAAACCCTCGTGCTACACAGTCTCTTTGTGACCCGCGAGAGAGCCACGGGCAACCTCAGAAGCCACCTCCCGGACAGCCTACACCTCATCCCCTTGTGAAACAAGAAAGAGTACCAGCTGTCCTGTTAATTATTATTGTAATAATAACAACCCTAATAAAACCTCCTGTCTGATTGCCCGGCTTGAGTCACAGCGTGGATCAGTCACAGGACCGGCCTAGGCTGGGTCACGCTCCCCAACTCCATGGCTGTGGTGTTGGGACACCATGACCATGACGGACAGCTCCACCCGGCTCGCACGGGAGCAGTTACCCAAGAGACCCTAAGCTGGTACAACAGTCCACTGTAGCCGGCTAGCGCTTTCAGACAATGAAATAGGGAGGAGCCAAGGAGAGCAGGTAATAAACTGGACAATGGTGTAATGAATCATGACCTCGAGCCAGACAAACCATGTGATGTAGCTAAAATTGAACTAGATATTATCCCAGATATTATTCACTCAGCATTTAACAAATATCTATAGGGCACAACCTGGCTCCAGGCTCTGCTCTGAATCAGTAAACAAAAGAGACAGAGTATCTAAGAACACCTGTCCTCGTGGAGCTTGTGTTCCCATAAAAACATGCCAGAATTTTTTTTAAGATTTTATTTATTTATTTGAAAGAGAGAGCACACCAGGAGGGGGGAGTGGCAGGGAGGGGTGAGGGATGGGAAGGGGGAGAGGAAGAAGCAGACTTCCCGCTGAGCGAAAAACCCCGCAGGAGGCTCAATGCCAGGACCCCGGGATCATGACCTGAGCCGAACCAACTGAGCCACCCAGGCACCCCAAAACATGACAGAATTTAAGTTCCCATCCAGTTCAAAGGTCTTTACTGTAAAATGGAAAACCATGTTTACATATCTTAAGAGATAAAGAAATGCAAAATCCATCCCCAACCTGGGTGGGAGTGCAGCCTTCTTTGAAGAAGAGAATTAGATAATCTGAGTACCTGAAATCCAAAGAGTAGTTCCCATGAAGGTTCCCATGTTTTAAGCTACAAAGAGGCAGTCTAGAGTAGAGATTAAGCACATGGATTTTCGGTTCAAATCCCAGCTCCACCACTTATTGGCCGAGTGACAACCTTAAGATTTATGATTTCAAGTTGAAATCTGCCTAAAGTAATGCACAATATTGGAACATCTAAGTGAGTCTGGGCTCACCATATTTATTAGTTTAATTTCCTAGATTGATAAGAATTATTTTGTACCTAGAAAGATTGTTTGTTAAGTGAGAAAATTTAAATACTTAAAAAGAAATCAAATACATTTAAATTTATCAGCACGGTTTTACAATGTGAAGGTGTTTGAGTTTGTAAATGGGACCAAACATTTAAAGTCTCCTTAAAAATTATTCTGAAGATGAATTAGGCTTATAAATAGAATAATAAGATTTGTGAGTTGAACATAAAAATCTGAGAAGAACTAAGGTTTTTGGATTTGTAATTTTAATAAATTGACTCCATTTTTTTTTTTACAATTTTTAAAAATATTTTATTTATTTGACAGAGAGAGAGACATTGAGAGAGAGAACACAAGCAGGGGGAGTGGGAGAGGGAGAAGCAGGCTTCCCGCTGAGCAGGGAGCCCGATGCGGGGCTCGATCCCAGGACCCTGGGATCATGACCTGAGCCGAAGGCAGATGGTTAACGACTGAGCCACCCAGGCACCCCAAAATTGACTCCATTTTTAAAGCCAAAAATAAACCTTCTTAATAGTCTTCTCTACAGACAAAAATCATCCTCAAGGGCACCAAAGAACAGCATCAACAATTTCCAGAGACAGCTGCTTCTTATGGGAGAAACAATCAGAGCCCAAAACAAGCTACCTTGCTGGGGACCCTCATGTTGGGGAATGGCGGTAGGGGGTAGGAGGGACTGGACAGAGAGAGGATATGGTCACCCAGCTTGGGTGGGAATTGAGAGTGAAGGGCTGGATCTTCAAGGCAACCGGGAGGTGTGGGTGAGACACGTGAGAGGAAAAGAAGGCAGCTTCAGATGGGAGTGCTCTTCACTGAACTCCCTTTTACTCTGCTCAGGACATGCCATGGAAACTGTGAATTGCTTTTCATTTTGGTCACTGAACAGTCTTCCTTCTGACACAATTCTAGGCCAGAGGGACCACATGGGGCCCTGGTTTAGGAGAATCCAAGGTGTCCAGGCAACTAGCTGACTCTTGAGAAGGTCCCTGCAGCTCTGTCCTGGCAAGAGTGTGAAATCTGGAAGGCATGTGGGGTGGGGGTGCTAGGAAGGGGGTGCTGCTCTAGGCAGAGATAATTTCTGAGGCTTTTCCTCAGCTTGGAAGGAGCCACCCTCAGGACCGTCCTTCTCCTTTGACCTGAATCCTGGTTCACCAAGTAGCCTTTGGGTTTTGTTTTGTTCTGTTCTGTTTTTCAACTCCTGTCTACTTAGTGTCTGCTGTGTGCCAGGCATCATTCTCTCTTCCATACACAATCATCTTGTTAAATAAGAACTCTCATAAGAACTCTGGGTGGGGGTGGATGCCCAGGGTCACTTAGCTGGTTAGTCTAACCCTAGAGCCCAAACTCAACTACAATTCTACACTGCCTTTCATTGACAGAGTTTGCTTCCCACAGACCTTGATACCGGGTTTAACAAGGGCAGTACTAGCAGATCTCAGTCTCCTCAGGTATAACATGGGAAAAATGCAGCCTACACATTGGGTGGTTACATCAAGCAACAGGGACAACTGTTGGATAAAGAAGGAAATATTTCTGGTTTTCTTTAGGAAGACCCTGTGCCCCAAACTCAAGGATAGTGCAGAAAAGGAAAAGAATAGACCAGCCTTGCTCATTCATATTGATGCAAAACTCCTGAATAAAATCCATGGCAGAATGAGAAACGTGATATTTCTTGTACAACTGGGTTTATAGCCTGAGTTCATACACTTTAAAAAAAATATTAGCAGGGCGCCTGGGTGGCTCAGATGGTTAAGCGTCTGCCTTCGGCTCAGGTCATGATCTCAGGGTCCTGGGATCGAGTCCCGCATCGGGCTCCCTGCTCCTTGGGAGCCTGCTTCTCCCTCTGCCTCTCTCTCTCTCTCTGTCTCTCATGAATAAATAAATAAAATCTTTAAAAAATATATATATTAGCAAAAAGAACCTAATAGTGTATTAGGAGAGAAATATGCCATGAACAAGTGGTATTTATTATAGGAATGTTAAAATAGTTCAATATTAATAAATCTATTAATATAATTTATTGTAGAAAATAGACAATAATAATCATTTAAAGGAAAAATATACCATGACCAAGTGGTAGTCTTTACAGAAATAAAAAGATAGATCAATATGAGAAAATCTATTAATATAATTTATCTTATTAATAAGTAGAAAAGGAAAGCCATACAATATTATTAAAAGATAACAAAATTGCATTTCATCAATTTAATATCTATAACTAAGTTTTACAAATCTTAGTAAAATAAAAGTGATATTTTCTTGATTATTATTTTCAAAGGTCTCTAACTTTAAGCATCATGCTTCACAAAGAAACCCTAGAAATAGTTTCATTAAGTAAAGAATAATCAAGGATCCTTACCACTATGCATAATTAACAGTTTTGAACGTTCTAGCTGATTTAATTAGGGAAACACATAAAAAGGTATAAATATTAGAAAGAATCATTAGTTAAAGCTAATATGATTATATATCTGGAAACCTCCCCAAAATCCATATTAAGTGAGTCCAAGAATGTGGCCAATTACAAAATCAATACACAAAAATCAATAGCATTCCCATCAAACAATAAAAAGCAGAGGGATCTTGTTTGGATGTTGTGTTTGCATAGAAAATATGTGGGGTTTTTGGGTTTTTTTTTTTTAAGTAGGCTTCACACCCCGCATGGAGCCCTATGCAGGGCTTGAACTCATGACCCTGAGATCAAAACCTGAGCTGAGATCAAGAGTTGGACACTTAATGGACTGAGCCACCCAGGCGCCCTAAAAATATGTGTTTTTGCTTAACCGGCTTGGAGGAGCTGATGGATATTACAGAGAAGTGTTTCAGTTGGGAACTGGTTCAAGCAGCAGGTAAGAGAGTTAACCAAGGCTTAATTGAGTCAGGGTATTTTCTTTTGGCTCCAGTGCCCTTATGGTGGCTTCTCATGTCTCCCACTCTGCCATTCTGCTACTCCCATACCACTAAGTCACAACAAGGAAGAAGAGAGAATGCATATAGAAAATGCACCACCACCACTCCACGTGGAGTCTTCCCCATGGGGGATAAAGTCACCAAGCCACACTGTGGCACCACCACTATGGAGCCTTGATTAAAAAGGGGGAAAAAAGGCCTAAGAGCTTTGAAAGTCAGCTGATTAGAGGAGAAGCAGAGGGAAGTTTTGGAGAAGCCCTATATCTTCAAGGTTCCACTCCATGTCTTCATCTACTGGGTGGGCAGCCCTTAACTTCACCCTTGGCTCCCAGACAGTATATGATATTGCAGTCTTGCAGGGACATTGGCCTTCGCAGGATGGGCGGTGGCGGTGGGCAGCATTCTCCAAGAGCCCTCACAGTGGGGCCTCAGTGGGAGAGGAGTTAATGCCATCTGGAAGCATTAGTTTACTTATTAGTTTGGGGACCCTTGTACTGGTAAGCTGGCTCTAATTTTTTTTTTTTTTTAATTTAAAAAACCATTCTGATCTGTAACATTCACTGATTTCCATGGTATAAATACTCCCAGTGTGGCCAATTTCCAGCTACCATGGTATAACAACCAGCTCACAGAATTCCTGAATATTTAACAATCAGCTCTTAGGAGCCTGCACATGCTACCTCTAGCCTGTCACTCCCAGGAGCCCTTCTTTGGGGACCCCCAGAAATAACTGGAGGGTCCCTTGGAGGAGAGACTGAGGATTTGCCATCATGTGGATGGGTGTTAAGTTGTTGTAAGTTGAGAATGAAAAGGCAACCAGGCAATTAAACCCAACTTTGTAGTAACAAGCTGATGAGGTTAGATATCTGGGCTACATTTACCTTAAAATCTTTTAATGCTCATCTCATTGTAAAATTGACAACGATGCAGATCCATCCATTCAGCAGGTATTTCTGGAGGACCTCCTCTGTGCCAGGGATGGTTTGAGACACTAGGGATGAATAAAGTGAATAAAATAAAGTTCTTGTCCTCATGGAGTTTATACTCCAGTACATATGAAATGATGTCAGGTAGTTAACAGTTGCTATGAAGAACACTAAAGCAGAGAAGGGAGTAGAGTGATAGGACTTTATTTTAGAAAAGGCACTGGGGGAAGCCCTTGCTGATTAATTAACGTTTGAGCAGAGGTGGGAGTGAAGTGAGGGAGGGAGCCAGGCTCGGTCTAGGGGGAGCACTCCAGCAGAAGCAAGAGGAAGGGCCCTGAGATGGAGCAGCAGGATCCCAGTGCAGCTTCCGGGGCTCAGTGAACAGGGGCAGCATGGTGTGGAATGAAGTTAGAGACATAGGTAGAAGCCACAGCAAGTACACTACGCATGGAGTTTGCATTTTACTCTAAGTATAATGGGCAGACATTGCAATGTTCTGAGCAGGGAAATAACAATATCTTCTTTGCATTATAAAAGGATATTGTGTCAACGTCATGTGGGTGGTAAGAGAGGAAGCAGAGGGCCCAATTAGGAAGCTATTGCTACGCTTGGGGGTGGGGGAAGACGCTGGTGGTTTGAGCTAAATTAGTACAAGTGCAGGAAGTAAGAAGTGGTTAGATTGAAGTTCATAAGACTTAACAAAGAACAGGATATGAGGGGCGCCTGGGTGGCTCAGTCGTTAAGCGTCTGCCTCTGGCTCAGCTCATGATCCCAGAGTCCTGGGATCGAGCCCCATGTCGGACTCCCTGCTCCGCGGGGAGCCTGCTTCTCCCTCTGCCACTCCCCCTGCTTGTGTTCCCTCTCTCGCTGCGACTCTCTCTGTCAAATAAATAAATAAAATCTTAAAAAAAAAAAAAAGAACAGGATATGAAATGAAGGAAAAAGAAGATGAATCTCAGATAACTCCAATATTTTGGTGCTCCCTTTCCAAATTTGGGGGTTGCTAGGGAACAGGAGGTCTGGGGTAGGAAGAACTAAGAGTTCAGTGGATGATGATAGGTCTTTATTTTGTCTTCATTCTTGAAGGATATTTTTGATGGATGAGTTCTGAATTGACAATTTTTTTCATCATATTAGACATGCAGAAGAAAAACAACCATAAAGTGACATTTTCAGACAGAGAAAAACTAAAACAGTGTGCCACGAGCAGATCTAAACACTCTAAAGACACTCTAAGTATTTTATCTCAGCCAGGTAGAAAATGATCTTGAGCAGAAAGTTTAAATGAATATTGAATGTGTATAGTAATAACAGTAATAATGTTAATAATATTAACAGTACCTTGAAGTTTCAAAACTAAATATCTCAGTCAAAAGGCAAAGATTGCCAGATTGGACAATAAAAGTCCAAGTATATATTTATTGTCTACAGGAGATACATTTAAACTATAAATATACAAAAAAATGTTGAAAGCGAGAAGGTAGAAAAAGCATGTTATGCAAATACTAAACAAAAGAAAGCTGACATAGCTAGGCTAGTTACAGAAAAAAATACACTTTAAAGCCAAAAACATTTCACAACGGGGCATGGGAGTCACTTCATAATGATAAAAATTTCATTTAAGAGGGCGCCTGGGTGGCTCACTCGTTAAGCGTCTGCCTTCGGCTCAGGTCATGATCACAGGGTCCTGGGATCGACCCCCGCATCGGGCTCCCTGCTCGGCAGGAAGCCTGCTTCTTGCTCTCCCACTCCCCCTGCTTGTGTTCCTGCTCTCGCTATATCTCTCTCTGTCATATAAATAAATAAAATCTTTAAAAAAAAAAATTTCATTTAAGAATATATAACAATTCTGGGGGTGCCTGGGTGGCTCAGTCGGTTAAGTGGCTACCTTCGGCTCAGGTCATGATCCTAGGGTCCTGGGATCGAGCCCCACATCCGCTCCCTGCTCGGTGGAGAGCCTGCTTCTCCCTCTCCTTCTGCCTGCCACTCTGCCTACTGTGCTATCTGTCGAATAAATAAATAAATCTTTAAAAAAAAAGAATATATAACAATTCTGAATTCATATGTACCTAATAACATGCTTTTAAAAGGTATAAAGCCAAAAAATGGCAGAAGGCAAAACAGACACATCAACCATCATAGCAGGAGATTTCAACATATCCCTTTCAGTGATCGCTAGGACAAGCAGACAAAAAACAGTAAGAATGGCGACGATTTAATGATTAACAAGCCTGACCTAGCAGACATCTGTAGAACCCAGTATCCAACAAACTGTAGAATTCATGTTCTTTTTCAGGACACGTGGAACATTTACAGAAATTAACTATATCCTGGGCCATTGAGCAAGTCTGAACAAGTGTCAAAGTATTGAAATGATATAGAATATGTTTTCAGGCCACAGTGAATTTATGTTAGAAATTAATAAAGAAAAGGTAACCAGAAAACCCCTATGTATTTGGAAATTAAGAATTATGCTTCTAAATAATTCATGTTATTCATCGACTTACATAAAACCATAATGAAAATGTCTTCTGGGGGTTAGAAAGAAAAATAAGATTGTGGAAAAAAATGCAACAATGGCATACAAGTTGGAGGCTAGTTATTGGAGTTAAGGTGTTTTAAGTTCTTACAAAGTTCATGGGGAGAAAAGACATTGATTAATTTTAGACTTTGGTAAGTCAGATAGCAAGGTGAAATTATTAGGGTAACTACTAAAAGAAGAGGAACAGAAAGTATTTCTTTTTTTTTTTTTAAGATCTTATTTATTTATTTGAGAGAGAGAGTCAGAGAGGGATGAGGGACAGAGGGAGAAGCAGACCCCCCCCACTATTCAGCCCCATGCGGGGCTCGATCCCAGGACTCTGGGATCATGACCTGAGCCGAAGGCAACCGCTTAACTGACTGAGCCACCCAGGTGCCCCAGAAAAGAAAGTATTTCTTCCAAACTGATGGAAGGAAAAAAAAGAACAAGACAAAACAATAGACCTCTCCTAATTGATAGAAGAAGTGAACAAACTATTAATAATGATACATAAGATTTGAATACATGTGGACTTCCTCGTGGATGGTGAAAATGCTGTCTCCAGCTGTATCTGGGGACTGGGTGGGAAGGTGATATGGTGTGGGAAGATTTAGTTCCCAGCAGAAACCTGGTCCTGGGAATATTGGTATCAGAATTTGCAGACACTGCTGATTCTCCCACCCTCACCTCTCAGTCTGATCACCTCAGTCTGCTCCAGCGAACTTCTTTCTGACCCTCATTACCTGAAGGCTTTTCCAAAAGCTGCAAAAGACCTCTCTGTCCTGAGAGTGACTGACAGGGGAGGTATATAAATACCCCAGCTCCCTCACCCTCTGGTGAGATCACCCTATGACATTCTCCAGAGTCCTCCCACGGACTTTAGCTCCCGTTGCCCAGAGTAGTAGCTGGTGATAACATACCCTTCATTGACAGCCTTCCCTTTCCTGGGTCATTTCCCCACCCACCCTGCTGGGGTTTCCTGCACTTCCTGAAAAACTGTGTACACTTAAATCCATGTCTCAGGGTCTGCTTCTGGAGGAAGCAGGTCCTGCGTTAGAGAGAGGCTACTGGACCCAAGTGGCTATTGGACACAAGAGCCGTCCCTTAGTGGATGCTGTTCCCAAGGAAGCCACGGACCTGGACCTATGGGAGGATCCTCTCCGTTTGACAGGGAAAGGCAAGACTTAGGGTTGGGCTGGACAGCCTGGAGGCCTCAGCTGGTGAGAAAACCTGGAGCGCCCAGGGTGCTTCTCTTGGGGCAGAGAGGACAACAGGCAAATCTTGCTTCTCAAGAGCACAAGGCTTTAGGCAGTCCTGGGCCTGCTCGCTGACAGGGGTGGCCCAGATCGAAGGCTTTCTGGACAGTACCCAGGGAAGACTGGGTGTCTTTGTTGGCAAGTACATACACCTTCTTAAGGGGAAATGGATCCAGGACTTTGGGAGCTCTGTTTCTGTTTCAGAAGAGCTAGATGAGGGACCTTCCAGGCTCCTTGCCCACAAACCCCTTCCATCCTGTGGCTGCGAGAAAGGGAATTTAAGGAACCCTATTTCAGTAGTCAGGACACAGCACGACCGAGAGGGAAGAGGGTGGGCTGTAGAAGGAGCAGAGCTCCATTCTAATCCCAGTTTTGTCCCTTGCTGGATGATGTAGATAGATGGCTTAACATCTCTGAACTGCAGTTTGCTCACCTATGAGACAGGGATTATAACTGTATTACCTTATAGGATTCTTGTGAGGATTAGCCTAAATAATGCTTATAATGTGCATGGCAAGTATCTCCGATACATAAAAAGTAATCAATAAATTGTACATAATTATTATATTTGCCACAAGCTTGTTTATTTTTTTTTAAGATTTTATTTATTTGACAGAGAGAGAGCACAAGCAGGGGGAGCAGGAGAGGGAGAAGCAGGCTCCCCACCGAGCAAGGAGCCCAACACAGGACTCGATCCCAGGACCCTGGGATCATGACCTGAGCTGAAGGCAGATGTTTAACTGACTGAGCCACCCAGGTGTCCCGCCACAAGTTTGTTTATAATAACAAAAGAGAATGGAAACAACCAAATGTGTATCGGAGGGATATTGGTTAAATAAAGATGTTACATCCAAATATACAGTGGGATTCTGTGCAGCCATTAAAAATTATGATGCAGATCTATACGTGTTAGTGTGGAAAACTATTCATGTATAGCTGCTTCCCGACTTTACGATAATGGGAAAGAGATATGCATTCAGCAGAAAGTATATCTCACAATTTTAAATTTTGATCTTTTCCTGGGCTAGCTGATATGCAGTACCGTACTTTCTTGTGAGGCCGGGCAGCCACAGATCCCTGTCAGCCACCACAATCAGGAGGGTAAACGATCAGTACCTTTACAACCATTCTGCTTTTTCACTTTCAGCACACTGTTCAGTAAATGACATTTGGGTCAGATGATTTTGCCAGATTGTTGGCTAAGTATGTGTTCTGAGCACGTGTAAGGTGTAAGACTAAGCTAAGCTATGATGTTCTGTAGGTTAGGTGTATTCAATGTGTTTTCAAATTAACAGTATTTTCAACTTACAACGGGATTTGAGGGATGTAACCCCATCTTTTTTTAAAAAAAAGATTTTATTTGTATGTAATCTCTACACCCAACGTGGGGCTCAAACCCACAACCCTGAGATCAAGAGTCACATGCTCCACCGACTGAGCCAGCCAGGCACCCTGGGGATGTAACCCCATCTTAAGTCAAGAAAGATCTGTATTTATTATTTAGTAGAGCAAAAAAGCAGGTTACATCTCAGTATATATACACTGACCTGATTTTATGCTTAAACCCAACTTTGGACGACTATATATACACGTATGTGGAATTCTATGTATAAGTGCTTAGAAAGATGGTTGGAATGAGATATACCAAAACTTTAACACTGGTTATCACTGCAGGGTGAGTACATGAGTAGAGTTTTTTTTTCTTTCTGTTTATCTGTATTTTATTTTATTATTTATTTTTATTTTTTATTTTTTTAGAGAATGAGCAAGGTGGAAGGGGCAGAAGGAGAAGGAGAGGGAGAGAATCCAAAGCAGGCTTCACACCCCACACAGAGCCCAACACGGGGCTTGATCCCACAACCCTGAGATCATGACCTGGGCCGAAATCAGGAGTCAGACGCTTAACCGACTGAGCCACCCAGGCGCCCCTGCTTATCTGTATTTTAATCTTTTAAATAATGACTATGTGTGATATATGAAACAAAAATAATAACAAAGGAAAAGATAAAAATGTGTGGTCCAGAACAAGAGCTCCAAGTGAGGTGGACTCGACATAAAGCAGAGCAAAAAAGGAATGAGGTTTTTGGGTTTTCCAAATGAAAGGGAAGCTTGATAAAGCTTTTTTTTTTTATTGTGATAAAATATACATAACATAAAATTTACCATTTTAGCCATTTTAAAATGTACAGTTCCGTGACATTAAGCATCTTCGCATTGTTGTACAATCAACACGGCCACCCGTGTCCAGAACTCTGTCATTTTCTCAAACTGAAACTGTCCCCACTAAATACTAACTCCCCTTTCCCCCCTCCCTTCAGCCCCTGCAGCCCCCAGTCTACTTTTTGTCTCCATGAATTTGACTGCTCTGGGTGCTCATATAAGTAGACATGTACATTCTTTGTCCTTTCGTGTCTGGCTTATTTCACGTAGCATAATGGGTCACAATTCCCTGCTTTTTAAAGGCTGGATAATATTCCACTGTATGTCTGTGCACTTTGTTTATCCATCTATCTGTTGGTGGACATAGGGGTTGTTTCCACATTTTGACGACTGTGAATACTGCTGTTATGGACAGCCGTGTTTTACAAGATTTTATTTTATTTATTTATTGTGGGGGGAGGCAGAGAGAGAGGGAGAGAGAATCTTAGGCAGGCTCCACGCCCAGTGCAGAGCCAACACGGGGCTCGATCCCACGACCCCCCACGGCCCTGAGATCATGACCTGAGCCGAGATCAAGAGTCGGACGCTTAACCAACTGAGCCACCCAGGCGCCCCTGTCTTACCAGATTTTAAATAAAAGTCACCATCCATCAGTCTCTGTCTGGCTTCTCTCCAATTGCTGATTAGGTTGAGATTCGGCTAACATTTAACAAGCAGCCGCTGAGCTCCCAGAATTAAGTGCTTGAAATCCATTGCATTATATAAATCCTTAAAACAGCCCTGTGAGGGCGCCTGGGTGGCTCAGTTGGTTAAGCAACTGCCTTCGGCTCAGGTCATGATCCTGGAGTCCCGGGGTCGAGTCCCGCATCGGGCTCCCTGCTCAGTGAGGAGCCTGCTTCTCCCTCTGGCCCTCCCCACTCTCATGTACTCTCTCTCATTCTCGCTCTCTCAAATAAATAAATAAATCTTGAAAAAAAAAAAAAAACAGCCCTGTGAGTGAAGTAAGTCACAGTTATTCCCATTTTATAGAAAAGGATAGTCAGGCTCAGAGAGGTCAAAGTAGCATGTCCAAGGCTACCATATCAGGATGGGCTAGGTTATGCTATAAGTAACAAATGCCCCAAAATCTCAGAGACAGTTTTTCTTCTTTGACAAATATTTATTTCTCACTCATGCTAGGTCAGCTTGTCCGTCCTCCAAATGACCTTCACGCCAGGGCTAACAGAACAGCCCCTCTCAGGGCCATTGCTGGATTCATAACAGAACGAAAAGAGAAAGATGGCAGCCCACAAGCTAACCCTTAGCGTGACTCAGCTTAGAAGTGGCATGGCCATTTACACCCGCATTTCACTCCCCGAATCTACTAATAATATATAATAATTATATATATATATGTATTGTACATATATATAATTGCATATACACTATTTTTATATATTTAGTGCATGCATACATATAATGATCTTGCCTGCCTATATTATATATATATACATAATATATATGATATATATGTTATATTTTAAGCAGACTATATAATACTACATATTGTGTATCTATAATATATGTGTGTATATAAAATGTAGGCAGAAAGATCAGACAAGGTCAAGAAGGTTGTTTTTCTGGTGATTTAATTATGGATATTTTGATTTTATGGATATGTAGATATTTAGAAAAAGAGATTTTCTCATCTGCATTGACAGGGCCATGTCCTCGCAGAGCTCCCGCAGTGGGAAAGAAAGACAAGGAACGAGTGGTTTCCATAAAGTGTCATGGACTCCCAAGAACCTGAGAGTGGTTAAGAGTTTTCCCAAAACTGCCCAGTGACTAAATGGTTAAGGGCACTTAAACAGAGTTTTAAGAGCAATAGCTTTAGCTTTGAATTCAAAATCCCAGTTCCATCAACTTGGCCACGTGACCCCCCCCCACCCGCCAGCCTCCAGGCACATTACTAACCCCCCTCTCAGCCTCGGTTTTGCGCTCTGTAAAATGGGTTGGTGTAAGACTCACTGAGATAATGCTTGGAAAATCCTGAGCCCGGTGCCTGGCCCACAGAGAGTCGCTGACATTTAAGCAGACACTTGACCCAGGGCTTCCCAACCCAAGTTTGTGGCCCTTCCCCGGCCCTCGCACTGCCTCTAGCTGGGGACAAGGCCTACTTCCTCAGCCACAGTGGTGCTCCCTGCAGTGCGGTAGGGACCTCAGGTCTCTTCAAAGGTAATGACTGACAGGAAACCGTTGTCTCCAGAGAGAGAGGGAGCTGGGACGTACGCAGGTGTGAGGAGACTACATAACCTTCTGAACTGTTTGAGAAGACCATTTACTTGTTCAGAAATTCCTTTCAGGTTTAAAAATATGGGAATGAAATTATTTTAATGATTTGAATTCATGAACTCTTCAGTTACTCCTTCAGTGGAAAGCTCTATTCCCTTTGCACAGCAGGGTTTTCCTCAAAGTTTAGTCTGAGGACCACTCGTGTTAGAATTCTGTGCTCCCCCTCACCTCTGGCTCCAACGAACCAGAATTTCTGGGGCGGTGGAGGAGGAGGGAGCCTGCTTAGCCTCACTTTTAATTAGCTCCCCTGGCAATTCTTAAAGACACCAAAGTTTAAGAACCACTATTTTATGAGTCCTTCAGCGTATCAAGTGCTTAGAAATGCTACCTTCCCTTCACTCTGCCTTCACTGAGATTATATTACAGTTCAGAGGGCCAAGAGACTCCACCTGCAATTCTGTTGTTACTTACTGTGCAAACTAAAATTATTCTCCATGTCATCCCATTGTCCTACCAAAACCAGTGGTCAAATGCTGCCTCAACTGGTTGAATAAGTGTAACGGAATTTTATGTAAATATGAAAAAAGAATAAGCAGGCTCTTTCCACTGTACTGTGGACTAAACCCTGAGATACGTAAAGAAGAAAAATCAAAGTGTACCAGAGTGTGTTTAGGCTGCTAGCACTTGTGTAAAAAGTGCTATGCACACACACAAAATATATACACATACGTGCTTGTATATGCAAATCTTTGTATGTGCAGATCTCTGGAAGAACATACAAGGGACTGGGGTGGAGAATTGTGGTAGCCTCTGGGGACAGGAACTCAGTGGCTAGGGACATGGGTAAGAGAAGGGCTTTTTTTTTTTAAAGATTTTATTTATTGGGGCGCCTGGGTGGCTCAGTCATTAAGCGTCTGCCTTTGGCTCAGGTCATGATCCCAGGGTCCTGGGATCGAGCCCCGCATCGGGCTCTCTGCTCCATGGGAAGCCTGCTTCTCCCTCTCCCACTCCCCCTGCTTGTGTTCCTTCTCTCGCTGTGTCTCTCTCTGTCAAATAAATAAAATCTTTTTTAAAAAATTACTTATTCATTTATTTGACAGGGAAAGAGAGGGAGAAAGCACAAGCAGCGAGATGCAAAGATATAAAGACTTGTCCAGGAATGTTCACAGCAGCTTTATTTGTAATAATCCCAAATGGGACACAACCTGAATGCCCATCAATACATAGATAAATCAATCATGGCACATCCATCCAACAGAATACTACTTAGCAGTAAAAAAGAATGAACTATTGATACTTGCCACAACATGGATGAATCTAAAAATAATTACACTGAGGGAAAAAAAGCCAGACAGAAAAGAATGCACACTGCATAATTTCATTTATATAAATCTCTAGAAAATGCAGGCTAATCTACAGTGACAGAAAGCAGACGAGTGGTTGCTCAGGGATAGGAGCACAGAGGACTGGGAGGGAGGGATTACAAAGAGGAAACTTTTGGGGGTAAATGGGGATTGTGGTGAGGGTTTCACGGAGGCACACATATTCAAAACTTACAAAATTACACACTTTAAATATGTGCCGTTCACCGTATATCAAATATTCCTCAACAAAGCTGTTTTTTAAAAAAGAATCTCAGGGTATCATGTGTAACTCCAGAAACAGGTTATTCTTTTTGGTTTGAAGGAAATGTTCTCTATCTTGATTGTGGCGGTAGTTACATGACTGTATATTTGGTTTTTTGTCTTGTTCTGTTTTGAATTTTATTTTTAGGTCATCTCCATACCCAACATGGGGATTGAACATATAACCCCAAGATCAAGAGTTGCGTGCTCTACTGAGCCGACCAGGAACCCCTGTTAAAGCTCATTGACTTGCATACTTAAAAATCAGGGTTTTGTTTCATATAAGTTTTACCCCCATGAAATTGATTTTTAACCAACAGGACATACACGTGAGCACACACACACACACACACACACACGAGAGGGACACAACAGGTCAGCAGCTAGACCCCAGGAACATCTGGTGGCCACCTACCACTGCTGCAAAGATGCTCATTCTCCATCTTTGTCTCTTGTCTCTGGTTCTCCATAGGCCCACATTATTCCTCTCTCTCTTTCTCTAATCTTCTCACCCAGCGATTCCTTTCCAGTTCTCTGGCCTAAAAGGTAGAACCTTCAGCTGCCAATACTTCCTGAGCTTTATATGTTAAGGTCCAGGCATCCAAAAAAAGAAGGAACTTCTCTCTGAGTCAAGCTACAAAATTCATGGGGAAGGATTCAAGGTTGTGTGTGGGCTTTAATTCATTTATTCGAAAAATATGCAGCAGCTCTTGCAGGCATCGGGCCCAGTCCTAGGGTCCTGTGGAGAATGACGCTAATTGAAGTCTTTGCTTCCGTGTGGCTCATCGTCCAGGGAGGAGACATGCAAACGACACTCCCACTGCAAATCGTGATAAGCACTTCGAAGAACAAAAATGAGAGCAACGGCATAGATTGTGATGGGGCACACGTAACTGCAGATAAGCTGGCCAAGGAAGGTCTCTAAGGAGGTGACATTTGAATAGACATGAAGGATAAGAAGTCAACTCTCCAAAGATCTGGCTGAAGAGAGGTTAGGTCCCGGTAGAAGGCAGAGCAGGTGTAAAGCCTGGAGACAAGGTGTGTGAGTCACTGTGGCTGGAGCTTAGTTAGGAGAATGGAAAGGGATGAGGGCAGGTCTCGGAGGGCCTTGCAGGGCCGGGAGAGGAATTCACAACTCATTCCCAGTGTCTTGGAAAGCCTCTGGAGCAGCTAAAGCAGAGGACTGGCTTGATGTGAGTTTTCGGCTGCTATGAGAAGAACAGGTTGTCATGGGGCAGGGGAGGAAGCAGGGAACCAGTGGTCTCCCGTGCTGGAGGTGCAGCCCACAGGAGTGGTGACAGCTTGGGTGTTGGGGCAGAGGGAGGGAGAGCGAGAGGGGAGAAAGATGGTGTGTAGGCAAGGACAGGAATAAAGTGCCTAAATGTGGCCAGGGCGGAGTCCTGCTTACTGACAAGGCCCTTCCCACAGTGATCACGTGGCCGAAGATGGCGACGCGGTGAAGGAGCAGTCAAAGGAATATGTGCCTATTTTAAATTCCCTCTCTGAGTCCCAGTAAGGAGGTCTGGAAAAGGAGATGGTTGGAATAGCTTCAGTGGTTCTCAGTGGGGGCGGAAACACCCACTACAGAATACTGACATTTAGAGGAGGGGGCTGGGGGTTCTACACATCCAGAAATATGTAGGACCATCCCACACAGTGACGAATGGTCCCATGTCCCACTTTCAAATGCCCCACTGCACATTTATGAAGATGAAAAACCTGTAAAGTTATCTGAGCCTGGAATCTAACTCCATTTTACATACAAGTGTGGTTTTTAAAAAATATTTCCCAGGAATGCAACTCAAGTGAAAATCAAAAGATTTCATCTGTTTAACGATTTGCCTACGGGGTGCCTGGCTGGCTCAGTCGGTAGGGCTTGCGACTCCTGATCTCAGGGGTCATGAGTTCGAGACCCATGTTGGGTGTAGAGATTACTTTAAAAAAATGGGGCCCCTGGGTGGCACAGTCAGTTAAGCACCCGACTCTTGGTTTCAGCCTAGGTTGTGATCTCGGGATCCTGAGATCGAGCCCCGCACTGGGCTCCATGCTCAGCACGGAGTCTGCTCAAGGTTCTCTCTCCCTCTCCCTCTGCCCCCCCCCCCCCCGCTCATGCTCTCTCTCTCTCAAATAAATAAATTAATTAAAAAAAAAAAAAAGGGACGCCTGGGTGGCTCAGTCGGTTAAGCGTCTGCCTTCGGCTCAGGTCATGATCCCAGGGTCCTGGGATCGAGTCCCGCATCGGGCTCCCTGCTCTGCGGGGAGCCTGCTTCTCCCTCTGCCTCTGTCTCTCTCTCTCTGTCTCTCATGAATAAATAAATAAAATCTTTAAAAAAAAAAAAAAAAGATCTGCCCAAGAACTGGTTTTGGAAGCGCATGTCCCAGTGGCAAGGCTCAGAGTTTTTGAAGCAAAACATGCCCCCATCAGTCCGCATTTATAGCTGCGGCATCCAGAGTAATTCTATGCATAGGTGCAAACACCTATCTCAGTCTCTCCTAGGGTAATCATGCCTAGGTATTTACAGATTTAAACTGCATTTTACAAATTACTTTCCTTTTATTTCTCCTTTTTTTTTACACTTGAGATTGCAATCCCGAACATATTACATATATAAACTCATTTAATCTTCAACACAATCCTCTGAGATAGCCGCTGTCATTGCCCCCATTTTATAGATGAAGAAACTGAGGCACAGAGTCAGATCCCAGTTCACACAACTAATAAGCAGCAGAGCAAGGATTCGAACTTAGGCGGTTTATTCCAAATTTTATATCATCTAAAGCACAAAGCACTACATCATATAGACTTTAGGTAGGGTTTCTGTGAATTTTACTTCAGGACAGCAAGGTCATTACTAAGTATTGGTCGGCTAAGAATGCAGTCCAGGGGCCTAGGTGCCCTCTGGGCCTCTCCCAGCTCTAAACTCTGTTAACTCTGGCTGTGTGCTTCTACAGATGTTCTCATTCCATTTGAGCTTATGCTTGGAAGCAGGAGGAACTTCCCGAAGAGGAACAATGTTACATCAAATCGGTGAAGCGGGCTGGTGGCAGGGCAATGAGCGACCCCATCTCAAGAGAAGTTTGGTGATACACCACGTCCTTTGACTCTGGCTTCACTTTGGAGAATCTTTCCTTAGGAAATATTTTTTATCGTGGTAAAATACACATTACCTAAAACTTGCCATTTTAACCATTTTAAAGTGTGCAACGCAGTAGCGTTGAGTACATTCACGATGCTGTGCAACCAGCACCACTATCTTGTTCCAGAACACTTCACCACCCCAAAGGGAAACCTCATATCCATTACCCAGCCACTTCCCCAGTCCCTTCTGTCCCAGCCTCTGGCAGCCCCGAATCTGCTTTCTGCCTCTATGAACTTGTCTATTCTGGGTATTTCATATAAATGGAATCATACAAGACATGACCTTCTGTGTCTGGATTTTCCACTCAGGATAATGTTTTCAGGGTTCATCTGTATCGAAGCAGGCATCAGCACTGCATTCTTTAAAAAAAAAATTGGGGGGCGCCTGGGTGGTTCAGTCATTAGGCGTCTGCCTTCGGCTCAGGTCGTGGTCCCAGGGTCCTGGGTTCGAGCCCGTATCAGGCTCCCTGCCCGGCGGGAAGCCTGCTTCTCCCTCTCCCCACTCCCCCTGCTTGTGTTCCCTCTCTCGCTGTGTCTCTGTCAAATAAATAAAATCTTAAATAAAATAAAATAAATTTTTATTGAGGTAAAACTCACATAACATAAAATTAAACATTTTAAAGTGTACAATTCCATGTCGTTTAGTACATTCACAATGTTGTGCAACTATTACTCTACCTAGTTCCAAAACATTTCATCACCCCCAAATAAAACCTGTACCCTTAAAGTTAATTCCCATTCTCCCCTTCCCCCTAGTCCCTGGGAACCATCAATCCACATTCTGCATCTAAGGATTTATCTATTCTGGATAGTTCACATGAGTGGAATCATATATTATGTGATCGTTTGTGTCTGGCTTCTTTCACTTAACATTATGTTTTTGAGGTGCGTCCACGCTGCGGTATTAGATCAGTACTTTATACCTTTCTGTGGTTGAGCAGTATTTCATTGTCTACATAGACCCCATTTTGTTTATCCGTTCATCCACTGATGGATGTCTGGGGCATTTCCACCTTTCAGTTCCTGTGAATAGTGTTGCTACAGACACTCGTGTACACGTTTTTGTTTGAATACCTGCTTTCAACTCCTTGGGGCATATACCTAAGAGTGGGATTTCTGTGTCATGCACCAAGTCTATGTACACATTGCTGAGGGACCGCCACCCTGGTCCACCATTTTACATGCCCAACAGCAATGTTCCAATTTCTCCATCTCTGCATCCCTCCAGCAATTTAAAAAAAAAATTATTATGGCTCTGAAACAAATAATGCAATATATGTTAAGAAAAAAAAAGAAGAAGAAGAAGGTAGCAGGAGGGGAAGAATGAAGCGGGGGAAATCGGAGGGGTAGACGAACCATGAGAGACGATGGACTCTGAAAAACAAACTGAGGGTTCTAGAGGGGAGGGGGTGGGAGGATGGGTTAGCCTGGTGATGGGTATTGAGGAGGGCACATTCTGCATGGAGCACTGGGTGTTATGCACAAACAATGAATCATGGAACACTACATCTAAAACTAATGATGTAATGTATGGGGATTAACATAAGAATTAAAAAAATTATTATGGTTATCCTGGTGGTATGAGGTGGTGTCTCATTGTGGTTTTGATCTGCGTTTTCCTAATGACTTGTAACATTGAGCATCTTTTCATGTGCTTATGGGCCATTTGTTTATTTTCGTCAGAGAAATGTCTATTCAAGTCTTTTGTCCGTTTTTTAAAATTGGGTTGTTTGTCTTTTTGTTGTTGAGTTGTGCCTAAGGAAATCATTTTAAATTTGAAAAAGATATCTAAACGTAAAAATACTCACCACAGTATTATTTGCAATAGGGAAAAGATTGAAAGTGACATTAATGTCTAATAATAGGGGATACAAAAACAATCCCTATTCTCAAGGGGCACTCTGTCCTGCCAGCAAGACACAAGAAAAACAATAAATTCAGTGATTCCTATATTCAGGGTGTGCGCAGGGTGCCAAAGGAACTCGGAAGAGGGGTGGGGAGGGTGTCAGGGAAGGCTTCCCCAGGCAGGTGAAGAAATGTGAGGGCGGGCGCGTAAGGCAGAAAGCCGGCACCCACCCAGAGCTATGAAAGAGAATGATACACCTGGAGAACCACAAACAGTTTTTTGGGTTGTGGTATAAGTTTCAGTGCCGCGGGGCAGGAAGGAGCTAGAGCAGGAAGAACCTTTGGTGCTAAACCTTTACCTGAAAACTCAAGGAGCTTCTAATGGAGGTGAATTCCAAACATCACTTTATGTTTCGGAAAGATCACTCTGACAGCCGCGTGGAGGATGGGCGATGGTGGAGCCAGACCAGGGGCTAGTCAGGAGGTGTCATAAGACAGAATGAACTAAGACAGTGGCTATAGGGAGAGAGGAGGTAAGAAGGTTGGGGATCAGATGGAATTCCTAGATCATAGTTCCTGCCTGATATGGGTTGGACTGTCTGCCCCCAAAACAGATACGTTGAAATCCTAGCTCCCAGTACCCCAGAATGTGACCTTATTTGGAAACAGGGTCATTGCAAATGTAATCATTAAGATGAGGTCATCCTGTAGTAGGGTGGACCCCTAATCCAATATGACTCGTGCCCTGATAAGAAGACAGAGACACACAGGGAGAAGGCCATGTGATGATGAAGGCCCAGACCGGGGATGTGCAGCTGTAAGCCACGGAACGCCAAAGATTGCCAGCAAACCACCAGAAGTAGGAAAAAGCAGAGAGATTCTCCTACAGGTTTTAGAGGGAACATGACCCTGCTGACACGGCAGGAGGGGCAGAGGGAGAGGGAGAGAATCTTAAGCAGACTCCCCACTGAGTGTGAGCCCGAGGCTGGGCTCAGTCCCCTGACTCTGAGATCGTGAGCTGAGCCAAAACCAAGAGTCAGATGCTTAACCGACTGCACCACCCAGGCTCCTCTCTGTCAGGCTGAGTTTTAAGTGTTTTACTTAGAGCAGCCCATTCCATCCTTTCAGCTCTCTGTGAGGAAATTCTATTATTATCCTCACTTTATAATTAAGGAAACGGAAACACAGAATGGTCAAGCAAATTTCCCAAGGTGACAAAGCTAGGTAAATGGCAGAGCCAGGATTTGATGCCTGGCAGGCTGACTACAAGCTCTCATGCTCTCCCAATACGCTACACAGCCATTTTGGATAAATATTTGCTGTAAGTTTCAATGGATGGATGGATGGATGGATGGATGGATGGATGGATGGATGGATGGATGGATGAGTAAATCTGGATATGGTACCAGTGTGAAAAATGGGGGCGATGAAAAAAGAGAGGGATGGAGGATGAGCCTGGTATCTGGCTCAGTTGACTTAGCAAATAAAGGCATCTGCATCCACAGAGGCAGGAAAAAGAGGGGCAAAGTCAGCTTTGAGGGGTGGAGGTTGAAGGCTGAAGAGGGAATGAATACAATCTTGAAATGCTGAGTTTGAGTTGCTGTAAGTAAGCAACTCAAGTAAGATGTCCAGTAGACTGCTGGACAAATGGATCTGGAGCTCCGGAGAGAGAGGTGGTTAGGAATTACAGATTTAGGGGCGCCTGGGTGGCTCAGATGGTTAAGCGTCTGCCTTCGGCTCAGGTCATGATCCCAGGGTCTTGGGATCGAGTCCCACATCGGGCTCCCGAGCTCCTTGGGAGCCTGCTTCTCCCTCTGCCTCTCTCTCTCTCTCTCTCTGTCTCTCATGAATAAATAAAATCTTTAAAAAAAAAAAAAAAAGGAATTACAGATTTGGGAGCCTTCTTGGTGCTTAATGTCGGGGAATTGAGCGAGATCACCTAAGCAAGATGTGTGGGAAGAGACAAGCAGACCACCCACAGCACAGCCCTGGGGAAAACTGGAATTCGGGGGGCCAGCACAGGAAAAGGAGATTTTACCTACTAGCACAGGGTCTGTCATAGAAAGGACAGAAGTCAGCTTGTGGTGGGTTGGGGGTTGAGTAAAAAGTGAACCAGAGGGTAAGCAGATGAGCTGCAGGTGACAGAGTGGGACACGTAGCTTTGTGGGCTGGCGTCCAAGAGTAGGTGCAGAGATGACTCTCTGCAGTGCTGTGCTGGGGTAGCTCATGCCAACTGACTGGTACATTTGAGGAATTTGCAAGCTGGTTGTTAAATACAGCCATTATTTAAAATTAAGTTGTAAAAACTTACAATCGAATAAATTATATTTAGAGACAAAGGTCATAAATTTTCAAACTCATCTCTCCCTAATTATTTACTACGTTTTACTATTATCTGTGCTATTATTTGTTGTTTCTGTATGGCAGAAGGACAACTGCACCTTTCTTCCCAGGTCCCTGTTCAGTGACGTCTACTGATAGTTTGCCATTGGCCATGGCGGGGAGGGTATTTATACCATGGAAACTGGCAAGTGCTACAGATCAGAACTTGATGTTTTGTTGATCGTCTACACTTAAGAAAGTAATAGAGAAGGGGCGCCTGGGTGGCTCAGTTGGTTAAGCGACTGCCTTCGGCTCAGGTCATGATCCTGGAGTCGCGGGATCGAGTCCCACATCGGGCTCCCTGCTCGGCGGGGAGTCTGCTTCTCCCTCTCCCACTCCCCCTGCTTGTGTTCCCTCTCTCACTGTGTCTTTCTCTGTCAAATAAATAAATAAAATCTTTAAAAAAAAAAAAAGAAAGTAATAGAGAAAATGGTAGTAGTGCATATTAAACTTAAAAGTACATAGTGTCTATAGCCATTACATTGTAAATGACGCCAAAAATTGAGGAAATAGTCTTCCAGTATTCAAAAACTATTATCCAGTTCTGCAAAGAAGTCATTCACATCATTGATGGATGAGTGAAGTTTTTTTTTTTTTTTTTTTTTTAAAGATTTTATTTATTTGAGAGAGAGAGAGCACATGAGAGGGGGGAGGGTCAGAGGGAGAAGCAGACTCCCTGCCGAGCAGGGAGCCCGATGCGGGACTCGATCCAGGGACTCCAGGATCATGACCTGAGCCGAAGGCAGTTGCTTAACCAACTGAGCCACCCAGGCGCCCGGATGAGTGAAGTTTTAACATAAGTCTTCATTTTTTTACTTTTGAATCTTTAACATAAGAGAAAAATTTCAACCAACATTTATGTTGGGTTTGTCAAGTGCAACCACAGACCAGTTAGGATATAAGAGTTTGGCAAAAATCAACAAAAGCATTCCGTGAGAATCAACTGGGGGTGCCTGTGTGGCTCGGTTGGTTAAGCATCCAATTCTTGGTTTCAGCTCAGGTCATCATCTCAGGGTCGTGAGATCCAGTCCTGCATCGGGCTCTTAACTTAGGGGAGTCTGCTTCTCTACCTCTCCCACCACTCTTCCCTGAGTGCTCTTTCTCTCTCTCAAACAAATAAATAAATCTTTTTAAAAAATTGGGGGGGGGTGCCTCAGTCGGTTAAGCGTCTGCCTTCAGCTCAGGTCATGATCCTGGGGTCCTGGAACCAAGTCCCATATCGGGATCCCTGCTCAGCTGGGAGTCTGCTTCTCCCTCTGCTCCTCCTCCCTCCCCCCGCCATGCTCTCTCTCTCTCTCTCTCAAATAAATAAATCTATAAAAAAGAATCAATTGGCTACATGGAATTTACAATAAAGAGTAATACATATTTTATTATTTTTAAATTGTATGTTATACATCCTTTGTATCAGTAAAATTTATAGTAAATTATTATGTGTGTGGGTATACACACACATACACACACACACACACACACACCCTTCAACCTCCTGACTCCAGCAGAGGCAGAACAGTCTCACTCCTGGGAACGGGTCATTGGAGTGAAGGTAGCAAAAGCCTTCAGTGCTGAGGGGCTGGAAGATGCACTGAATTTGCCCAGGATGAGAATGACTAGGGGTGGCGTCCAAGGCCCAAAGAACTCCATGCACTGAATGATGGGGAGGGTGAGCAGAAGACAGCAGAAATGAGGGGTAGTGGTTGTAGCAGCCTGATGGTCACTGTCTCAAGCTGGTGTTACTCAAGGATGGAAGAGCAATGGTCTGGACTTGGCCATGGATTGCTGAGCCCTCATTCCCACTAGCCTTTGTAGTACAGGGGTCACGGAAGAACAAGTAGCCTTCATTTTTGAGGTCCCAGAGAAAGCAGTGTCCTCAGGGGACAACTTGGTTTCGGTTAATAATAACAGCTTCCTCTTATTGGGTGCAAGGGGAGCCTAGTGATATGATCAGGGTTTCTAAGTGAGACATTTCAGGTTAGAATTCTGGCTCTGCCACTTCCTAGACATGTGATACTGGGCAAGCTATGTACCCTCTGAGCCCCACACCCCTGCCTCCTTATCCGACCTAACACTCAAGGGGCGCCTGGGTGGCTCAGTCGTTAAGCGTCTGCCTTTAGCTCATGATCCCAGGGTCCTCGGATAGAGCCCCGCATCGGGGTCCCTGCTCCGCGGGAAGCCTGCTTCTCCCTCTCCCACTCCCCCTGCTTGTGTTCCCTCTCTCGCTGTGTCTCTCTCTATCAAATAAATAAAATCTTAAAAAAAAAAATATGACCTAACACTCAAAAGATAATACACCTAAAACACTAAGCACAGTGCCTGGCACGTGGTGAAGTTTCAATAAATCGTAAATATTACCATGGCTATGTAAGTGAAAAAAGCAAAATACATAATTATAAAATTACAATTACACATGGGGGCGGGGAGGGAGGTAAAAGGAATACATCATAACATTAACAACAGTTTTCCCTGGATTGCAGGACCATGCAGTTTTTCTTCACTTCCTCTGTACTTCCCAAAACTTCTACAACAACCCTATTTTTATGTTCATTCTGAAAAAATATTTTTTAAAGCAAGGGAGATTAGTATAGGAAGGGAAATCTTCATTTATTTTTTAAAACAGATTTTATTTGACAGCGAGCACAAGCAGCAGGGAGAGGCAGAGAGAGGGAAGAAGCAGGCTCCCCAGTGAGCAGGGAGCCCGATGCAGGGCTCGATCCCAGGACCCTGAGCCGAAGGCAGACGCTTAACAAACTTGAGACACCTAGGCACCCCGGAAAATCTTCACTTAAAAATAAAAAAAGACCAGTGTTGTCTCAGGGCATGAGTAAATTTTTAAAGTCTTCTGTGGTAAGTACACAGGCCTATCACCGGAGCAAATGACTGCAAAGGGCAGAAAAGGCATTTGCAGAGTTTAGCATTTCCAAGTCATCCTTCTTCACCAGTAAAAAAATGGATTAAGTTCAAAGGCTGTCTCCTCTTCCCTATTTTCTGTCTCATCCTGTGATTTTTACATTTCAGGAGGGCTTATAATGAATAAAAGTGCTATAAATTAATCTAAACATGATTCAAATCTTTTATGTATTCATTAAAATTTTACCTGTTATCAATCTCAAGGTTCCAGGTGTTAATGGCAATTCTAAATGAAAGTCAAATATAATCATTTGCATAAAAGCATTAGAGGATGATTAATTGGTATTTTCATACAGCTGTGATCCATTCTGCACTTCTAGAGCTGAAAACAATGTTTCCCCTAAAAACATTTACCTGTGCTAATCCTCATGAAGCTGCAGAACACCTTCCAGTTTTTCATGTACTCGGCTACATTTAGTTACTGTTCGTTACTGGAGTCACATTTCATATTTCCTGATTTTAAAAGACATTACATTTGTGCACCCGTGAACATTAGGCTGATTTCCACACCATTCCTTGAATATTTATGTGTTCCATTCCAACAGGAAGCTAAAGATTAAATCTACCCATGTTAACAAATTCCCATTTGTGTGTTTTAGCATGATTTGGGGAATTTATTCTAATTTCAAGGGAATATATTCCAATTTCAAGGGGCCTAAACTTGAGGTACCCTAAAAAAATAAGTCACAGGGCTTAGGTAGAAAAGTGTTTTCGGAAAAGTGCTTTATCTATGCCGAATAAAAGCTGGGCACCGGCAGCTCAGATCCAGCTACGACTGCTAAAGCATGTCCAGACTGGTTATCTAATGCCTCTGCAGGAATTTAGGCCACGCATTAATGCACTGAAGATAAAATCAATTTGAAAATTTCTTAAATCAAATACCAATCCTGGTGTAAACTCTATGTGCAGGAGAACCAGCCAACAGTAATAGGAAGCCAATTATAAACTATAAAGCACTCTGCTCAAACGTCCTGGTTTGTTCCTGGTAGGGCCCATTACACACAGTTTGCACAAGTTAAACCCGCTGACTAGACAGAACTAGACATATGCATACATGTGCTCCCCCCGCTCCCCACCACACACACACACTCATAAAGATGCAGCTCAATTAACAGGAACTCGCTGAGTGCAAAAACTCACAGCAACATCCTGAATACAAACATCTTCCCATTCTGCTAAGGCAGAAGGAGCCAGGCATTTTAGAAATCAGGACTGAATGCATATACTAGCCTGGCCAACTCCTTGCTATTACTTCCCTTCTCAGTTTCCTCATCTATAAAATGAGGTTAGCAATGAGTGGAAGCCTATGGAGATAACATGAGACAACGTAGGTGAGATGCTGAGCACAGCTGTACTCGGCAGATCTTCCTCACTGCCCTGACCCCCAGACAGCAAAGGCATGGATGGCACTGAACTCTTCTAGCGTGGTTGGCAAAGTTGTGAGCAGTGAGGAATTCTATTTGCTTTCTTTATGGGTTGTTTTTTTTTTAAGATTTTATTTATTTATTTATTTGCGAGAGAGAGCACAAGTGGAGGGGAGGGACAGGGAGAGGGAGAAGCAGACTCCTGGCCGAGCACAGAGCCCGATGCAGGGCTCGATCCCAGGACCCTGGGATCATGACCCGAGCCGAAGGCAGATGCTTAACCGACTGAGCCACCCAGGCGCCCCTCTATTTGGTTTCATTTGCAAGTGTGCTCTGCAGAGAAAATCAGAGGTGGGGGCCATTTTACAAATCTTTCCCAGGCCAGATATCCCAGCTGATGTAAATTAATCCCTTGAAATGTGAATGCAGATATACTGGTCATCTTTTCATGTAATCCAGGCTTTAAGGGCTGTAAAAAAGGATAGTCTTCAACCCTACTCCTCTGCTGCTCCCTCAGATGAGGCTCCAACCTCTGTCCTGACCTACCACAGGCTATCATCAACCCAGTATCCACAAATGGTTTTTCAACTTCTATTCTCTGCAATTCATTTTCATTCATTCAGCTGGTATTTATTGCATGCATAATACGAATCAGGCACGGGGTTTACAGGGACGGTCTCTAAAGAGCTTCTTGAATAACCACTCTGAGCACAGATCTGACAATGTAACTGCTGTGCTTACCAACCTTCAGAGGATCCCCATTGCCCAAAGCAGAGATTCCCAACTTCGAGACCCTCATTTGGAATGACCTCGGTCATGTCTGGGCGTGGGTATTTTGAATAAACCACATGGTTGAGTCTCATGTCTCCTCCTGATTGAGAAACAGTAGAAAAACTTGCAAATTTCTTGCTCCGACTACGTAATACCCTCTGCAACATGACCGCAACCTTCCCAGGCTCACTAAACACAATTTGGCCTCTGCCTAAATTTTGCCTTCCCTCCTTACTGCATATACTCCAGCCATACTACCCACACGGCTGTTTTGTGAGCATACCGAGCTCACTCTTTCCTGTTTACACATACTGCTACAGGCACTACTTGGTGTTTCTAGCATCTTCACATGGCATTTCCACTCCTTCACCTTCCTCAGAGATCTTCCCTGACCATTCCATCTAACTCCATACATAACTCCAGTCACTAACCCCTTACCTGCTTTACTTTCTTCCAACCTTCATAGCACCCATCGTTATCTGCATATATATTCCTTATTGGTGTCCCTGTTTATTCTTTCATCTCAACCAGAATGTAAGCCCTGTAAGGGCAGAGAGTTTGTGTAGTATGTGGTGGGGGCTCAAGCACTTAGCCACTAAATCATCACTCTTCCTATCGGTGCTTCAGTCACAGCACTCAACATGCTATTTGTATAATCCAAGTCTAGGTTCTATTCGTTATTAAGAAACTGACTCGGGCGCCTGGGTGGCTCAGATGGTTAAGCATCTGCCTTCGGCTCAGGTCATGATCCCAGGGTCCTGCGATTGAGTCCCGCATCGGGCTCCCTGCTCCTTGGGAGCCTGCTTCTCCCTCTGCCTCTCTCTCTGTCTCTCATGAATAAATAAATAAAATCTTAAAAAAAAAAAAATAAAGAAACTGACTCAAACTCTTTCACAGAAGGGACAGGGGAAGGGGCAGAAACTACTGAAAAGGCCTCAAGGCAAAGTGGAACTTGGCTGGGCGAAGGCATTTCTCCCCAACTCCCAGGCCAGAGTCTTTTAGTTTTGCTCCCTAAGTTGCTACTCCATCCTCCTCCTTGTCCTTTGTTTACTTAGCTCACATAGGACCCAACATATATACTAGCCCTAACTGGCTTCTCAACATCTAAGAGTCTCCCTCAGTAAAAAGTAAGAACCTGCTGGCCACTGGTTAGCTTTGGGCCAACAGTCTATCTCTGACCCAATTAGTTGTAGCCTTGGGGATGGAGAGGGAGGCACAAGGGAGGAGCGTCTAGCATGCTTCATAGAGTTTGAGGATGACTGAAGCAGCCTGGCACAAATCCATACCCTCCAGACATATCGAATCATGCCACTTTTCCCAAACATACCTTGCTCTTTCATACCTCCACTCCCTTGTACTAGTTTTTCTTTCTTTTTTTTTTTTTTAAGATTTTATTTATTTATTCGACAAAGACAGACACAGTGAGAGAGGGAACACAAGCAGGGGGAGTGGGAGAGGGAGAAGTAGGCTTCCCGCAGAGCAGGGAGCCCGACGCGGGATCGTGACCTGAGTCGAAGGCAGACGCTTAACGACTAAGCCACCCAGGCGCCCCTGTACTAGTTTTTCTGCCTGAAATGTACTTTCCCCATATCAACCTTTTTTTCTAAGTGTATAATTCAGTAACATTTAGTACATTCACACTGTTGTGCAATCATCACCACAAATTCCAGAACATTTCATCACTACAAAAAGAAACCCCATACCCATGAGCAGTCACTCCACATCCTCACCCCCAAGCCAACCCCAGGCAACCACTCATGCTTTCAATTCTCTCGGGTATGTATCTAGAAGTGGTTATTGGATATACTGGAATTGCTGGGTTATATGGCAATTCTAAGTTTAACTCTCTGAAAAGCTGCCAAACTGTTTTCAAAAGAGGTTGCACCATTCTACATCCCCATCAGCAATGTATGATGGTTCTAATTTCTCCACGCTCTTGCCGGGACTTGTCATCATCCATCTTTTTTATTTTAGCCATCCTAGTGGATGTGAAGTGATACCTTGCACATCAGCTTTTTCTATGTCACACTTCAAAGCCCAGCTCAAATATGACCACTGACCACTGTGGAACTTCCTAACATGCTCCTGGACAGTTTTAGTTACTCGCTTCTCCATAGTACCATCATTTACCTATTAGTGCCAATTCATTCAAGAACTACTGAGCACCTAGTACTTGCCAAGCACCATTCTAGGTGAAGATAATAGTGTATGAAACAGACACACAAAAATCCCTCTGTCTTATGGGGCTTATAGTCTGGTGGAGAGAGGCAAACAATAAAAAGTTTGTGAAATGGTGGTAACTGGTATGGGGTCAAGCAAAGCACAGCAGGGCAACAGAACATGCCAATGGTATGGGGGTGGCAATTCTAAAGTGAAGGTCATGGAAGGTCTCATTGAAATTACAGTTGAGCAGGAATTGAAATTGTTTGAACTAAGGGACATCCATCAGAGATGTCAAGTAGGCTTTGGATAATGGGTCTGGAGTCCAGAGAATAGAGTCCAGGCAGATAGAGCAGTAGTGGAGATAATGAAGAACCAGAACTTCAAATTGAGGTATTGCTGCTAAACTAGGTGAAAACTCGAGTAGAGGTCTGTCCTAGAAGGCAAAAATCTGTGTTCGTTTTCTATTGCAGCTGTAACAAATTAACACAAACTTGTGGCTTAAAACACAAATTTATCATCCTACAGTTCTACACAAGTCCCACATGGGACTAAAATCAAGGTGTTGGTAGGCTGAGTTCCTTTTTGGGAGACGCTAGGAGAGAATGTTTCCTTGATCTTTCCAGGTTCTATAGGCCCCCTTCCTGATCTTCCAAGCCAGCAACATTCCATCTCTCTAACCATTCTTCCTTAGTCCCATCTCCTGATCTCAGCCAAGAAAGATCCTCTGCTTCTAAGGACTCATGCAATTAAACTAGACCCATCTAGATAATCTGAGATACTCTCCCCAACTCAAGATCCTTAATCACAGCCATGAAGTCTCTTTTACCAGGTAGCGGATTTACAGGTTCCAGGGATTTCAAGTATGGACATGGGGTGGGGGTTGGGGTACTATTCCTCCTACACAGTAAATGAGGAAAGCATTTTTTTAAAGATTTTATTTATTTGTCAGAGAGAGAGAGAGCATGAGCAGGAGGAGCGGCAGGCAGAGGGAGAAGCAGGCTCCCCGCTGAGCAGGGAGCCTGATGCGGGACTTGATCCCAGGACCCTGAGATCATGACCTGAGCTGAAGGCAGATGCTTAACCGACTGAGCCACCCAGGCGTCCCGAGGAAAGCATTTCAAAAAGGAGTGATCAACCATGTTATATGCTAACATGTCAGAAAAAAAAAAGTTAGGGATAAAGAATTGACCACTGGGGCACCTGGGTGGCTCAGTTGGTTAAGCAACTGCCTTCGGCTCAGGTCATGATCCTGGAGTCCCGGGATCGAGTCCCGCATCAGGCTCCCTGCTCGGCAGGGGGTCTGCTTCTCCCTCTGACCCTCCCCCCTCTCATGCTCGCTCTATCTCATTCTTTCTCTCAAATAAATAAATAAAATCTTTAAAAAAAAAAAAAAAAGAATTGACCACTGGATTAAGTACCATAGAGGTTCTAGTAATCTTTACATGGGCAGTTTCAATGGAATTAAAATCCTCACTGGAGTGGGTTCAAGACAACAGTGTGCAGTTGGAGAACTCTTTTGAGTTTTGCTATAAAGAGCAAAGGGGATGAGTGTGGGCCAAACAGGATTTTTTTTTTTTTTTAACATGGAAGAAGTAATAGTATGTGGTAGGCTGATGGGAATGATCCAGCAGAGTGAAGTTAACGAACAAAACGTCTAAATCTGTGCCCTCGGAATGGGGATGGGATCTAGTACACGTCTAGAAGAGCCTGCCTTATGAAGGGCATGGACATCTGTGTGCCTGGAGGAAAGACAGAGCATACAAGCAGAGATGCAGGTAGTAAGTAGATATGATGGCAGGAGCCTGTGGAAATTTCCTTGTTTCTATTTTCTAAGTTTGGGCGGGGGGAAGGCCGTAAACTGAGAGAATGGGAAAAGTATTAAAATCTAAGTGTTTTTTTTTTTTAAAGATTTTATTTATTTGACAGAGAGACAGCGAGAGCAGGAACACAAGCAGGGGGAGTGGGAGAGGGAGAAGCAGGCTGCCTGCCGAGCAGGGAGCCCGATGTGGGACTCGATCCCAGGACCCTGGGATCATGACCTGAGCCGAAGGCAGACGCTTAACGACTGAGCCACCCAGGCGCCCTAAAATCTAAGTGTTTTCAAGGAGAGTCGAAGAGTAAATGAAATAAAGAAATGTAGCAGGACTGTCAGATGGTACTAAGGCCTATTTGAGGTCATGACGTGAAACACAGAGTCGGCATGTTCAGTCGCACAGGTGCAGAGAAGGTGGCAGACTGAACTTAACCAAAAGTGCAGTTTAGCCAGGTAAGCATAACGAAGCAAGAGATGGGGCAGGGCAATTTGCTGTGTAGCCAAGAGTGAATTTAACAACAGTCCACTGAACCTAAGGTAGGTAATGACCGGGAGGTGGGAAATTTAAACTAGAGAAGAATATCAATGAACTCTAAGTCACACATGTATTGTATCCGCTTACTCTGTTCTTAACATCTACAGCTCTAACTCCTCTTCCAGACTAAGATCCTCCAAAGTGGGAAGTGTTTTCTCATTCTTAGTACCTTAGCAGATAAGCTTGTTTTCTGAATGGATGGATGGACGCTTACCCTTGGTCTAAGGGAAATTCCCCACCCCCAGTCCTGTGATATATAAAGTTCCTCCTTTCTCACTGTTCTCTAAGAGTTTGAGTAAAAAGTTGCAACGCTTCATCAAAATCTATGGTATAAACAAATCCCTTGGAAAGAGACGAGATGCCTCATTCCTACAGTGTTATGTCCAAGAACTAAACCACAAAATGTACCAGATGTATCCCAACTCCAGTTAAGTTTACCCTTATTGAACACCTGGGTGGCATGAAATCTTTGAACTTCCCAACCTCTAATTATTTCACCTCCTTGCAGTAATTAACAGATCAGGCCTTGAGAATACCAAGTTTTCTAAGGAGACATAAATGAAATTCAACCTGGGGTGGAGAACGATACACAGACAAGGAGCATGTAAAATAAGTTTTATTGTTCTTTAAAAGGGTTCAGGGTTTGGTTTTAAATCAGGCTGCACACCTTTCATCAGTCTGACATCTCTCTCACCATGTCAAACTGGCTTCAGCTAGCAATACTTCATTAAATCCAAAAGAAAAAAAACCTTTTAATTTTGAGGAAGAAAATCCAGTTCTGAGAACAATTAACATTAGTATGGAATTTAAAACAAAATGAGGGATAACGTTTCGTGTCGCTTTATACACCCTTCTCCTCATACGGAACCAGGAATGCAATTTCCCATCTCAGGCAGGCACTGATACTGCACACAAAAACACACACATACACACACACTCCCCACAAACAAAAATCAGAGCATGTCAAAGGGAAAAAGTTTGTTACTGTATTGATCAAACCCTTGAAGTCAACAGACAGTCTGAGTTTAGAGGGTATGCTGTTTCGATCTTGAACCTATGTTAAAGGAATCTATTGTCCTGTTCTGAAAGAATTTTGGAGAGTACCATCATTTTTCACTTTAAAATTCTAGAAACAGTTTCAAAAAGCATTATTTTGTTTTGTTTTCTGGGATGGGAGAGGAGAGAATCTACAGATATTTATTTAGTTAAAAATCAAAACAACTCCGGCATAGGAAATAGGCAGTTCACATAGCCAGCCAACGTCTGAGGTATCATCAGTGTGAGACAAGGTCCCAGTCCATTCCTACTGGCCTAGCTGATCCTAAAAAAATGGGAAGTTTATGACTCTGCATAGCAAATCCCAGCAAGACAAGATGACCCTAAGCCTTTATTCAAATCCTTAGAAGCAGAGCACTATTAATATTTAGATGTAGAGTGCAAGAGCCCCTGATGGTCTCCTTCAACTTGCTTTGTCAATGCAGCCCGGTCACAACTGCCTTCTGCGAAGGAGCAGAACAGCTAGCTTCTCTAGATCAGCACATTGAACCTGGCAGAGAATCCGCAGAAGTAACAGTACACCATTTCATTAACAACAGTCTCTTTGCTACTCATTGGGTTGCTTTATGTCTCTCTTCTACCCTGTATGGCCTGTGGACACATACTCACTAGGCATTGTTGGTTTAGAACCAGCAAATTTTTTTTTTTTAATCTCATAAAGAACCTAGTAAGAAAATAACAAGGCAATCAGTGGTTAAACTGAACTGTACATAATGGGGCAGTTTGGAAAATACAAATCACAGGCATTTCTCAAGTCCAAAATATCCTATCTTTGCTGTTATTCCTTTCACCGTTCCTGAAAATTCATAGTACAAGTCCTAAATAAAAATTTTAAACTACCAGCATTCTCTGACATCATCAGACAGAAAATCAGAGTAATGCTACAAACCCACAATTCTAGAAAGTGTAGAAAGTGTGCTAACTCTCTGCCTGGACACTTTAGTGATGGCCTGGAGTGCTCCCCTTCAGAAAACAGAAGTTTCTGGGATACCCACTTAGCTTCATTGGTTGGAAAAGAGAATTCGACTCTCAGCTAAGTTCTTGGAGAAGAAAGACTATTTTTAAAATGCCATTTCCCCATTAATTTACTGAAATAAAAACCAAAACAAAAGGCTCTTGGCTACTTTGCCTAATGCTGAATAGGGTTTTCAAGAAGAAACTAACATGAACACCCCATCATCAGTAAAGACTAAAAACCACCTGGATCATATAATATATATGCCACTGCTTTTTTTTTTTTTTTTTTTTGGTGTTTTTTGTTTTTTTTGTTTTGTTGTTTTTTCTAAAAGTGCCCAGGTGGGCTTAAGGCTGCCAGACTGCACACACACCTACAGCAACAAGAGCTTCTCCTATTCCATCTACAACATGTATTAGGGGAAAAAAGAGGGAAGGGGGAAAGAAGAGCAGAGGGGGAGAATATCACCCACCACCACTGAAAGAAAGAAAAGAAAAGAAAAGAAAAAGAAATGAAAAGAAAAAAGAAAACAAAGGAAAGGAAAAGACAAAAGAAAACAAAGGAAAGGAAAAGAAAAGAAAAGAAATCCCACAACAGGGAGATCTATGTGCCAAGCATAATGGAAGAGTGTGCTCCCCAAACAGATGGTTCTGCACAGGCTAATGTTCTGCTGGTTTTCCTCAGAGACCTATTTTGAAAAGTTAAAAAAGACAGGAGATTTTGATATAATTCAATCCTGGCAGAAATTCAAACTCCAACAATTAGGAGCAAAATCATCCTTCACTGAATTAATCCCTTTTTTCTTTCTCTTTTTCTTTTCTTAAACATTTTATTCATGTTATAGAGGGATTTCTTTTTTGTTTGCTTTTTTCCAATCATTAGGAAAGTGGTTGAGGAGTACTGAATCCATCACTACTTTGGTGACACAGTTAAAGATTCCAGATTCACATTTCCAGGTACCAAGAGTTCCCTCTAAATGTACAATCAAGTCAGCCTTCGTTTACACTTCTTTCTACTGAACGCAGCAGTGCCCATTGGTGTCTCTGACGCGCAATCGCATCTTAGGTCGGTATTTCTCCAGGTAAAGCAGCTGTTTGGAATTGAATGCTCCCCTTCTTTTTCTGAAAATACAAGAATGACAAACTTGATCATGTAAAAAAAGAGCTGTCTCACTGAAATGCATTATTTATGGCCTAAGGCATTTCTAACTCTACACAGCTGAAAAAGAGCATTATTTCCTATACCGTATCACTTAAGAGAAAGGGCTGATGGGTGAGCAGGCAGTGTGTGAAGCAGTAGGCACAGATGGCATTCCTTGAACTATGCCACCTTCCTAGAGCTGCTACCATACATTTCATGCCCTCTTATCAGTCTTTTTTTTTTTCTTAAAGAAAAGGTTGAAAGGGAAAGGACAAGATAGTGACTGCCAAAGAATTCTGGACAACAAAATAACATGGCCCATTATTCCAGACTGATGCCAAGGTTGTCTGAGCAATACCATCCTGCTTTTGTGCCTGAACAGGTCACTTAAGAGGCACAGGTGATTAACTCCTTCTCTATGATTCTTCCTTGCCTCTTGGTCATAGCTGCATTTGGAAGGTATTTTAGATATCCATTAAAAGAGTCACTAGATCACTTAGACTACTACCTAGCTATTCATTTTAAAGATTCCTAGATATTCAAGTCATATATACTGGACATATTCTACAGTGTCCAAATTTGCCAGCTAAATTAGCAAATCTTTAAATCTGGGAGCCAACAGTACTATTACAAGTCTCTCCACCACTCGTTCCTTTTGATTTCTTCAATCAATCTTTTAAGCCAACAAATTATTCCATACTACAAAGGGTACTTTCCATCATTCCTTCTTCTTGTATGGTCTTGCTTTATGTGTTTCTGAACATAAAACTTCATACTCACTGTCTTATAAACTGTACTGCATCTTCATACTTCATTCCACATTCAATCAAAGCAAGTGCAACCAGCACAGGTGCCCTACAGAGAGAAACTCATGTGTAAATACCCACAAGTCTTTGGAATTAAAGGATTTTTTTTTAAAAGATTTTGCTTATTTATTTGAGAGACAGAGTGAGGGAGAGAGGGGTGAGGGAGAAGCAGACTCCCTGCTCAGCAGGGAGGCCGGTGCGGGGCTCAATCCCAGAACTCGGGGATTATGACCTGAGCCGAAGGCAGACGCCTAACCGACTGAGCCACCCAGGCGCCCTGAAAGACTTTTTTTAAAAGCCAGGATTACATATTACCAAAGCAATGCAAAGCTTGAGCTTTCCTTTCTTCCCTTATATTAAAATATCTGTTTTCCCTATACAGTAAAAATGTCTGTATCATGATAGTGTCTATGGTGTCATCCACTTTTAGTAAAGCACTAAATTCTACATCTTCATTAAGAGATCTTTATTCTTGGGGCACCTGGGTGGCTCAGACAGTCAAGTGTCTGACTCTTGATTTCGGCTCACATCATGATCTCAGCGTTGTGAGATCAAGCCCTGTGTGGGGCTCCATACTGCATGAAGCCTGCTTAAGATTCCCTCTCCCTATCCTTCTGCCCCTCCCTGCTCCCCTGAGGGCATGCACTCACTCTCTAAAAAAAAAAAAAAGATCTTTATTCTTTAAAACATCACATTATTATCTCAAATTTACACATTATATGTCATTAAAAATTCATCGGTCTTTAACCATCATCACACAGTAAGGGAAAAAAAAATGACCAAATGTGTCATCTATATTGAGTATCTCAGAAATTTCATTACAAATCCATTTTAGTATCTTTTCCTCATCAAATACTAAAAAGGGGCTAGACTTCAACAAAATCCTTTCTGTGAGCTAGGAGAGTGTCAGAGAATTGGTCATTAGGAACAGTTCTCTATGTAAGTATGTGGGTTTTGTTTTGTTTTGTTTTTACATCTAATAAGGGACACTGAGGCCTGAGCAGGTCTCAACCTGTCTGTGGTTTGGGAATACTATATGCTTCATAAAGCAAAGTAGAGGGTTTGTCTTCTGGGAAGACAAAGCTGTCTTCTCCTCTGAAAAAGTCTCCAACATAGTTGGATTTGGCATCTTCTAGGAATAGGAAGGCAGGGATGGAGGCCTCATGAGTCTGGGTTTACCGCTGAGGTAGAGAGAGAAGACAGTGGTTATAACCAGAAAGTCCAGGTGAGCTGTAGTTACCTCCAGGACTCGTCATTATTAGCACCCACTCTGGGTTTCAGGACAGTCACAGAAATAGATTCCTTAACAATAAAATAACAGTAATACACACACAGACAAAAATCTAGCAAGGGAAATGATGTTTTAAAATGTCCACTACATGGCACCAACTTTGGACTACCTGCTAGGATAGCTACCAGTTACCAAACTGTCCAAGTCAAGTTAGAACACTACAGTCTTCACCCTTCAGAATCAGGACTGGAACTTCTGACCCTGAAGAAGAAACTGTACCATACTAAACTGCACAAAAAGGAAAAGAGCAAACAAAAGGGCTGAGCAGGGGTAATAACCTGAGTCACCACCACCTTGAGGCAACAGCAGCCTGCACTAATGTTCTGAGTCAAAGTGCACATCATAAACTGGCATTTAATCTGCTCTTGATGAGAGTGTTGCAACACCATTCCATGCAATGCTCAAGGAAAAAGGTTTTAAAATCAAAGTTACTTTTCATTCTCCATACATCTCCTTTCAGAAGTTTAAAGTTCAGCCATCTGCTCTGCACCTATTAACTTCCCATTCATCTCAATCCAAAATTAACCACATATAGATTCTTCAGAATCTAAAATTATTTTAATTTTGTTGCCCATTTCAAAGACCTAAGCCTCTGAATATGTGAAATAATAAGGATAAAAATTCATACTGAATTAACCAATTTTTAGCTCAAATATAAGATAATTACATTAAATCAGTTTCAAAACAATTTCTGAGCCATCATCCACTAAATCTATTATGGGCATCAGAATCAGACAACCCACGAAACACAAAAAGCTGTCTTAAGAAACCATTACACCAGCTTCTGCTCTCATTTTCTTTTCCTTCAGGCAATTTACTATTTGGTGTAATAAATACAAACTTCTACCAAAGTTAAATTTTTGATAATGAATTCTGGGACAAAAAGGTAAGAGCTTACCTTCCCAATCCTGCAACACAATGCACTGCAACACAGCAACCTGGCTCTTCGCGAAATTTGGTTTTTAACAGGTTTAGCCAATCGTCTACTATCTGATTAGGGGGTGGTGCTCCGTCATCAAATGGCCAATCCTGGAAAGAAAAGATCTTTTACATTAAATTGTTATTTTCTGCAGGATAGTATCTAATGCAGAATAGCTGCATAGAACACAGGGTGGATCTAACTTAACTAACTGTATTCTTTTTTTTTTTAATAGGGGGTGGGTACAGAGAGGGAGGGAGAGAGAGAGAGAGAGAGAATCTTAAGCAGACTCCACGCCCAGCACCTAGCCCAATGCAGGGCTCAATCTCACAACCCTGAGATCATGTCCCTGAGCCAAAATCAAGAGTTGGACACTTAACTGACTGAGCCATCCAGGTGACCCTACATATCTATTCTTTTTTTTTTTTTTAAGATTTTATTTATTTATTTGAGAGAGAAAGAGCACACAAGCAGGGGGAGGGGCAGAGGGAGAGGGAGAGGAAGAAGCAGACTCCCTGCTGAACAGGGAGCCCGACACAGGACTCGATCCCAGGACCCTGAGATCATGACCTAAGCCAAAGGCAGACGCTTAACCAACTGAGCCACCCAGGCCCCCCAATATATACCTATTCTTTTTTTTTTTTTTTAAGATTTTATTTATTTATCTGAGAGAGAGAGAGAATGAGAGAGAGAACACGAGAGGAGAGAGGTTCAGAGGCAGAAGCAGACTCCCCGCTGAGCAGGGAGCCTGATGCGGGACTCGATCCTGGGACTCCAGGATCATGACCTGAGCCGAAGGCAGTCGCTTAACCAACTGAGCCACCCAGGTGCCCCTATACCTATTCTTAATAACACAATTCTCATCACTGCTGAAAAGTTTTTTCTAAGATCAAAATTCATGTGTGCCAAGGAACTCAGCCTTCTCAATGACATGTTGTCAGCACTGTAAGCATCTAATTTTATCTTACAGACATCTCTTATCAGAGTGATAAGACACTAGTGTTCTTTAAATATTTTATCTGACTAAAGCAATAATTAGACATAATAGAGAAAACTCTGATTAGGGCCTCGGCAAAGTAAGAGAGAATACAACACCTGTCAATATAATTTAAAGGTCCACTCTGGCAAAGAAGCATACCAACTAGTATCTCATTGATCTCTACGAATATTTTGAGGATTATCCCCCAAATAGTTCTAAGCTATGATGCCTTTTCTTTAGAGAAAGGCTCTCTCATAAGAAATCTCCAGTAGTTAGCATATCGTAACAGAAATATACTACCATCTTTGTGCTTGTCTATTTTAAAAAAGGGGTGGGGAGCACCTGGGTGGCTCAGTCAGTTAAGCATCTGCCTTCAGCTTGGGTCATGATCCCAGGGTCCTGGGATCAAGCCCCGTGTGTCTGGCTCCCTGCTTGGTGAGGGGTCTACTTCTCCCTCTCCCTCTGCCCCCCCCCACTTGTGCACACACTCTAATAAATAAAATCTTTAAAAATAAATAAATAACCAAGTAGTAAATATTTTTAAAGCTCTGCCTAAATTATACAGATCCCATCTAACAAGCACAAGTGCCACATGATAGGGTTCTGAGCAAATGGAGACCTTTTTCTCAAATATCCCTTTCTCTTTTTATATTCATCGATTTGTATATGTTTGTGTTTTTAAGTAATCTCTACCCCCAACGTGGGGCTGAAACTCACAACTCCAAGATCGAGAGTAGCATGTTCTACTGACTGAGCCAGCCAGGCGCCCCTTGGGTTGTTTTTTAATTAAGACCAACCCCATGTGCATATAGGCAGGGTTTATCTTCCTTTCTACCTGGCAAAAGGGCCTAAGAAACCAACATAAATCAGCTTTAAAGAACGAGGGGAAGGGAATTCACATTTTGCATTCCCTCTCTCCCATCTAGCTTCAAGGACAGAAATGCAAAAACGCTGGGAATTTTTTTTAAAACATAAGATTATTCTAATGAGATTGGATGAGGACACTTTAAGATGCTAGAGAAAGAAAAGTGACAAAGCACTAAATTGATTCTCCACTCATTATTGGCACCACTAGAACACTTCATGTAGCCCATTAGCCGTGACAATACATTATGTTTGATTTGTCAACTACACCCCATAATTAAAGGGCTGCCAGTGTTATCATTACAAATGTCACTAAGTTTAACTGTAAATAGCAGTAAAACCAGTAAGCAAGTACCTTAGTTGAGAGCTTACTTCCTCTAATACTCCCTAAAATACACCCAGTTAAGTAACAATAATATGAAACATGCTTCACTTACTCATATAAAGCAGTTTCTATCAAAAAAAATCATTAAAGGGGCGCCTGGGTGGCTCAGTCGTTAAGCATCTGCCTTCGGCTCAGGTCATGATCCCAGGGTCCTGGGATCGAGTCCCACATTGGGCTCCCTGCTTGGCAGGAAGCCTGCTTCTCTCTCTCCCACTCCCCCTGCTTGTGTTCCTGCTCTCGCTATTTCTCTCTCTGTCAAATAAATATATAAAATCTTAAAAAAAAATCATTAAAAAAATTATTTAGAACTGTCTGAACTTCAAAGTGACAACTGAAACCACCGTTAGTCTTTTCCAATATGCCTCTGAGTTGCAAGAACATTAGTCAAAAGATTTGAAAGGTCTTATTTTGGGGACAACCTCTTATAAAGTATTCCAGGGGCACCTGGGTGGCTCAGTCAGGTGAGCATCTGACTCTTGGTTTCGGCTCAGGTCATGACCTCAGGGTCATGAGATCAAGCCCCTCATAAGGTTCCCCACTCAGCACAGAGTCTGCCTGAGATTCTTTCTCTCTTCTCCCTCTGCCCCTCCCCCCACACTCGCACTCTCTCTTTCTCACTCTAAAATAAATAAATAAATAAAATCTATAAAGTATTCCAAACCTTCTTCACTTAGCAAAAGTAGATTAACAATCCACTTAAAATCTCTGGAAAAAGCAAAGAAATTCCAAGCTTAATTCTAAATGTCCTTCTTGTTTAAAAGTTTGTTAGACCTTTAGTTTTATCTGATCACAGCTATTTAAAACGAAAGTATAGATTTAAAGGTGTAGAATAAATCCCAGACCTACCATTATCTTTGACAAACTGGTTCAAGTTAAAGCTTTAGTTCATTTCTATCTCATAAAGGTGTTTACCAACATTATTAATTCAAACAAACTACAGTCAATCCACAGTTCATTTTCTCACCCAAGCCATCTGTCAAAACAAACTGATTTCTCATCTGCCCACTGGAGAACATACTCACAATACAGGAAAAAGAACTCGCAGTCAGCCTAGTTTCAGAAGTTAAAATTTTGTTTTTATATTTTTAAACACAGGGTTACGTTTTATACATGTTTATATGTATCCCCAGTGATTTCCAGCCAGGGCACCTTAAAGTCCTTTAGAAATGGGAATGAAAGCAAATTATTACCATACCATTCTATTAAAATACATTTTTAAAAAACATAATGCTTGGCTATTTAGTTTTTGTGTTTTCACCAAAATGGAGGTGAGGAAACTTTGTGGATCAGATATGAGACAACTGCCTTACCAACAGGACATTTATTTTCTTTGCATGAACTGCCTTCCCAACTACTGACCAATGCATAAAGACTACAGAACTACCTCTCAATAAAAAAGAGGAACATAACCTTGTACCAATATCTTATTACTTTCTTCCTAAACAGCTACTTAAAAACTCTCCAGTTCTCTTCCTACAACACTGTCTTCCCACGATTAAATCGAAGAACTCTAAGACACCTAAGACTACAAGGTCATTTCATTACATGCTCTTGCGGTTTAGACAACTATTTAGGCAAGAAGGTACAAAATTTTACCTAACCTGAGGCTCCTGTTTCCAATAAATGAAACAGTGTATTTAGGGACTAAGGCGGAATTTAAAGTAATTCCAATCACTTCATGTTCAAAGTGAAAACCTTCTTAGAACCTACCACAAAGTATCAGAAACTATGCCTTCTCCCTCTCCCTTAACCGCTTCTCCAGCCTTTCTGTCCCCTATAGGTTATCCATGAAATAGTAACTAATTAGTACTTGCAAAATCAGACAGAATACAGCTGACCCTCAAACAACACAGGTTTGAACTGTGTGGGTCCACTTACATGCAGATTTTTTTCCAATAAACACAGTATAGTACTATAAATGTATTTTCTCTTATTTTTAAATAAAATTTTCTTTTCTCTAGCTAACTTTATTGTAAGAATATAGTATATAATACATGTAACATACAAAATATGTGTTAATGGCCTGTTTATGCTATTGGTAAGGTTTCTGGTTAACAGTAGGCTATTAGTAGTTAAGTTTTTGGAAAGTCAAAGTTATATGTGGATTTCTGACTATGTGGGGGTTGGTGTCCCTAACCCCACATTCAAGGGCCAACCGTATTTCCATGTGACTTAAGAATTTCTGATGGAAATTACTTTCAGTTAAGATTCAAACCAGTAGCCTAGATACAAAAGCTAAATATTGCAATAATTTCCTAGAGAAAATAAAATACAAATTTCCATTTTCTTGAAATAAGTGTACATTCAATTTTGCTTTTCATTTGTTGAAAATACTCTGCATATATAAACTTCAAGGGCACAAATGGACAAAACTGCCAATCCAAAAATTTTTAAGATTGTTATCAACACTGTATCTCCTATAAGCTTCAAAAGCATACTACTGAGTGCCCAGTTTTAAAAATAGTTAAGTTTAAAAGGTACTAGTTGTTTGTAGTGAAAAATTAAAACACTACACACTCACTAGAACGTGGATTCCTTCTTTTTCAACTGGAGCTTTATCATATGTAGCATCACAAACTCGAACCAAAGTTGTCACTCCATACTTCTTAAGTTCCTTTAAAGAAGAATATAAGGGAACATACTTTTAGAATCTGCAACCAAAACTTTGAAAATGTACTATTATAAACTGAAGCAATGAGACATCATTCTTAGACAAAGATAAAAGTCATTCTCATGGGGCGCCTGGGTGGCTCAGTTGGTTAAGCGACTGCCTTCGGCTCAGGTCATGATCCTGGAGTCCCGGGATCTAGTCCCGCATCGGGCTCCCTGCTCAGCGGGGAGTCTGCTTCTCCCTCTCCTGCTCCCCGCTCTTGTGATCTCTCTCTCTCAAATAAATAAATAAAATCTTAAAAAAAAATCATTCTCATGGTGGCAACATATAGAATGGACACTCAAGCTCTTAGTGGAAGCATCAACACAATTACCTTTATAAAGGACAATTTGGTAACATACCACAAAAACTATAAAAGCACATATAAACTTTGACCTAGAAATTCTACTTCTGAGAATTTATACTAACAAAGTAATTAAAGATATACCCAAAGATTTAGGTACCAGTGTGTTCAGCATGGGCTGCTTGGAATGGTAAAAAGATGGAAACATGAATGGTCCAAAAGAGGGGAACAGTTACAGAGTATGGCACATCCATATAGGATACTATGACAGCTATAAAAATAATATTAAAAAGGTTGGGGGAAGATTTTTTTAAATATAGTGTGATCCTGGGGCGCCTGGATGGTTGTCATTAAGCATCTGCCTTCGGCTCAGGTCATGATCCCAGGGTCCTGGGATCGAGCCCCGCATCAGGCTCCCTGCTCCGTGGGAAGCCTGCTTCTCCCTCTCCCACTCCCCCTGCATGTGTTCCCTCTCTTGCTGTGTCTCTGTCAAATAAATAAATAAAAATCTTTAAAAAAATATAGAGAGAGAGTGTGATCCTATCTATATGAATATAAATAAATATACACATATATGCAGAGAAAAACATCCAGAAGCCAGGTATTAAGAGTTAAGAATTTTCAAATTGTCTTTTGTTTATGTGTATCTTCTGATTTTTACACAGTAAGTACTTATTGCTTTTTTAATTTAAAGAAACAAAAGTAGGGCGCCTGGCTGTCTCAGTCAGTGGAGCATGCAACTCTTGATCTTGAGGTTTTAAAGTTCAAGCCCCACAATGGGTATAGAGGTTACTTAAAAATCTTTAAAAAGGGCGCCTGGGTGGCTCAGTTGGTTAGGCGACTGCCTTCGGCTCAGGTCATGATCCTGGAGTCCCGGGATGGAGTCCCGGGATTGAGTCCCGCATCGGGCTCCCTGCTCAGCGGGGAGTCTGCTTCTCCCTCTGGCCCTCCCCTCTCTCATGCTCTCTCTCTCTCAAATAAAATAAAATTAAAAAAAAAAAAAAAATCTTTAAAAAAATAAGATAAAATGAAAGAAACAAAAGTAATCTTGAAATTAAGATTAAAAAGTGGTATATTACAAAGCCAACAAACATACCATTACAACAGCCAGAAGCCTTGCTCCTTTAAAAATTTTCCTACCGTAATGCCTAATCCAGTGACCACCTATCTTCAATGGGCCACCAACATCTTTTTATAGTTGCAGGACAGTGGCCTCTGCCACTTTTGGAGTCTATGACCAAGGAATCCACAGGCTGAAAATAGTATCACATAATTCAACCAGGCTTAAAGATGACTGAACAACCTAAGGGCACACAGGCCTGGAATCAACTTGTACACTGTGTACACAAAGTTAAGAAGCTCTGGGAATGAGAAGTATAAAGAGCAGGAATAGTGACATCCTACAAGAAGTGTCCATTCATCATTTGATTATCTAAAGAGTAAAGTTATTTTAATTGCTAAAGAACTTTATTTTTCACAGAAAGGCCTTCTTCTAAAACAGACTCGGGAAAGTTGTTAGTATTACATGCAGTCAGTAATTTTAAAACATTTCAAAATACAGGTAAAATCCTATTAAAATGAACTCCATAGTTGCCATTCACAGAAAGGTTATAGAAATTTTTATAGTAGGGCGCCTGGGTGGCTCAGTTGGTTAAGCAACTGCCTTCAGCTCAGGTCATGATCCTGGAGTCCCGGGATCGAGTCCCACATCAGGCTCCCTGCTCAGCAGGGAGTCTGCTTCTCCCTCTGACCCTCCTCCCTCTCATGCTGTCTTTCATTCTCTGTCTCGCAAATAAATAAAATCTTAAAAAAAAAAAATTTTTTAAGAAAAAAAAGAAATTTTTATAGTAAATATTTGTGTCCTTAAGCAAGTCAAAACCTCTTCTGAACTCAGTTTTGCCATCTGTAAAATGCAAGGGGTAGATTAATAATCCCTAGGAGTTCATTCAGCTAAGTCTACTCCATAAATATAGCAGAGAAAATGAAGGATCTGACATAAAAATGTTACCTATAAAACAATGAATCATGGAACACTACATCAAAAACTAATGATGTAATGTATGGTGATTAACATAACAATAAAAAGTTGAAAAAAAATGTTACCTATAATACCTTTCCTCCCTGTAAGGTTCTGACCCTTGTATATGATGGTTACTATTGCTAAGTAGTTCTGGAGTAGGTTTTTATCAAAACTGGCTAGAATATTTGAGGCAGACACGGGTTTTTGAGTCAAGAGACAGTTCTACCAGATGCTGTGTACCTTTAGGCAAATTACTAAATTACCAAATTGCCCTGAAACTCAGTTTCCTCATCTGTAGGAGGGAGATAATACCAGTACCTATACCGCATAGGGCTATTTTCAGTAGTAAATGATACAATGCATAAAACTGCTTATTGTAATGTTGGATACATATACTAAGAGTTCAATAAATGTTAATTATTTTTATTATTAAAAATATGAACTGCTAACTATGTAGAAAGGATATAAAAAAAAACCCTACTAGATAATCTCTAAGGTCTCCCCAAATTCCATAAATGTTCTTTTAAAAATCTGTTGTAACTAATTCAACCCAATTCAAAGATTGGTAGAATGACCATCCATATTCCAAACATGAAATAAATGGCCTTGTGTTCAGAGATTGCTTCATAATACTGTTCATTTGTAACTTTACCTATAAATCAATCCAAAAAGTAGACCATACTACAATCTTACCTCTGTGAACTTGTTGAGGGTAGCATTGGTAGGGTTGTGAGTTATCAGAAAACGCATATTCTCATAGGAGATCTCCACAGGGGCTGGACGGTTCATTATGGCAAATAAAAAGTGTGAGCGTGCGTGTGTGGGTGTGATGGGGAAAATGAAAAAAAAAAAAAATCAATAAATCTTGAAATGTTTCACAGCAGAAAACATTAAAAAGACCACTAAAATGCCTAATATTGATCAGTGTTTTCTCTATTCAACTTGTTTATTCTTTAAGAAGCTTCTCTCTTCAAGGTAAGCAGAAGTATTTAGAATCCACTTGAATCCAAATTCAACTTGGGCCTCAATGTCTGCAGATGGATACCTTCAGACTCCAAAAAAATCCAACTACATACAAAACTTAAGTAGCCTTTACTACATTTAGGCACTAGTGAGACAAGTTAAAAGTGTAGGTTGCTTTCCACTTTTGTTTACTTGATGCTTAATTTTACTGGAGTCATTAAAAGAAATATGCTTGCAATAAAAAAAAAAAAAAGCCAACTATTTCTGAGGCCAGTCTCGGTGTCCAGAGTCTTCAAGGCAATGTTAATTATGGCACATAGAACCCCCAAGCTCACTTGTCAGCGAAAACGCTGTGCTGAGCCTGGCAGAAGTCTGCCCTCACGCTCAGAATCGCCATAAATGTGCAACGTATATTCCAACGAAAAACCTAGAGGAGAAAAACATAAGTAAAATGAACTGGAGATTGACAGCACAGTAAACATGATGATCAAAGTCAAGAATACGTTCTCTGTGAGTCCAAAGACATCTGAAATGCCACCAATTCTAAATTACTGTCATCTACAAAGACTAGGATAAAAATGTATACCAAGAGTTTTAAGTCAGAAAATTCAAAAATATGTCTTTCCTTTTTCAAAAGGGGGTTCAACAAAATTTGTTAGGTTATTTGTAACTCAAGTCATTTTTTTTTTAAGATTTTATTTATTCATTTGAGACACAGAGAGAGAGAGAGAGAGAGAGAAAGCATGAGCAGGGAGAGAGGCAGAGGGAGAGGGAGAAGCAGGTTCCTCGCTGAGCCAGGAGCCCGATGTGGAGCTCCTGAGCCAAAGGCAGACACTTAACCATCTGAGCCACCCAGATGCCCCATTCAAGTCATTTTTAAGTGACCTTATTTTTAAATTCATTCAAAAGATTTATTAAAAGATCCTTAAAGAAACCTTCCCTCCACAGACTCTTCATAAAGTTCACAATGATCTTACTGTTCTGCTGTGATGGTTAAGTCCTTCACATATACACTTTGCTTAAGATAAGATACATCTGTAGGGGCGCCTGGATGGCTCAGTCAGTTAAGCATCTGCCTCCGGCTCAGGTCATGATCCCAGGGTCCTGGGATCGAGCCCCGAGTCGGAGCCTGCTTCTCCCTCTCCCACTGCTGTTTCCCCTGCTTGTGTTCTCTCTCTCTCTCTGTCAAGTAAATAAAATCTTAAGAAAATAAAATAAGATACATCTGTAAGTAGATGAAGGTATTTACCAAAATTCCACTTTGAGGATGTAATTCCTTCTATCCAAAGTATATGCATTGGCCCCCAATTATAACACTAGTCCATAAAGTACTTCTCAAAAAATTAATTTATTTCCCTTACAACTCTAAGTAGTTGTTACTACCTACAAGGAATGAGGAAAGAGGATCAGAAAGTGAAGTGACTTGTCTAAGGTGAATGTCTTCTGTTAGTCCAATGTTCTTTCCAATGTACCGTAATGCCTGCTGCCTCAACTAATGCATAAATCCCATCATCTCATTTCTAGTCCAGTTTACCCTTTTTTTTATTTTTTGAGAGAGACAGACAGAAAATCTCAAGAAGGCTTTACACCCAGCACACAGCCCGATGCAGGGCTCAATCTCATGACCCCGAGATCACCAACCTGAGCCGAAATCAAGAGTCGGACACTCAACCAACTGAGCCACCCAGGTGCCCCTAGTCCAGTTTACCTTTTTACTATTTCTCACATCACATCACTATCTCAAGAGTACAAAAGCACCTAAAGGTCACTGATTCACACAACATTCTCCTACCCATACCAAAAACAAGATGAGAAAGAAAAGTGGCAGAATTTTTAATATTATTTTGGGCTTGCTGTACTGAAACACAATAATCTTTATAGCTAGCTCAGTCAGAGTATCAACATAATCATAAATTGCTCTGGGGGCACCTAGCTGGCTCAGTCAGTAGAGCAAGCGACTCTTGATCTTGTGGTCATGAGTTCAAGCCCCATGTTGGGTGCAGAGATTACATAAATAAATAAATCTTCATAAATAAATAGATAGCTCTGGAAATAGGGACAAGGTCTAAGTTCTTTCACTTGCCTCTTCTCTAATGCACCAATAAATGCTTATTTAGTAGTCTCTGAAAAGATGATTGTGACCAGATAGAAAAAGACATGAAAGATAAGTACCACAGAACCATTTCAGGAGGAAACTAAAATACAATTAAGAACGAACCAAGGCTTACAAACTTTCAAACCTATTCTATCCACAAGTCTTTTTATGATATTCTCATGGCACTGTATTTTTAAAGTTACATACTTGTGCCAATATTACCACGGACACAAGCACAAAACTCAAACGTTCCTAAAATATGAAAGATACATAAGAAATTCGAAATTCAAAATGGCATTCTAAGAACTTCAAAATCTCAGCAGAAGTTATACACTACAGTAAAATCATGAAACTTCTAATACTCAAACTAAGAAAAATAAAAATATATACCATCACTTTCCTAAATATAACCCCAAAACAGCCACCTTAGATTACACATTTCATAGAGTACTCCCTGTGCAGTCAAGGAATTTTAAAGCTAGGAGAAACTTAGAGACCAAGGACTCTGATCTTTAAAAAGAAAAGAAAAAGAAAAAAGAAAAACAAATTGATATTTGTGAGCAAGAGAGGTTAAATGACTTAACTAATAAGACCACATCACTAATTAATAGCAGATCAAAGACAAGAACCCAGGTCTCCTAACTCTATTCATTTTTTCCTTCAGCTTTGACTATGGAGGTATCCACATATTTTTCAAGTCATAATCTTTTTCATGTAGCTGTAACTTTTCTTCAAATATTTGCTTGGATGTTGATCTGCAACTCTGTGACCTTAAATAAGGGGAGAAAAAATTATTAAAGTAACCACTCAAAGAACAATGGGTTGCATGCAGTGAAAAGCAAAACATAAGGAAATTCTAACCTGTTTGAATCCCTTTGGTTTAATGATGTTATCACAGCTAATATGTGTGTCAGCTGAGTAAAAGCACTGAAAGACCTGCTTTGTAGTGATGGCCAGGTTTGAAAGGTTACAGCTCTAGCATTAAGTTTTCTACCTACTCTCCAGTGTTTGTCCGCTCAGCAAACAGAACAAGTTTTATCCCATCTTTTTCCTCCAACCTCATTTTGGAAGGACCACTTTCAAGGATAAGGATAATTCATTATTAGATTTTCAATTCTTAACACCATACTGAGATCCCCAGCAAAGGAATTTCCGCCAAATGAAACAGTATGTTCTATCAATGTTAACAGATAACATGGTAAAAACATGCTTCTGTTCCTTCTCCCATCCCCAAGAGTTCAATTACTCATCAAAAGTTAAATGCTCTTGGGCGCCTGGGTGGCTCAGTTGGTTAAGCGACTGCCTTTGGCTCAGGTCATGATCCTGGAGTCCTGGGATCGAGTCCCACATCGGGCTCCCTGCTCAGCAGGGAGTCTGCTTCTCCCTCTGACCCTCCCCCCCTCATGCTCTCTCTATCTCAGTCTCTCTCTCAAATAAATAAAATCTTTAAAAAAAAAAAAAGTTAAATGCTCTTGCACCTATAAATTCAGATAAACTAATGTTAATTCCTGTAACAGACATAAGAACACAAAGCAAACAGTCTGTAAAAAAATATCATAACCTACCACAGCTGGAAGGTACTCAAAAGTTAAAGCCCTGTATTTTAGCATAAACTCAGCACCTATACATCTTACAGGAAAACTTTCTTCTAAACCCGTCTCTCTGACATTAAGTAATTTTATCTTTTATAGAAACTAACTTTTAAAATGTTAAATTTTGGACATTCCCATTTCCTATGCAACATTTGCATTTTTAAGCAAAGAAGATAACTTCATTGCAGGATTAGAAAGAATGGTCTGTGACAGAGAAATCCTTTTAAATTAAGAAGGAGAAGAAGGAATGGGAAAGAGGAAAAAGAATGTAAGAGGAGGAGGCTGGAAGAACAAGCGAGCAAGAAGCCAACCAAGCTAAGATAGTGTACTACCACTAAGACTAGGTCAGTAACACAACAGAGACTACTTAAAACTTTGGAGAGGTAGGTCAGAATTTAAATGTCCTGTGTCAATACTCTAGTGCTAACATCTAACCTAGATGAGACTCAAAAACCAAATGCATGAAATAATACATTAACCATCATTTAATCATGATATATTCTTAAAGTGGAACATTATGCCGAGGTTAAAAAGAATAAAACAGGGGCGCCTGGGTGGCTCGGTCGTTAGGCATCTGCCTTCAGCTCAGGTCATGATCCCAGGGTCCTGGGATCGAGCCCCGCGTCGGGCTCCCTGCTCAGTGTGAAGCCTGCTTCTCCCTCTCCCACTCCCCCTGCTTATGTTCCCTCTCTCGCTGTCTCTCTCTCTGCCAAATAAATAAATAAAATCTTAAAAAAAAAAAACAACAAAAAACCCCCACATCTATATGAAATATGGAAAGATGGCTAAGAGACACTAATAACTGCAAAGAGCACATGATAGTATGAACAGTATATATAGAAATATTTGTGAGTGTTGTATAGCTTTCATACCCATCAACTATCTGGAAAATTAAAAAGAGGTAACTGGTTGTCGGGGTCAAGGGGACTGGAGCTGGAGGCCAGAAACATGATTTACTTTATCATAATACATCCCTTTTGAAATGTTTTGCTTTTCCCATGTACATGTATTACTTTTTTTTTTTTTTTAATTCTAGGGTGACAAAAACCCTACAATGATTTACAATTTAACCACGTTCTCAAAAGTGCTATAACCATAGGATTATAAAGAGCTAAGTCACTCTTGGTCCCAGGCAGGACTCCACCTACACAAATCCAGACAGTTTTCTCCTTTGTTAAAGGTATTAAATTATTGGGGCGCCTGGGTGGCTCAGTCGTTAAGCGTCTGCCTTCGGTTCAGGTCATGATCCCAGAACCCTGGGATCGAGCCCCGCATCGGGCTCCCTGTTCCGTGGGAAGCCTGCTTCTCCCTCTCCCACTCCCCCAGCTTCTGTTCCCTCTCTCACTGTGTCTCTCTCTGTCAAATAAATAAATAAAATCTTAAAAAAAAAAAATATTAAATTACTGAGTAAAATTCAGGTTCTTCTATGGCAACTGTAATTCTAAGTTTAAATATATAGAGAATTTGAGGGCAACCCAAACTTATTAGGCATCCTTTAAAAAATCCTATCAATCCACTCACATCAAGTTTTCCACTCAGAAATTCTCTATTTCCAAGTTAAAGTAATTGATAGAATAAACTCTCTAATTTGATGGGTTATGCCAGGATTCACTAAATTAAAACAATACATTATAATATAAATACACAATAAAGAAGTCTAGATCTAAGAAAAAAGCCTAAAAGCAAAAGTCTGGAAAAACAAGTAAGCATACATTTACTGTTACTTTTCTTACCAGAAGTTCTACAGGAAGTCATGCAAATTTGAGTCAGCTTGGTTTGTACAAACAGGCAACATGAAAGCATTATACTGCATATAAGGCTAAAACCTTGCAACAATTTTTTCCTAAAACAAATTTATCTCACTTTAACAAAGACACCTGCACCTCTCTTAAAATAACTATGAATAATCTACCAAGAGTAAAGAATTCATTCTCATGAAGAGTTAATAAGACATGTTCCTTACAATTTGGCTAATTAGGAATTTATTAATAATTCAAGTATTTATTAGACACGTACTATGCATCTTTAAAGTGCAGCAAGAGCAGTAAACAAACAAAAATTCTTGTCAGAGTGGATCTTGTATTTTAGTTAAAGGCAGAAAAAGATAAAATATGCCACTGTTATGGAGAAAAATGCAAGGCAGGGGAATCTAGTGCCAGAAAAGAGAGGGCTTCTAATTTTAAATAAGGCTATCAGGAAAGGCCTCACTGAAAAAAACGACATTTTATCCAAGACCTGAGGGTGTGAGCCAAACAGATATTTGAAGGAGCATTCTAGGCAAAGGGATTAGCTGTTGCAAAGGTTATGAGGTGGGGCCGTGCTTGGAGTGTTCTAGGAACAGCCCTCTCTCTGACAAATAAATAAAATCTTTTAAAAAGGCGGGGGGGAGCGCTCCTGGGTGGCTCAGTCATTACGTGTCGGCCTTTGGCTCAGGTCATGATCCCAGGGTCCTGGGATCGAGCTCCACATCGGGCTCCCCACTCTGCGGGAAGCCTGCTTCTCTCTCTCCCACTCCCCCTGCTTGTGTTCCCTCTCTTGCTGTGTCTCTCTCTGTCAGATCAATAAATAAAATCTTTAAAAAAAAGAAAAAGATACACTTTAAAGTAGATTTGTCTACAGACTGGATGTGGGGCCTGTGAAAAGAGTCAAGGCCCTGAATAACTGTAAGAACTGTACGAAGCCTAACTTAATACAGAGATTATTCAAACAGACCAATAAAATCCTCACAACTATCAAGGAAGAAAAGTAGGAAAATTCGTCTGTAAAATACTACTGTATCTACTGCATTCCATTTGAGGAAAAATGTATCTTAAAGACTTATTAAAGCGAACTTAACTTTGCTAATTAATCTTCTAGTTAACTGGTCTCAAACTGAAATCGTACTCATCTTTCATAACCTACTCCCAACTCATCAGAGCCTTGTGGAAATAATAGTTCTACTCTCTCTGCTACTTATCTTTGTTCATCCCTCTAGTTGCATTCATCAAACTAAAACTGTATACATCTGGCTCTTTGAATTTAGACAATTCAAATTCATGTTAGTTCCCCTCCCCTACCATATACAGTCCCAGGGAGCTGATAAGGAAAGAGGTATCATTAAATTCTACACAAATTAGGATCCAAAATATCTGTAAACAAGCTAAAAATAGCTCCTTCACTGCTAAAAAAAAGTTTCATAGTTACTCTCTTGGTTATTCCCACTTTTCCACTTCCTCATTTAAGGAGGGAACTTGAGAATCAAGTTCCAGTACAGAAATCAATAATCACTTATATAAAAAGAAATTATGACCTTGATGGTGGGAAAATATCGTAACATTTCAGAACCAGCATGAGATACATGGCCTGCCACTCAGAAAGGAAAGGAAAGCAATTAACCAACAATCGCACCTGCTTCTGAGAACAGTGACCGTTATTTACTGAAGTCCTGTGGGCCCTGTTCCCACTCAAATGAAAAGGGAGTGGTTTTCAAATTTGTGTGTACCCTAGTGATTAGAAGTACCTGTCATTTTCTAGTAATTCCTACCTCTACAAATAACTATATGACAAAAATTGCATTAAATATTTTCATGCCACACTTGAAAGTATTTACTTTTCAATTCTCTACTGTTCCTCTAAAGATTAGCAATTCTCCAGTTGAATTTCTTGTCCAAAAGTGTTATTTTTCCTTCCATAAATAAAATTTAAATGAAGGTAACAGGACTATGGCCAATTTTCACTTTTTCTAAAAAATTATTCGAATACCAGTAATACCATTAAAAATTCTACCAGCACAATTCTAATATTGGGCATTAATCTTATTGAGTTCAGTGAATTTTTTTAAAAATTAAGCTAAACACTTAGCTCTATTAAATTGATTCTATTTATTATAAAGTTTAAGTACATTCTTCTCCTAAATAACTGTGGTAACCTCCTTTATACAATAAAAACTCTCAAATTCAGCAGCATTCCCACATAATTAAATTCTAATATTTGTTTTCTTCTTTTCTTACATCCTTCCTTTAACCTCAAAAGGCTAAGTAATTTTCCTGGGGAACAATTTAAGTCTTAATCATTTTAATTTAGTTTCCAGCATCACTATATATACATTAATCCAGAACCACTAAATTTATTATTTCATTAATAAAGAAATGTATTTGAGATTCTGAACTTCAGTAGTAAAAAAGCAAATTCAGTGGTGAAAATCCAGAAAGAAAGAAAGAAGAAAAGAGGAAAGGAAAGGAAAGGAAATCCAAAAGGACACCTGGATTCATCCTGTCAACACCACTTTGAAATACTTTCTGAGCTATATCAGGACAGTTAGAATGACTGTAACAGCTGTGAGTTCCCTGAGGTTGCAAAATAGATACTTGGGAAAAGGTTATTTGAATCACCTTTCAAAATAACCTACTGCACAGGAGCAGCATGCAAAGTAAGAACTTCCCGGCTATTGTTAGCATTATTTAAAATACATGTTTTAGAGCTGAGCAGTTTATGGGTCAGCTTAACTCTTTCATTTCCCCATTTTGTCAAATGCATTGGGCATTATTTAAAAGTCCTGTTCAAATATCCACCACCATCAAGAAGGGAAGGAAGCTCTCTATGTACAGGATACAGAATAAAAACATTCCAAATTACATCTTGTCAGCATAAATTCTTTTGTTTGAGCCCCAGAAATTTTTCTGCTGTTAGGGCATTTTGGTCCAAGTTTCCCCTAAAACCTGTTAAGTTACACGTCACTTCCTCTCCTAAACTTGCTTTTTATAAATCACATTGTACTTCACAGCCATCTCTCTATGTACTGAGTATAATACAAGATAAACAGTCAAGAACCACAAATCATTCTCTTTGGAGCTGCTGGTGGCCTTTTAAAATATACTGTCTACCCACTAATTGTCCAATAATGGTTTGATGTTTATTTTTGTAAAACACAACATTCGCAATCTTTAAAAAACATACAGTGAAAGCAGTTGTTTCACATTAAAACACGAAAGTGAAGTAAAAACGGTGAAATACCTCTATAATGCCATGTCAAGGGATAATTACTCTTTGCTCACCAGCTTAGTTCAACATGGATTCGCCTTCCTTCTCTTCCCACTTAAAGAATGCAAAATTTAATCTTTCTTGTCCTCTTCCTCCAAATACTGAGATGGAGGACAATATGTCACCTCTGAATGATACTAAAATGCAGCATATCCAAGCTTACAACAAGCATTGTGGAGCTCTTTGCACATACCATACAAACACTATCCAGGATCAAGATACTAGGAGAATCCATGTGAGTGAAAAATGTTTGATGAAGGACATTAAAATTTCATACTAATGCTATATACTTTGAAGACACAAAGTATGAGCAGAAATGGAGTAGGGTTAATTAGGACTTCCGAGGAAAGGTAAAACTTTTATAACCTGACTGTAGAAACAGTGAAGGGCTGTGGTAGCCTGATAAAGGAAAGGAGTCTTTGGTTAGATAACTCTTAGGAGGCCTTGACCATGCTGAGAATTTCAAACCAACTCAAATGCAATAAAAGCTCTCAGGAACTTAAAAATATGAGTAGTAGTCAGGGAGCAACTCTCTGCTCAATGAGAGAAAACAAATATGCCACATTGGTGGGCATCTTCTGATCTACTGAGCAGCTCCATAATTAACAACAAGCTTCACAAAAAGAGACTCTCAACTTACTAACTCCTACCTCATAGGTGAATTATTTTTCCTAGTAAACAAATATGAGTTTAACTAAATTCTACCTGCTGATAACCTCCAAATGAAGATCTCATTTCACTAGAAAAACAATTCAGGGTATAGTCTATGACTTAAATTTGAAGTGTTCCTCATCTAGAACAATCTAAGTTATTTGAATAATTTAAACCAATCACCAAAAGGAAACTTGTTTGTAACCACACGTGTGGAATGAAGAATAATGTCACTAGAATCTATTGTTTCTCCATCATATCCTTCTCAATTTGCTGACAAATCCTGCCGATGACTCATATCCTTCTGCACTAACCAGTCACTCTGTTCCCTCATGATAGGCTTTTCACCAATAACAGAAAGTAGAAAACACATCAATTTGTTTTGCTACTAAAAACAATAAACATCAATGTATGTATATAAATCCAATTTACAGATACTGTGGTGATACAACCTAGTGAATGTCTCCTGTAAAAGACTGTAAAAAAAAGTTATGCTCAAATCTCAACTAAAACTAAAAGACTACAAGAAAGCAGACTGAATTTGAATTCCTGTCAAACGATACATTAGTTAAGAGCCAACATTTTTGACCACTGCAGAAATAAAAACACAAAGCAATTTATCTGATCTGCTAAAGCAAATATATCATGTGTTCATTTTATGCCAAAAGAATTAACATTTTCTGAGAAGAATGAAATTTCAACCCAAAAATACTATGAAAGGAATTAAATATCCCTAAAGGTAAAGACCATTCTAATCGTCAAAATATTTTTTCAAAACAGGCTCAACTAGCAAAAAAAGGGTCAGAGAAGAGCTTAAAATTCTTTAGAGTTTAAAAAGGCAATGTTGTGCAATGTAAATATATATTCAAATGATGAGATTTAGTTTCTAGGCCACTTACAATGGAGATGATGCTGTGTTACAGAACCTATGGGTAAGAAATCAGTGCAGGCAAACAAAAAACGTTTGTATTCAAATCATATAAAAACTGCTGGTATAATCTGTCAACTCCTCATAGTCATTTTTCCAGGAAAGATTTTGTGCCCTGTCAGTCTATGTTGATTGAAGAGATAGTTCAAGGGAAACCACGGTAACACGTGCAGAAGGGTAATTTTCTCACCTGGGTCCTGGTAACTCCACAGGGTGACTGTGAAAATGGACAGAGCCTGCAGTGCCGTGCAGCTTCTTTCTGAGAGGTGCTAGAGTAGTGACAGTTTCTGGTTTAGCCTAGACCTCTACAACTCCAAGGAGCAAAAACACAAAACAAAAAAACGTATCTACTTGAGCTCTACACCCAGCAATCCTATTGGGCTGCAAGTCCCAAGACAGTGGCCAAAGGAACTAGAAAATGTGGTTCAGTCAATAAAACAAAACTAGAGAAAGCTACCAGACACCTCTATACATATACTACCCCTAAAGATGAAAATTGGTAAAAGGCTCTTCTAACATCCCAGATTAACAGACTCAAATCACCATTTCCCAAGAGAATTATAATTGCTGGTATCCACTCTTCACTAACAAACCCAAGGTATAAAATTATGTGAACTGCAACTTCAGACTCTCACTTTATGAATTTAGAGAATAATCATCAGTTTCTACATAACCCAACTAGTGCCTTAAGAAAAATCTCAAAGCAACATCCCCAAAAGACCAAAAAAAAGTATGCAAGTAACTGAAGTACCCTTATAAAAAAAAAAAAACAAAAACCTAAAAAATTAAAAACTAAATTTCAGACAAAAAGGCCAACTTCTTTAATGTCCACTAAACTCCTATATAATGAGCAGAGTTAACTCAAAAATAAAGTTTAGCAAGAGATTTAAGTACCTTAAGCCCCAAAGAGAAGCTTTTTTTATCTACTGCCCTCTATTTACTGATATCTTTAACTTCAATTTCAAAACTTGGAATTCAACAATTGATTCTATAAATCAATCTCCTTATTTGTACAACTGAAAGTGTCACTCAAAAGATTATTATGAATTTTAAATAAGATGCTTTATGATTCAGCATTATAAGACTCTCAAGGAACAGAATGTTGAAACCTAAAGCATAATGCTGGAGTTCATAAGGTGTCCTAAGACCTCAAGATATCTACCACTGCCCTACTCAATAAACATAACTAAGTCTACCATGTTGAAATTTTGGATCCTGATTTCCAGTTGCTCAAAATTTTTAAAGATCCCCAACTTTTATAAGTAGTATAGCTGATTACATAGCACTTGAAGAAACTGAGCTAACTTGGGTTTCACTCTAAAGTTTTGCTCTTCCAAGAGCAACAGCTATAAATTTATGTACTGCTCTTCTGCATCTTATGTACTGCTCTAGCCTTTTTCTAGAGGCTTCACTGGTTACCAATTCCACATTCCAACAAAAAGGAACAGTACAAACCCTGTTAAGTAAACCTCTACTAAATTTAAACTTTGTGTCAAAATTCTATAACTACTACATACAGAAATGCCACCTTTAAAAGACAAAATGTTAAATAGAATGAAGAGTTAAATCTTAAGAAAAATAAGTATTTTACCTTGCTTCACACAAATGTCTTTTCAAGGAAATATAAATATGGGGCTTTCAAACTTTTTAAGAAAGTTGTATCAAAAGCATTCAAACATTTACTCTTCCCTAGTGCCACCACAGTTCAATGATGTTGTAAATGGTTTCTGCTTATAAATTTGGTCAGTTCAAATTAAATACTACTTGACTGACTCATGGAGGGAGTGGTTTGACTTTTGCTGTTCTGAGTCAGAATAGACCCAGTTCAGCAGTTCTAAACAATTTTTCATTTGTATAGGTGTCCTAAACGCTAGCTTTTTCCAGTTACTAAATATAACAAACTGTTGCCTTACTAAGAAGAAAGGTCTTAGTAGTAATAATACTTTGAATCTGTAGTTCAATTTATAATTAACAAAGTGCTTCCACATCTATTTTCTCACTTGATCTTCACAATCTCCTAAGTATCTCATCTCATACAGCTGAACAGAAAGACTTTCACATAGGAGTGACAACTTCTAGTTGACTCTTACCCCAATAAATATACTTTTCCTCTTTCCCCCAAAATAAAAAACATAAAAGGCTGCTGGGTTTCTTTAATCAGACTTTCCTCTCCCAGACATATCCCAGGTGCCTCATAAAAATTATGTCTCAAAGCACACACCCTGGGGCCCCAAGAGTTTCAAGGCAGAATCCCCACCCACATAAAAGCCTAGCTTAGGCCCCAAAGAGCCTCAAGTCAGCATCTCCTAAATGATCCCCTTGCCTCCAGCCATCTAGTCTTCTGCATTAAATTCAACATTTCTCATCTGTACGAGCTGCTAGGTCACTGTGTGGTTGAGAAACCTCAAAGTGAGACAACATATTGCAAGGGTGGTAATGGTATAGTGGAAAAATCAAGGACTTTGGAGTCAGACAGACCTGGGTTTTTAATCCATCTCCAATTCTTATTATCTTGTGACCTAGGAGAAGTTACTTAACCCCTTTTGAGTCTCTGTATCTCTTCATCTCATCACTGTAAATCACTGAGGGCTCATCACTGTATCCCAAGTGCCTAGCAAATAGAAACCACTCAATACGTGCCAAATAAATGCAAATGAGGACCCCTACCACCTTTAGAGTGTGAGAATTATATATAAAGGGAGTGTATAAAAATACCTGGTGCATAGTAGGCCCTTAATACTAATTAATTCAGTATCCCACTAAATATTAGTTAACAATACTATTCAGTATTTCTGAAAGCACAAAGCATGCTAACGACTGAGGAAAAGGACACTCTAGGAAAAACATAATTTCTGACTTCTAATTACATATGTTTTGGCCTATAATTCTATTATGTCTACTATCAGCCGTCTTTGTTTATCCCATTGAAAGACTCCCAACTTCTAAGAAGCTTCTCATCATTAAAGTGTAAAATCCATTATCAAGGTACTTTTTATCAAGAACCCCTAATTCCACAACACAAGAATCTGGCAAAAGTCCATAATATACATTCACTATCCAATATGCAACAACTTTTTAAATGTCAAGATTAGAATACAGGCAAACAATCTTCACCATCTTCACCAACACAATGGTATGCTGGTAAGTAATTCTGAAGCCTTAAAAACGTGTCATTCTGTAGCCTTAATTTCCTTTTGCACACTGAACAAGGCATAACTTCATTCACTTCCTGTCTGAAACTACTCTGTAATACAGAGCATGGCAGCAAATAACTACCGTATTCTAACCCAGCAGTTTGGGGATTCCAAAGAGACAAGCTTGCCTATAGTGCTGCTAGAACGGCTAGACACTTTTTTTAGGTTTCTTGACAAACTCCAGAGAATAATAAACTAGCCTCTGGTTCTTCTTCATCATCAGCGTTACATTATTTTTGTTTAGAGTTCTTCTCCAGAAGGGTAGAAAAGAGCCAATACCTAATAATTTTTTTTTCCCATTTACCTAACGATAAAATACCTTTCACCTGAAAAACTAGCAGTACTTTACAAAAGAGTCTATGCTTCTGAACACTCTACAGGCAAGAGCCTAGGATCCTGGGCAATAGACAAGACTGTTTCAGTTAGCTCTCAGAGCGCCGGACGAGGATGGGATGGCGACCACGTCCTTGACAAATTTAGAAATTGATAGTCATAAACACGGGGGAAAACATTTACCCTCCCCCGCCCCCGAAAAAGCATGACCTTTCTTTTAAAAATCCCAGAGCCAGAAGACTCTAGTGCCACTGGCATAGACTCCTATACCGTTTCCTCATACTGGAACCCAAGAAGCCAGGGACAAGACGCTCTTGGAAAGAACTCCCTCACCGAGGACACCACCGTACACAGCGATCACGACCAACGCGGAGCCTCCAGGATGCCCGCTCACACACTGGACAATCGCAGGCACACCCTTTCCACGCTCCCTCATCTGCCATTCACCCTCTCCCCAGCCTCCCTCTCTCACACTGCACTCATATTCCCCCCACACACTCCCCCACTCTACCCCATACACTCAGTGCTCTCCCCTTCCCACCTCCTCACTCTCCCCCATTTACCCTCTCGCCCACGCGCACTCCTCCCCACACTCCCACTGTCCTCTCCACTCTGCCAGCACTCACACACACACACACTGCCCCCGGACACGGCCCCCAACTCTCTCATCCACACTGCCCCCCCCCAAACTCCGTCCTCCCTCACCCCACATGCACACCCAGCCCTCTCCCCAACTCACACTGTCCCCCTCAGGCACGCACATTCCCCCCACACACAATCCACATTCTTCCACACGCACGGCCCCCCCTTCCTCACCCACCCTCGTTCTCCACGCTTCCCGGCCGCGCTCCCCCCGCCCCCGGCCCGGCCCGGCCCTCCTTCCGGGGACGTGTCTCGGGCCTGCACTAATGGCTGCGGCGCCTCCCGCCCTCCCCTTCCCCGAGGCCCCGGGAGCCGGCGCGGGGGCCGCCCGGGAGGAGCGCACTCACGCTGGCGAGCTGGGGACTGGGCATTGAAGTCTGGCGGCGGCGGGAGCGAGGAGGCGCCTCTCTCCTCAGTCACCTCGGCGGCGGCGGCGGCGGCGGTAGCGGTGGCGGCGGCGGCGACGACTCCCCCCCAGCCTCGGCGCGCGACACCCGGCCCGGCCCGGCGGCGGCGGCGGCGCGTGTCCACGAGTCCGTCTTGCTGCTGCTGCTGCGGCCGCCGCTGCGTCTCCTGCTGCCGCCGCTGGCCCCGCTGCCGCCGCTGCCCTGTGGCGTCGCCTCGCGCCGTGCCCGGCCGCCGCTGCCGCTCCAGCTGCTACCGGACGGACGACGGTTACAGCCCGGCCGATCGCGCCGCCGCCACCACCGCTGCGCGCGCAGCCGGAACCAGCTCCCGCCACCGCCCCTCAGGGGGCGCTGCGGGGCGCGGCGCGCGCGCCCACTGGCCCGCCCCCCGCGCCCGCTGACTGGCTGGCGTGCCGGCTCGCGGGGCGGTTGGGCCCGCCCACCTGCCCCGCGGGGCGCTGACCCACTGCCCTCGGCGCCTCCCCCTTCTCCTCCTCGTGGTTCGTTCCTTTCCGCACTCCCGGCTGCGGAAGGCGCGTCCATGTGACCGGGGAAGGGGGCGGAACGTGGCCAGGGGAGTCGTTCGCCCACGCCGCGGCCCCCGCATCCCATCCGCACCTGGGCAGAGGCGAGGGCCAGCGGCCGCGGTGTGACCTGCAAGGTCGAAGGGCTTTCTCCGGCATCCCGAGCCGTGAGGCCTGGGGCCAGATCCTGATGGGACGGGGCGGCGACCGAGCCCTTTGCTCGGGGATTTCCAACTCAGAAGTGACAACCAGGGCAGCTCAGTTCTTGGCTGCCCTTCCTCGAGGCCCCAAATAAATAGCGTGCGTGCGTCTGCAATTCTGCAATTGCGAAGGATGTTTCTGCGCCTCTCCCGGTCCCATCCCCGCGCGACACACACACACACACACACACACACACACACACACACACAATTCAAACTTTGGGGACCTAGCTTCTTGGGCAAGTTATTTCCTCTCTCTGAGTATTCTAAACTATTAAATGGAAATAGTTTTCAACTACCTCATGGGGCTCTTTTCACGTATCAATGACATAATGTATGAGAAATGCCTGATAAAGAGAAAATCCCGAATTTAAAGGTTTCCAACCAAATGTCCCCCTTAAGGACAGAGATTATCCTAGAGATTCCAGTATTCTCTCTTGCATTTGGAAGGTGACCAGAAATTCTTTAATTCTTCGTCAGACCACGAGTTCTGAGTTTTGGTATGGAAAATGTGGTCACCGGTGAGTTGGGACACTGGTCTGGGTCACTGGCGGGTCTGACCGCAGCCAGAAAGAGGCACTGGAGACTGGCTTGGGAGGAGGAGGGGAGGCTCACCCATGAGAGTTGGGGGTAGGGGGCTCTGTCTTCCCTATCCACCCTAGGAAGTCTTACCTGCCCAGAACCCGCACCTATCTAGAAGGGACTCCTGCCCCTTGGGCTGCTTCCCCTCCGCCATGACCACACATATGTCCATCTGGCCCTGTGGAGAGAAGCAATGGTCAGTAGGCATCATTAGGCTGTCCCCATAAGGTAGACCTGGGGCATTGCTCCTGACCAGAAGGCTTCTATTAGAGCTTAGCAGTAAAAGGAAAGGTCTTATGACTCAGCCACATCAAGCCACAGAACAGAACCCAAGATGTTCACCACCAGCAGGTGGCCCAGGAGAGGGTATTCCAGGGCAAGGCTGGCTGGCAGGACTGCGTGGGAGTTAAGAGGCCCTGAAAGGAGGGGCTGCAGATCAGAATCAAGGCCCTTGGATGAGGAGCAGAGGCTCAGCTGCTGCTTGCATTCTGCGTGCCTCCAGCAGGCAGCATTTTCCACTTCCTGGAAGCACAGACTTGAAACAGAGAACTACCTCCTCCGCAAAACTTTTGTTGAGTCTCCCGGTCACTGATTCTTCCACTAAAGTCTCAAAACACCTTCCGCAATCCCCTATCATAGCACTCATTACAGTGTATTGTAAATGCCTATTTTCATGATTCTCCCCTCCTTAGACTGACCTACTTGGGGCAATCTGGTACATGGTTGAACAAATGAATGAGTCTTCCCTCATCTAGCTCTCAGCGGGGCCCTAAAATGTCAGTAAATAATACAATAACAACATAAGGAAAACAATAATGGCCATGATAGTGGCTACCAATTATTAAGCATCTACTCTATTCTAAGCCCGGGGCGTGCTGTTTTTAAATGTATTATCAAGTTTACTCTTCAAAATAACCTTCCAAATCAGGAAGGTATTATTACCTTCATTTTAAAGGGGATGGGAAATTCAGAGAGATCAAGTGGCAGGCCCAGGATTCAGCACAGGTGTCTGCCTCTGAAGCCCAAATAATCGTAATGTTAATCTCTGACTGCAATCAATAACTGGTGTCTCTCAGAGTAGGCTGGAACCCTTTCTGAGATGTTGGGAACACCCCCCCACCACCACTGAGAGCGAAAGACCTGAGACCATGATACCACCATACCTCCAGGTCAGCAGGGAAATGCTCTAACCCCTGACATGAATGACCTCACCCAAGTGGTTTCCCAGGGAAGGCTGCACACCTCAAAACAGATCAGGAACTGGGCTGCAGGCACGGTGTGAACCAGCCCTTGGCAGTGAGTTTCACACCTAATGAGTGCCCCGAGTCTATCCAGTGCCTTTGCTGAAAGCTTCCAATTGCCATTAGCTTATTAATCTTCCCAGTGCCCCTGTGAGGTAAAGCTGGCGGTATTCTGGGCCAATTTTATAGATTTTATAGAGCGTTAGCTTCCAGAGAGCGGGAGCTGTGTGGGCCGGCCAGGAGTTAGAAGAAGTAATTAATGGTGGTGTGGCAAAGAAACGGAGACCCCTGAAGACGTGGTTTTAGACAGAGGTGGAGACACAAACCAGGTGCCTGGCTCCCACCCTGGGACTCTAGACTGTTTCATCTGGCATCCTTGCCAGATCCTTTGCCATTAAGTTCCTGGTTAGCCTTGGGAAGTTACAGCCTCTAGTCTCAATTTCCCCATCTGTAAAATGGCAAAGGTAACAGTATGCCTCCAAAGGTTGTTCTGAGCATCACAGGAAGTAGTATATATAACTCAGGTCGAACTACACTGGACACATAGTAAGTAAGTGTTCAGTAAATGTTAGCTATTATTACAGTTATTAGAATGGTACTTGGCACTGTGGAATGCTTCAATGGAATAAGCTTTGCTACTACTGGTTCTACAGAATTTCTTTTTCTTTTTTTTTTTTTAAGATTGTATTTATTTATTTGACACAGAGAGAGCCAGAGAGCAAGCACAAGCAGGGGGAAAGGCAGGCAGGGGAGAAGCAGGCTCCCTGCTGAGCAAGGAGCCCAACATGGGGCTCGATCCCAGGACTCTGGGATCAAGACCTGAGCCGGAGGCAGCCGCTTAACCTACTGAGCCACCCAGGTGCCCCTACAGAGTTTATCTCAAAGTTGCAGGCTCGGCTACTTACTACTGGCATTGTGACCTTAACTTCATGAATGAACCTGTCTTCGTCTGTGAAATGGGATAGCCCTGAAATGAAGATAATGAAGATCTTGAAAGTGCTTTATAAACTGTGGAGCACTATGTAAACATTAACCCTTGTTTTGTACTATGACTGTACAGGAATCCTAGCTCTGCCTCTTAAATTCCTGACCTCTAAAGTTTCTTCATGTGTAATATGGTCATGGTGATCACATCTATCTCAGGGGGTTGTTGTGAAAAAAATTTAAATGATTAATGACAATATAACTGCAGTGCCCAGCAGGGTGCAGGTGGACCATGCGTTACTTCCCTACCCCCTGACAAGTGCTGCTTTCCAATGTCCTGAGCTAAAGGAAGCTGCAGGATGTGGTGGGAAATGCATGAAACCAATAGAGCTGGGATTATTCCCGGCTCCGCCACTGTGAGGCCCTGGTCAAGTTACCTAACGTCTCTGAGCTTTCAGATTCCTTGCCTCTCACAAGAGATAAGGTATGGCTACTTTGCAGTTTCGGGAAGACGAGACTGACCCGGCACAGACCTTGCCTCAGAGTAAATGGGAGTTACTAACAAATGTACCGACACACCTACGAGCTACTCTTACGGAAAGGACCCAGTTGGAAGCAAGGACCAAAATTCCCCAGCCCAATACCAGACGGGGTCATGAGCTGCAAAATAAGCCATCCAGGCTCTACAGAGTTCAGCTGAGCTTGGGAGGTTCCCGCCCAGCACTGCCTCGCTCGTCCCGACCCTGTGGACCGGTCAGGAGAAGGCCTAGAGGACCCAACCCCTCCCAAAGTGATAACCGGGGAGGAGGAGGCAGGGGGAGGAAAGAATGTACTGATTCACCGCCCCACCCATCCCCTGCCTCTAATCTCTCTTCCGGAATTTTACAGCCCTCTTGTACTGGGGCGGAGGCGGGGGGGGGGGGGGGGGGGGGGCAGGGCGCCGGTTACCGCCCGCTGCTGGACCCTCCACCCCCACCCCTTGCCAATCAGCTGCTGCGGGAAGCCCCGGGGAGTGGTGCACAGACCCCGCAGTTTGCTCCCAGGCGTGCGTGCTGCTGGGGGGAGCCCTGCGGGGAGGGTGAGGAGCTGGGAATTCCGACAGGCGGCCAGGCTCGCCCCCGGGTGGGTCCCTCTCCTCTAGCCGGTAGGAGCTGGAGAGCTGGGGCTGAATCCCGGCTCGGGCCTGAGTGGCCTGGAAGGCCGTGGCCTCCTTGGGGAACCTTCCCGCGGCCAACCAGCTCTCAGGATCCCCATCTCCACCGCAGTCAGGTGTAGCTGGATTTCAGCCAGAAATCCAGTGAGAAAACGACTTCAGGAACTGGCCGCGAGGGAGAGGGAAAGGTTTAGAAACATAGCTCAGCCACCTTATTTTATCTTCCTAAAGATGGGGCAAGTGCAGCAGGACAAGGTTGGGATCGGCTCCAGGTGGTAGGTACCGAGAACCGGCGGTGGACTCCCCAGTACTCTAACCTGCCCTGCCCGCTGGGTTCAGTTCACCGCATTCTCTCATAACCTCGAGACTTAGTTTCCCCGTTTGGCAGTTGGGAAATAGAAATTTGTTAATAATTGAAACAAGAGCTGTTGGAGCTGTAACTCCCAACAACGGGATTAGGAGGTAACGATGTTCACGGCTAACATTTATTGAGCACTCACTGTGTGCCAAGGACTGTTGTTTTAAGCATTTTATGCGAATTAACTAATTTAATTTTCACAATAATGGCAGGACATGGAAATTTTTATTATCCTTGTATGGAAACTGTGATAACAGCAAAGCCACTTGACCGAAGTCACCCAGCCAGTATATGATAGAGGCAGGATCTGAACCCAGGGAGTATTTTTCCAGAGCCCCACACCCTCAACCACTATGCCATCTGCCTCTCCTAATGAGAATGTGGTTACAATCTACCCACCTGGACATTGGTTTAACAGTGTAAGCTCTTTTCGTTATGGCAACCTCTTTCAGAGTGACTTAGATTATCTGTGTGTGTATAAATGTTTAATATGTGCTCTCTGACTGTGATAATGTTTCTACACACTGAGACATCAAAGCACCAGGTTAAATGGGACAATCAAGGTCACTTTCTGAAATCGAGAAGATTCCTTCCCCAACGGTACACAGTTGTCTTAATTCTGTCAAGTGCTATGGCCAGAATCTTGACTTTCCCTCCATAGTGGGTCCCATTTTACCTAGTGGTAACCTGGAGTACCCATCTCCACACCAGTGATCCTAATTTGACTACTGCTATGTTTTTCAAAAATGTTGCCCTGCCCCCAAAACATATCCCCTACCCTATCCTCAGCTGTCTGCATAAAAACTGCACAATTGGAGGTTTCTTACTTGGTTTCAAGTCAAAATGGTAGTTCATCTTTTGTTAAAATGCAACCATTACAGGAGAGAAAAATAAACTGGATTTCACCAGCCATTTTCGTGTAATGAGAACAAGATTACGAGAGCCTCCCTAAAAATGAGTTTTGGCGGAAGAGAGAGAGGAGGACTATGAACCTCCCTGAATTAATGTTTGAAAGAACAGCAGAAGTCATCTAGTGCAATGCCTCCTTTTATAAGCCCAGCTAAAGAAAAGGAATGTCCGAAGCCACTTAGAGATACTGAGATCCTGAGAAGGGGTAGGGGGAGCCATTGTGAGGAAGGGAACAGAAATACAGGCAAAGGGACAAAAGACTAGATATTAGCCTCAATGTCAGAAGCCTCTCCTTCCAGGGGTGGTTTCTTTTTTTTTTTGCCAAGCAAGCTCTACGCCCAGTGTAAGGCTTGAACTCAGGACCAAGAGATCAAGAGTGGCATGCTCCATCACCTTGCCAGCCAGCTGCCCCTCTGGTGGTGTTTTTAAAAAATCTGTTCTCGGGGTGCCTGGGTGGCTCAGTCGGTTAAGCGGCTGACTTGGCTCAGGTCGTGATCTCAGGGTTCTGGGATCAAACCCCACGTAGGGCTCCCTGCTAGTTCAGTAGAGATTCTGCTTCTCCCTCTCTCTCTGCCCCTTCCCCGCCCCGCCACTCCTGCTCTCTCTCAAATAAATAAATAAATAGAATCTTTAAAATTTTTAAAAATAAATAATCTGTTCTCCCCACAGCCTTAAAAATAATATATGCATTTTATGGTATGTAAGCTATACTTTAATAAAGCTGTTAAAAAATAAGACATGCTTCTTATAAAAAGTTTTTAATTATAGAGATGTATATTTAATAAAGTAAGTCCCCCACAATCATACCCAGAGAGGGAACCACTTTTTTTTTTTAAAGATTTTATTTATTTATTTGACAGAGAGAGACACAGCGAGAGAGGGAACACAAGCAGGCAAATTGGGAGAGGGAGAAGCAGGCTTCCCGCAGGATCCCAGGACCCTGGGATCATGACCCGAGCCGAAGGCAGACGCTTAACGACTGAGCCACCCAGGCGCCCCGTGAGAGGGAACCACTTTTAACAATTTGTATTATATGGTTCCTTTAGATTTTTCTCTGCACATTCATATTTTTTTCAGTATATTCATTTACACAAGCATGCACACACCTGTGCGCATGTGTATGTTTCACAAAAATGGGATAGTTTCTCTTAACAATATCTCTTGGACAGTTTTCCATGTCAGTGCATTTAGATCTACTCTATTCTTTGAAAGGCTGCCTACATAGTATGGACGAACTATAATTTACTTAGGTTCCCTAGTGATAGATATTTGGGTTGTTTCCAATATTTTGCTATTACAAGCAGTATTGCCATTGACATTTTTGTACATGCATCTCGGAGCCCTTATAGGGGAATTCTGTATGATAAATTCCCAGAGAAACCGTTCCTTTTACAACAGCAGGCTTTATAAATTACCATTTTCGTCTTCTTCCAAGGGCCTTGACATAACAGCCTGTTCCTGATCAAAATCTCATAAAAGTCCTTAGGAAATATTGTACATTTTTTTTTTAAGATTTTATTTATTTATTTGACAGAGAGATAGGGAGCTCAAGCAGGGGAGTGGCAGGCAGAGGGAGAGGGAAAAGCAGGCTCCCCGCTGAGCAGGGAGCCCGGAATCGGGGCTCGATCCCAGGACTCTGGGATCATGACCTGAGCCGAAGGCAGACACTTAACCAACTGAGCCACCCAGGCGCCCCAGAAATAGTGTACATTAAATAACTGTTGGTTATTTTCATGATTATTATTTCCTTTGTTTCACAAAATCACTGGTCTCATGGGGAGAAATCCATTCCCTCAGTCAACAGTTCCTGATGAGCTCTGCCCTCAAGACGTTGACAGTCTCATTGTGGAGGGATGTGTCAGCTGGCCATTAAAACCCCATGAGGTAAACACTCCAGGGGTGGTAACCACAGGGGAGATAAGGGAGCCTGGAGGAGGGACATTAACCAGTCTTAAGAAGGGAAAGGGATGATAAGAAAGAAGTAACAGCTTCAATTATCCAAAGATGTCAGGTAGCTCAGTCGTTAGGCGTCTGCCTTTGGCTCAGGTCATGATCCCAGGGTCCTGGGATGGAGCCCCACATCGGGCTCCCTGCTCAGCGGGAAGCCTGCTTCTCCCTCTCCCACTCCCCCTGATTGTGTTCCCTCTCTCGCTGTATCTCTCTCTGACAAATAAATAAATAAAATCTTAAAAAAAAAAAGAAGACAGTCTTTCGTTCTGAGAGTACACCCTTCCTTTTTTTTTTTGGTATTAAAATGTCTTTTCTTTTATGAAGCAGTGGTTGTAGTACATGATAGTTGTTTTTCTTTAATATTCTTGTCTGACTGAACTAAAAGCTGGCAACCACAGCTGGGACACCGTCCTCATTTTTCAAACTTTTGACTATTGATGACATCTAAAAGTCTGGGGACCTCTGAGACAAGGGACTTCTTTTATCATTATTATTGAGGTATAATTAACATACAGTGTTATAGGTGAGCCAAGTGACTTCTAAGGTTCTTTCCATCCCTGTGGTTAAAAGATGCTCTGCTTGGGGCACCTGGGTGGCTCAGTCGTTAAGCGTCTGCCTTCGGCTCAGGTCATGATCCCAGGGTCCTGGGTTCGAGCCCGCGTTGGCCTCCCTGCTCAGTGGGGGGCCTGCTTCTCCCTCTCCCACTCCCCCTGCTTGTATTCCCTCTCTCGCTGTGTCTCTCTCTGTCAAATAAATAAATAAAATCTTTAAAAATAAAAGATCCTCTGCTCAACAGTGATTAAGTCCCAAAGTTAAATTAAGTTTGGAATCTGTGAACCAAATCTTTTTCAACACACCCAAGGTAAAAAATAAATACATAAATACCTGAATAAATAAAAGAAAGAAAAACGATTTGGTACCCCCTCAAACATTTTCATTTTTTGGTTCCCAAAGCACATAAGAGTGCCTCAAGTTTTCATCTAGACTTGCTCTCCTATTCCCAGGAAATGCAGCACAAAGAAGAGAAACCACAGAAATAACAGAAGTGATATGGGAAAAATCAATTTGATGCCGTTTTCACAAGCCTTTAAAATAGAGCAATTTAGGTGATGATGGGGTTTCTTTTTTTTTTTTTAAGATTTTATTTATTTATTTGACAGAGAGAGAGAGACAGCGAGAGAGGAACACAAGCTGGGGGAGTGGGAGAGGGAGAAGCAGGCTTCCTGCTGAGCAAGGAGCCTGATACGGGCTCAAACCCAGGACCCTGGGATCATGACCTGAACCCAAGGCAGAGGCTCAAGGACTAAGCCACCAGGTGCCCCAGATGATGGGGTTTCATGACCAGTGGCAACAGAGCCTCTGGTGGGAATGCTGGTGTTTTCCTGGCATTTCTCCAAGTGGGTTGGAAGGGGAGAAAAATGGGGGTTTTTTCTCCCCTTCCACTTATAAGAAAACGGAAGCAACGAAAAGCAAAAGTCTCCTGTAATGCCCCCATTAAGAGGAACAAAGGAAATGCAGGTCCCCTGCAGCCAGAAAATGCAAACCCTCAGACAGGCACTGGGCAGGCCCTCCCCGCGGATGCTGCGGGCACGGGCTAGGTATTCACCACCACACCTGGCCCTGCTGTTGCCATGGCGACTCCTCACCTTTTGCATTCCTTGACTTGGGGGTGAAAGTGGTTCAGGGCGCACTTGAGCTTTCATGTTTCTCCTTGGCTTCTGGAGAAGGAAAGGGGAGGCAAGGGAAGGATTCTGAGTTAGCTTGGCCTGCCTCGGCTATTTGCTTTTGAGCTTGTGTAACTAGGGCCTCACTAGGCGAGAGAGGCCTGCAGCAAGGGCAAGGAGTGGAAATGGCTCTGGCAGAGCCCAAAAGACCTAAGTTCAAGTCCCAGCTCCTTGATGATTCCGCTCGTTCGTTCAAATGAGCCCTCGTCTGAGCCAGCACTAGCAAGTACAGAGAGATGCCTGAACAGCCAGAGTTGGCCCTCAGAGAGGCAACAGTGCAGATGGGGAGTTGAGACAGCAGAGCCAGTATAAGTGACTTCACAGAAGCAAGCGCCCCCTCTATCACCGCCCAGAGAGATGACCTTCTAGGGAGGGGAGAAACGGTATGAAACCCACATGGCATTGAGAAGCACTCTTAAGAACACTGCAGCAAGGATTGCTTCCCCTTGAGCACGAAGACATCAGATTAAGGGTGACAAGAACTGAGACTTCCACTATGACCCCAGGCAAATTAATTCACTCTCCTGAGCCTCACTTTCCGCATCTGTAAACCAAAGCTAATGATAACCGCCTGACTCTCGTTGAGAAAAGTTACAGTCGTTAATATATAATGATGAAGCAAAAAGCAGATAGACCCAGATTCAAACCTCGACTCTCCAATGCTCAGCTGAGTGACCTTGGATCATTCTGAACTTCCGCCCTTCTGAGCCAGTTTCCTCACCTGTAAAAGTGTAACCGTAATCATTCTAATTCATAAGAGTATGGCTAGAATTACATGACATAACGCATGTAAACCACATAGCATCCGCATGTAGCAAAATGCTGCTTACTTCTCATTACAGAAGTAGAGCTCCTGATCCAGTGCCTGATATGTCCTAAGTCAGATACTATTGTTATTGTTCCCTGGCACCTGGTCTGCATTCTGTTTCTCCCAGCCTTTTTGGAGGCTTTTCTCCAGCCACTCCACATGTGTGCCTTCTCTAGGTTTCCCAAGTGTTGGCTATTTCTCTCCCAGGCCAAGAAGGATACAGCTTGAGGTCTGCATCCCTCCCTCCCCAGCATTCCCTTTTATCACCTTAGCCTTAGCCTCTCTCCGGGGCTGAAGGAAGTGGGGAGGGCCTGGGCCTGCCCCCATGGGGCTCCCCTGAGAGTGAGGCGGGGAGAGGCAGGGAGTACGTCAGCCCTGATGCAATCACAGGCTCATTGCTTGGCCCACTTCCTTCTCTTTGGGTATTTATGGGAGCCTGGATTCCACAGGAACCCAGGAAGTATGGGCCGCCAGCAGGGGCAAGCAGCACACGAAATTAAAATTGTGTGACAAAGCCATACTGTGCCCACCTGGGCCTCATGCGCCCTGGCTCAGAGACACAGGAAAGAGATACCAGGTGTGAGTCCTGAGGGAGAGGCAGGGAAGGCAGGCTCCAGGAGGGAGGGACTAATCCCCGGCTGATGCCAGGGCCAGCTTCCAGACCCAGCTCCCTGAGTCCTGATGAATAGGCCCTTTATCCTTGAACTTAGAAGCTGAGAGGGAGAGAGCCACGGAAGGGGGTCTCAGGTGACATGGAGCCTCTGAACAAGCTCAGAGGATCCTGTCTCTTCCTTCCCAATAGAAATCCTAGCTGGAAAGAAGCTTGTTTTCCAATCATTTGCGTAGGAAGTTTGTTTGGGGGGGCCCCTCACCAATCCCTCAGCCTTGCTGGGTCACCTACAGACATCCTCAGAAGTGCGGGGTTGCAGAGTGGTAAAGAACATGGCTTTGGGGAGTCAATTCTCAGCTCTTCCAGCTACTGGCTGGATGCCCCAGGCAAGCCACTTCATGTCTACCTCTCAACTTCCTCTTGTCAAATGGGATAATAAGAGTAGTCGACTTCAGAGGCCCACAGAACAGTGCAGGGCAATGGTAAAAGTGCTCAATGACTGTTAGATGTTGTTATTTTTATTCAGACCTTGGGGGGAAGCAGAGACAAAAAGCATCCCAGCATCAGCTTTTTGCTCCAGATCCAAGCCCTAGAATTCTCTAGTGCTTAAAGAGCTTTTCTTTTCTTTCTTTCTTTCTTTCTTTTTTTTTTTCCTGAAGCTGGGGCCTAATTGTCCTTTCAATATCTAATGACTGTTTCCCGGTTATCAGGAAAGAATCTGACCTCCCCTCCCCCAGAGCTCAGAAACCGAGTAGCAAAACTTGCTCAGGCTCCTGAGTCATTCAGCAAAACCGGCCCAAGGTAATCGGTGGATCAAGGAAACCAGATGCAGAGTGGGGGAAAACCCAGCCACAAAGTCGGGGCCTCCTCTTAGGGCAATTCCCTCTGTCGGCCCCTAAGATGAGCTTTCCTTTCCTGCAGGTTCCACAAACAAGATAGCACCTGCCACCTGAGAGCTTCCCGGGGCCCTCTGGTGCCGGAACAAGACATTGGCTGCACCTGGGTCTCCAGCCCATGGCCAGGCCTTCCCAAGGAATCTTGTTTGACACAAGATCTTGGACAAACTTTCTCCTCCGTCCCTTCACACCCCAATCCTAGGGAGAGTCAACACCCTGTCCTCCCATCCTCCCCACCCACTCATTTCTCAGCCCCTCAGACTTAACCCAGCCACTCCACTGCCATCACACTCAGCGATGACCTCTTAATTGATAAAGACTATTTCCAGGCCTTTCCTTCCTGCCCTCTCTAAACACCCGGCACTGTTGACCACTCTATTCTGTAAAGTCCTTTCTGGGTTTCTCTGAGGCCACAGCTGCCTGGTTCTCCTCCCCGCTCTGCAACCAGCACTTTTTGGTCTGGGTTGTTGGCTGCTCTCCATGCTTTAAAAGTTGCTCCCTGGTTCTGATCTTAGCCCTCTTCCCTCCTAGTCTGCATTCCCCTTCCAGAGTTAACCTGTGCCCAAGTCTTTAACTTCCACCTCTTTGGTAGTGACTTCCCAGTATCTCCAGCTCAGATCTTCCCCCACATGTCACCTGCCTACCAGGCAGCTCTATTTGCATGACTCCAGGCACAGCAAACCACACAGGCCCCAAAGTGAACCCTTTATCTCCCTCCCCCAAACCTGTTCCTCCTCCTGTGTTCCCCTGATGAATGTACTCCCTTGATGAATGACACCACCTTTTCACCCTGTTACCCAAGCTAGAGGTTCACACGTCACCCTGGCCCCCCTCCCTGTCCACAAATCACTATGCTCTTAACATCTTCCCATTCGACCCTATTCCTTTCCATCCCCAGGGTTAATGCTTCTGTTCAGGCCTTCAATAAGACCTGAAGCCTAAATTACTACAGGTCTTATAAGTGGGCTCTAGGCCTTCATTTCTTTCTTTCTTTCTTTTTTTTTTAAAGATTTCATTTATTTATTTGAGACAGAGAGAATGAGAGACAGAGAGCATGAGAGGGAAGAGGGTCAGAGGGAGAAGCAGACTCCCCGCCGAGCAGGGAGCCCGATGCGGGACTCAATCCCGGGACTCCAGGATCATGACCTGAGCTGAAGGCAGTCGCTTAACCAACTGAGCCACCCAGGCGCCCATCTAGGCCTTCATTTCTCCCCCCTTTATACTAGACTTGTCTTGGAGTGTCTGCCCAGCTAGAGTCCTTTTCCTGTTGCCCACAGACCTTGCTGAAGAGGTCCCCCTAGGCCCCCATGTTGACCTCACTGAAGCCTGCCCTGCTATCACCAGTGTTTTGAACCAGAGGTGCACATCTGACCCAAGTTGAGTTGAATTCTATCTCCTGGGACTGTGGCCTGGGATACAATGACTCTAGTCCAAACACCGCCAAGGGTTGCATCAGTAATAAAAACGAGTGCAACAACCCAAAGCGAGACAATGGGGAATGGGTGATTGTGGCAAATGGGGAGTATGTGCTTGTCTAAAGGTAGCAGCTGCTACTCTGTGCTCACAGACGGTTGCCATGGGAATATAAGCCCGGACTTGTCAGATATTCTCATTTTCCAGGGGTTTTTTTTAATGTGAAATTTACCAATTTTTGAATTTTGGGCACTAAGTCATTCTTTCAAATGCCACTGGCTAAGCATATCTTGTGCATGATATTTGGCCTACAGGGCTGCCAGTTTGTAATCAGCACCAGGGAGTCAGGTTTAGGCGCTGGACCCAAAGCTGGGGATAGCCACTTTCTGTCATGGGTATGGAGAAGCAGAGAAAGCCCTCTGCATAGAGAGAACAAAGCCTGTTCCTACTGGCTCCTTGTCCCGGGTGTACTACACGCCCACATCTCTTGGCCCAACATCACCTGCCCTTCTTTCCAGGCCAGGCACAATATAATGAAGTTATGGGCGCTGAAGTCAGACAGACCTGGGTTCAAGTTCCAACTCTGTGACTCCTCAGCTGTGTGCCCTTGAGCAAGTCACTTCACCTCTCTGAACCTCAGTTCCTTCCTCTGTGACATGGGGTACATTTTTAATAGTGTTATTAGGTTTGAAGGAGATATTACTCAGCAAGCAGCACAGTGCCTGGCACCTGGTAAGCGCTGAATGAACATTAGCCAATATTATTATTCCCATCAGCAGCAGGAGCATCCTGCCTCAACCCAGCCCTCGCTCTCACTTGTTCACGTAAGTCTCTGGGCTTTTACCATTTGCTCTTATTACATATCACTATTTTATCTGCCTTGGTATATTGTAAATTCCTAGAGGGAAAAACACATTTTATCTCTCTTTGTATTTTTTTTAAAAGATGTTATTTATTTATTTGACAGAGAGAGACACAGCGAGAGAGGGAACACAAGCAGGGGGAGTGGGAGAGGGAGAGCAGGCTTCCCCGCCGAGCAGGGAGCCCGATATGGGGCTCGATCCCAGGACTCTGGGATCATGACCTGAGCCGAAGGCAGACGCCTAACGACTGAGCCACCCAGGCGCCCCTATCTCTCTTTGTATTGAGAGGAGAAAGGAAGTGTATGTTTTGTGCATGGTAGGTGCTCAAGAAACGTTTGTTAGTATACTACTGGAATTAGGCTCTGTGAAAGTAGGGACCTTGTCTATCTGATTCACTCCTGTATCCCCTGAGCCTAGCACAATGCTGAGCACATGTAAATAGGGGCGCCTCGGTGGCTCAGTGAGTTAAGCCTCGGACTCTTCTTTTTTTTTTTTTTTTTTTTTTTTAAAGATTTTATTTATGTATTTGACAGAGAGAGACACAGCGAGAGAGGGAACACAAGCAGGGAGAAGCAGGCTTCCCACCGAGCAGGGAGCCCGATGCAGGGCTCGATCCCCGGACCCTGGGATCATGACCTGAGCCGAAGGCAGACACTTAACGACTGAGCCACCCAGGCGCCCCAAGCCTCGGACTCTTGATTTCAGCTCAGGTCACGATCACAGGGTCGTGGGATTGAGCCCCATGTCAGGCTCAGCACAGAGTCTGCTTGAGATTCTCTCCCTCTGCTCCTCACCCCCTCCTCATACTCCTTCGCTCTCTCTCTAAAGTAAATAAATAAAATCTTTTTTTTTTTTTTTTTTAGATTTTATTTATTCATTTGAGACACAGAGATACAGAGGTAGAGAGAGCATGAGCAGTGGGAGAGGCAGAGGGAGAAGCAGACTCCCAGCTGAGCCAGGAGCCCGATGTGGGGCTCGATCCCAGGACCCTGGGATCATGACCTGAGCTGAAGGCAGACGCTTAACCATCTGAGCCACCCAGGCGCCCAAATAAATAAAATCTTTAAAAAAGAACCCTCAATTAGCGTATATTGACTAAAAGAATGAAAGACATCTCTTCGCCCTCCACCTGGATTCTTTAACATGTCCTTGGATGTCACTGGTACAAATCTCAATCTACTGCTTTAAAACAGTAGGTTCTAGAATCTCCGTTAATAACACCCCATTTTCCCTTTGGGGAACTGTCCTTCCCCCCTTCCCCCGCCCTTTGCGCTGACCCCCCTCAGCTCTAGGGAAGGTCATATGACCAGGACTAGCCAATCAGAGACAGCTATCCCCTGACTATTGTGATTGGTTCAGTATGGGCTTATACCTCAATCAAAGCCAATCAGAGCTGAGACTATTGGAAAGGAGAAATTTGCCTTCCACACCGGAAGCTAGGTCATGAGATTATAAGGCGAGAGCTGCCAGTGGTCATGTTACCACCGTGAGGAGAAAGCTTACCTAGGAATAACACAGAAAAAGGTCTGAGAAAGGAAAAGAGATAGGTTCCTAACATTATCTTTTCAGCAAGTGGATCTAGCTGTGCCTGAAGCCAAGCCCTTGACTAGTCTGTTAGAGACAGTAAATTCCTCTGTTGTTGCAATCATGGTGGACATAGACTTACACCGTTATAGGAGTTTGCCAAGCCCACAAGCATCCCCTTTCTCTAAGAACTGGCCCCTACCCACAGACCAGACTAACCACCATGTTTGTACCATGGAACTCTGACCCCAGGCCACAACTGGTGGGACCCAGAAGTGGACACTATGGCAGCGTAATGAACTGAGAGAGCTGCATGCTTAAACTGAGGGATGTAAAATTGGGAGCTGGGAGAAGGTCACATTCACAGAGCAGCAGAGAAGCTGACCTGCTGAAGGAGAATAAGGCTGCCACAAGCATGGAAGCCAAGGTTGGAGGCCATGTTTTCCCAGAGAGACAGAGCCGGGAAAGAGAGAGAGAGAGCGGGCTGCTTCCTCATCCCTCCTGAGACTAATTATTTCTCCTTTTGGGTTCCATGAGATTTCTCAGTGTTCATAATTCTCTCCCCTGCCATCACCTACCCCCCACCTTTTTTAAACTTAAAATAGCTCTTTTGGTGTTTTGTTTTGCTTTTTTTTTTTTTTTTTTAAGATTTATTTATTCATTTGAGACACAGAGATAACAGAGAGAGAGAACATGAGCAGGGGGAGAAGCAGAGGGAGAGGGAGAAGCAGGCCCCCCGCAGAGCAGGGAGCCCAATGCGGGGCTTGATCCCAGGACCCTGGGATCATGACCTGAGCCGAAGGCAGAAGCTTAACCATCTGAGCCACCCAGGCACCCCTGCTTTTTTTTTTTTTTTTTTAAGATTTTATTTATTTGAGAGAGAGAGAACATGAGCAGAGGGAGGGGCAGAGGGAGAAGCAGACTCCCTGCTAAGCCAGGAGCCTGACACGGGGCTTGATCCTAGGACCCTGGGATCATGACCTGAGCCGAAGGCAGACGCTTAACCCACTGAGCCACCCAGGTGCCCCTGTTTTGCTTTGTTTTCACTTGTAACTAAATGGTCCTTAGACAATAATCCCAGGAACAAGTCTGTTGCTAAGTGTCCTTTTCATTAGGCTGACAAAGACCTTAGCTCCCTGAATCAAGAGCCCCCTCACATCCAATTACTACCTGTAACTGTGGCCAAAATACCTGGATTCACTGAACTGGCTTCCTCCTCTGTAAAACGGGAATAATAATGCCTACCCTACTGGGTTGGTTGTGAAGACTGAATGAGAGATAAGGTGGAAAGAAGAGCTTAGCACAGTTGGGGGCACCAGGAAGCCATGTAATTGGTGTGAGCTGAATGCAGGAGAGAGACTGGGCGGGAGCCCAGAGCCAGTCCATTGGTGGGTCCCCCTCAGGACCAACAAAGGAGCTTAAAGGTGCAACCTCTCTCCCCATCAGCACCCTTTTCAACTCATTTGTACCAATTTTTCAAAAGCATTGAGGAGGAAAGAAATATCTTTGTTTTTCAATGTGTCCATTCTGGAACTCTATTCTAATCATATAGTCAGACGAGAAAATATATATGCATAAGGATGCTCACTGCAGTGGTGTTTATATTAGAGAAAAACTGGAAGTGACTTAAATGTCCAACACTGTGTTTTGTTTAATAGATGATGGTACATACATACATACAACAGAATATTATGAAGATTTGGAAGAGAAAAAACAATATTTTTAAATAAAAAGCAAACATGGAGTGGAATTAAAAATGTTTCGGAATTTAGTGCAAAATTTGTCTGAATTTTCAGGTAAAAGCCCAATATGTCAAAGGAGTTTCTCCCTCTTTCTTACAATATTCCAGCACTCCAAGCACGGTCTCATACACCAACCACCCAGCAATGCTTTCATTCATCTTCTCTGCCTTTGGGGTAACTTGGGTGGAAAAATTTAAGAAGCATTTATGTAAGCACAAGTCCTGAGGCCTCTAACATTAAAGGTATTGACAAGGATAGATGTCCACAACGTGTTCCCAGTGAAAAAGACAGGTTACAAAAATATTGCAAAAATTGTGACTAGTGGTTATCTCTTTCCATAAGATTTCAGGCAGGTTTTTTTTCTCCTTTATATTCTTATATATTGTTTGAAGTTTTTATAATGTATGTGTATTATATTTATGAGAAAAAAATAAAGCTATTTTCATGGGGCAGGGGAGGTTACCTTGATTTGATTTTCTCCTATATTGTCCTCGACGCACGGTCTACCAGATTTCCTCTAACACATCTTTCTTCATCAAGAGTAGAGAGGTTTACCTGGCTGCTCAGTCCTCCGTGGAGCGGCTCCCAACAGAAGCAACTTGTATAGGGAAAGGAGCCTAAGCCTAAGCCTTCCAGAAGTCCAGCAGAAGCGCTAGGCAGGTCACTACTGCCCTCTCCTGGTCAGAACGGATCGGAGCCTGATGTAGCCGCACCACGCACCCACTGCACCCTCCAAGGTCATTCCCAGGTGTGATTTCTGGCTACCCTTGCAGTCATCAATGTGCTGCCCACAGTATCGGTAGCTCAGCACCTCATCCCAAAACAGACCATGACCTGGGCTTAACCAAGCTTAGCCTAACGACTGCAAACCCATCTGGATAGTGCTGGCCCCTCCAAGCCAGAGGATCCTGGGAGATGCTCTATTCCAACTGCTAGAGCCCTTGATGGAGAGCTTTCCTGTCCACTAGAAAGCACTGATGGGTTTGGGGTTCGAGAAGGTAGAAGACAGGGTTGCAGGAAGACAACTGCAATCATCCCGATCATAAAAGCCCTTATCCTTATATGGTTCCTTTCACTTTTTAATGCATTTCCCAAAGCAGTATGGCATGTACAGATAAATTCATGTAAGAATGTCTGCTGCAGAATCGTTAGGAACAACAAGAGGCTGGGACAATCTAAATATCCCTCTGTGTGGGAACATTTGGACAAAATGGAATCATATGCAGCTCTTTTAAAAGTGAGGTGGATCTGGGGGCACCTGGCTGGCTCAGTCGGAAGAGCATGTGACTCTTGATCTCGGGGTCATGAGTTCGAGCCCCACGCTGGGTATAGAGATTACTTTAACATAAATAAATAAATAAATAAATAAATAAATAAATAAATAAATAAATA
>NW_023270447.1:69966883-70225783 GCF_011800145.1 Mirounga leonina | reverse complement strand
ATAAATAAATAAATAAATAAATAAATAAATAAATAAATAAATAAATAAACTTTTTAAAAAACTGAGGTGGATCTGTACATGCTGCTATAGAATGATTTCCAAGATTCATTAAGTTAAAAAAAGAGCAAGATGTGGGGTGTCTGGATGGCTCAGTTGGTTGAGCATCCAACTCTTGATTTTAGCTCAGGTCATGATCTCGGGGTCGTGGGATCAGGTCCCACCTCGGGATCCGTGCTCAGTGGAGTCTGCTGGAGATTCTTCCCTCTCCTTCTCCCTCCCCCTGCGCAAGCTCTCTCTCGCGCGCTCTCTCAAATAAATAAATAAAATCTTAAAAAGAAAAAGCAAGATGTATGAGTCAATAAGTGTGAGTGTATGTGTCTGAAATAAATATCTGTATAATTATAGAAGTAAGTTTTTATATAATCAGAAGGAAACTGCAGAAACTAATACATATGACTGCCTCTGGGGAAGGAGGGACTGAGGATCACCGCCATAGGAAGGAGAACTACTTCCGCTATATCTTTTTGTAATGTTAAATTCTTTACTGTGTACGTATATTACTTTTTCAAGGTAATTTTTTAATTCTAAAATAATATTTTTCGAAAGACAGTTTGATATAATGGCATCAGAAAGACTTAGTTCAAAGCTAGTCTCTGAGATTTGCCAATTGTATGATGTTGAGTAAATCACTTAGCTACTCTGAATTTTGCATATCTACAATGGGATTAGTAACATCAATCTCATGACTTTATTGTAAGGATTAAAGATAAGCATTTAGCATCAGGACAGTCTTGTTGCACACCTCAAGGGGGCATTATTCACATTACCTTCTATGTGATGGCTGCACTCTGGAGATGAACATTGTGATAGCCCTGTTGAATGTGGGGCCTGATATGTAGTAGATACAGGGGGAAAAACTTATAATTTTCATATACAATTTCATTTTAAGTTGTCATTTCTTCAAAGAATTTTGTACCTAAAGAAACAGGAATGGGGGGCGCCTGGGTGGCTCAGATGGTTAAGCATCTGCCTTCAGCTCAGGTCATGATCCCAGGGTCCTGGGATCGAGCCCCGCATCGGGCTCCCTGCTCGGCGGAAAGCCTGCTTCTCCCCCTCCCACCCCCCCTGCTTGTGTTCCCTCTCTTGCTGTGTCTCTCTCTCTGTCAAATAAATAAATAAAATCTTTAAAAAAAAAAAAAAAGAAAGAAAGAAAAGAAACAGGAATTGATCAGCAGCCAAACTTAGCTTGAAACATAGGTCTCCAAATTCCTACACCAAATTAAAGCAAAAAACTAGGGAGATTAGCCTAAAAGTTATGTGTGAGAAAGAAGACAGGATAAGAGTTGGAGATCAGGCACCTAAATTAGAAGGTAAGAAGTAAAACTATTTCTATTTGCAGATAACATGAACTTATATATAGAACATCCTAAGGAATACACACACACACACACACACACACTATTAGAACTAATAAGTTCATCAAATTTTCAGGATATAAGATCAATACACAAAAATCAGCTGAATTTCTATACATTAGTGTCGTCGTCCACTTGGGCTGCTATGATAGAATACCATAGACTGGCGCAAAAAAACAAAAATTTCTCACAGTTCTGGAGGCTGGAAGTCTGAAATCAGGGTTGGGTCACCATAGTTGGGTTCTGGTGAAAACCCTCTTCCAGGTTGCTGATGGCAATTTTCTCTAGGGTCCCTGATATAGGGGCTCTAAACACATTCATCAGGGTGGAGCCTAATCACCCTCCCAAAGGGTCCCCCTTCCTCACACTGGATCTTAGGATTTCAACATGAATTTTGTAGGGACATAAGCACTCAGTCCATAACAATTAGCAATGAACAATCTAAAAATGAAATTGAGAAAATAATTTCATTTACAATAACAACAACAAGAATATGCTTAGGAATAAATTTAACAAAAGAACTACAAGACTTGTATACTGAAAACCACAAAACATTGTTGAAAAAAAAAAAAAACTAGGGGCGCCTGGGTGGCTCAGTCATTTAAGCATTTGACTCTTGATTTCAGCTCAGGTCATGATCTCATGGTTGTGGGATCCAGCCCCATGTCAGGCTCCATGCTCAGCGTGGAGCCTGCTTAAGATTCTCTCTCTCCTTCTCCCTCTGCCCCTCCCCCCCATTTTAAAAAAGAAAAACTAAATAAATGGGGGAAAATCTCATGTTCATGGATTGGAATAAACAGATGGCATTGTGGGGAATAAGATGGTAATAGCTCCCAAACCGATCTGCATATTCAATGCAATGCCTATCAAAATCTCAGCTGGCTTTTTTTGTAGAAATTGACAAGCTGATCTTAAAATTTGTATGGAAATTCAAGGGACACAGAATAGCCAAAAAAAAATAACATTTAAGTTTTTTTTTTCAAGATTCTATTTATTTATTTGACAGAGAGAGACACAGCGAGAGAGGGAAAACAAACAGGGGGAGTGGAGGAGGGAGAAGCAGGCTTCCCGCTGAGCAGGGAGCCCAATGTGGGGCTGGATCCCAGGACCCTGGGACCATGACCTGAGCCGAAGGCAGACATTTAATGACTGAGCCACCCAGGCGCCCAAAAAATTTTTTTTAAAGATTTATTTATTTGAGAGAGAGAGAGCACGCATCCTGGTGGCGGGGGAGGGCAGCGAGAGAGGGGGGAGAGAATCTCAAGCAGACTCCATGCTGAGCACGGCGCCCCATGCAGGGCCCAATCCCACGACCCTGAGACCACGACCATGAGCCAAAACCAAGAGTCACTTACCTGACTGCGCCATCCAGGCGCCCCTAGCCAAAAATTTTTCCAAAACTTATTATATAGCCTATTACATAGCTAAAATAGTGTGTGGTACTGGTATAAAAATAAGCGTACAGAGTAATGGAATAGAAATGAGGGTCTAGAAATAAACCCTTATATTTATGGTCAATTAATTTTAGACCAAAATGTGAAGACAACAACTGGATATCCATAAGTAAAAGAATGAAGTTGGACCCCTATTCACACCATGTAAACAATTTAATTCGAAATGCATCATACACCTAAATGTAAACGCTAAAACCAAAAACTCTTAAAAGAAGACGGGAGTAAATCCTCATGACATTGGGTCAGGCAATAATTTCTTAAATATGACACCAAAAGAATAAGCAACAGAAGAAAAATAGATAAAATGGACTTTCTACACATTAAAAACTTTTGTGTTTCAAAGGACACCATCTCTTGATGGTGAAAAGATAACCCACAGTAGGGAGAACTTGCAAATCACATACCAAATAAGGGATTTGTATTTAGAATATATAAAGAAGTTTTAAAACTCAACAATAAAAAACAAACAGTTCAATTTCAAAATGGACAAAGAATTCAAAAAGGCATTTCTCCAAAGGAGGTATACAAATGTCCAATAAGTACCTGAAAAGAGACTTGAAATCAAAACTACAGTGAGATACCAATTCATACCCACTAAGACGGCAAGAAGAAGAAGAAGAAGACAGACAATAACAAGTGTTGGTAAAGATGTGAAAAATAGAGCCTTCATGTATCTTGGACACTGTTGGTAGAAAAGTAAAATAGTGCAGCCACTTTGGAAAATAATTTGGCAGCTCCTCAAAATGTTATACATAGTTACTGTATGACCCAGCAATTGCACCCCTAAGAATTGAAATCCCCAAGAGAAATGAAATCATATCTACACAAAAATGTGTATATTAATGTTAATAGCAGCAGCATTCATAACAGTCAAAAAGGTGGAAATGACCAAAATGTCCATTAGCTAAAAAAAAAAATAGAATTTTATTTGGCAATAAAAAGGAACAACATCCTGACACATGCTACAAAATGAATGACCCTTGCAGACGCGATGCTAAATGAAAGAGGCCAGGGCGCCTGGGTGGCTCAGTTGGTTAAGCGACTGCCTTAGGCTCAGGTCGTGATCCTGGAGTCCCAGGATCGAGTCCCGCATCGGGCTCCCTGCTCGGCAGGGGGTCTGCTTCTCCCTCTGACCCTCCCCCCTCTCATGCTCTCTGTCTCTCATTCTCTCTCTCAAATAAATAAATAAAATCTTAAAAAAAAAAAAAGAAAGAAGCCAATCACGAAAGTCACGTATTTTATGATTCCATTTATATGAAATGGCCGAATAGTCAAACCCATGGAAATAGAAAGTAGATTAGTGGCTGCCAAGGCTTGGTGGGGCTTGGGGAGTGACTGCTAGTAAGTATGGGGTTTCTTCTGGGAGCAACGAAAATATTCTGGAATCAGAGTGTGGCGATGGTTGTACAACTCTGTGAACATATTAAAAACTAGTGACTTGTATACTTTAGAAGAGTGAATTTTATGGTATGTGAATTATGTATCAATAAAGCTATTATTACTTCTCTTAAGTTGGGGATTATTCCATGGGAAATACTCATGGCCTCCTCCTCCTATTTCCCTTCCATGAGAAAGGCATCCATGAGTGTCATACTCTTGGCTTCTCTCTGCCTGCAACTCATTCCTCCTCTAAAGGAGAGAGGTTATTTAATTTTTCTGAGCATTTGAAATAAAGAATGGATATATGCAGCTCTGCACGCTCCTCTCTCCCTGGAAGAGGCATTCTCCTTATTTCTCTATGCCTTAAATTCTGCAACATCAGGCATTGCCTGTGAATGTGTGGTTAAGTTGGTCCAATTCTGGGGTCAAAATTAGGAAACACCTATCCATAGACAAAACTCCAATATCAGCTCTATCAGTACTGAGGTTGCTATTTTGGTCTCCATATGCCTTATTTCCTCATCTTATTTCTCAAATGGCCCAGAACTTTTTGAAGCCCAGAGGGTGCTATTTATTGACTCCCCAAGAACCCCAGCCTGGTTTGAGCACCATCCAATAGCTACTTGTATATCACAGAGACACTGAGTTTGGAGTGGTAGCATGGAGAAATGGGCTGAGGCAGCAGACCTCATTTCTCCCTCTAAATTCACTCATTCATACATTTATTCAACAAATATTTAAGCACCTAGTATGTGCCAGCCATTGCTAAAGGAGCTGGAGAGTCAGCAGTGAAAAAAAGTGACCATATATTGGACCATATACTGTTATAATGGAACATATATTTTAGTAGGAAGACTGAAAATAAACCAGGATATGCATTATCTTAAATGATGGTAAATCCTAAGGAGAAAAAAAAAATAACATAGGGAAGGAGAAGAGGAAATATCAGCGTAGGGTGTGAAATTTTGGATACAGTATCCAGGAAAAGCCCCAGCAACAAGGTGCCATTGGAGTAAAGACCTGAAAGAGATCCAGAAGCAAGTCATGTGGTATTTGAGGCAAGAAATTCCCAGGTAGGGTAACCAGCACATGCAAAGGCTGTGAAGTAGGAGTGCACGGTCCGAGGAAAATCGAGTGTAGCTGAGTGATAGGGCTGAGGAGAGAGACTGGAAAATGAGGTAAGAGAAAGTCTCAGGAAACCAGCTCAGATACCACCTCGTGGCTTCAGAGTAAGGACTTTGGCTTTCACTCATCAATTTGCTCATTGAAGGGTTTCGAGCAGAGGGCTGACATCTGAATCCACTGAGAATAGATTTAAGAGAGCAAAAGCAGAAGCAGGGAAAACAGTGACTGATGATGATGGGTTGGACCAGAAAGGGAGCAACAGAGATAGTGAGAAGTAGTCAATTCTGTACGTATTTTGAAGGAAGAGCTGACCGAATGTGTTGATGGATTAGAGCTAGGCTGTATGAGAAAGAAGTCCAAGATAACTCAAAGTTTTTGTCCTGAGCAGCTGAAAGATGCAGTTGCAATTAGCCTAGCAGATGGGAGGGGAGTGGACATCAGGAAGTGAGTCTTGGACATGTTAATTCTCAGATGCCCATTGGACATTCAAATGCATGTGTCCAGTAGGCAGTTGGACACGTGACTCCGGCATTCGGGAGAGAGGTCCATGCTACTTACCAGCTTACCATTCAGCTGTTTGCTAGCCTCGTGACCTTAGACAAGTCACCTAACTTCCCAGAGCCGCACCCAACTCTTCAGTAAAACGGGTAAAAACGGCATTTGTTAACACAAGGTTGGTGTGAGGATCGAACTTGATGGTCAATCAAGTAACGGGTTCACGGGACGCTCTGAATCAATGGTCACTATTGTTTACTTGAACTAAACATGCAGAAGTTGCTGGAAACAGAAAAAAAATGAAAGATCCAGCCCCCAGCCTCAATCCCAAAGGAGGAAACTCGGCAGATGCTCTGAACAACCTCTCAGGTGATAACAGTCCTGTGGGGGGGGGGATCATCAGGTCCTGGCACCTGGCCAGACAAGGAGAATAAAGGAAGAGCCAAAGATAATGGACAACTAGCCCCAGGAAAGAAGTAGTCCAGGGGATTGGAGAGCAATCTCAGAATGCCTATCTGGTCCCCACACCAGCTAGCCCGGAAAAGCTGAACTCACCAGGCCTCTCCCTCTCACTTCCCGGATGGGGTAAACCCCAGTCCCCCAGGGGAATGTCTAAAGCTGCTCAGGGGGAAAACACTGATGCAGTGATGCTCATCACATCACATTCCCCATGTCTGTTCTCCCTCCTACTCTCCTCTGATTGGGCCCCTTTCAGGATTTCTCCGGTATCTTGACGGCCCTGAGCCTGGTTCTTCTCAGCTTCCGAGCAACAGGGGAAACAGCTCAGAGACCCTGCACAACATTAAAGAACTAAGAATGGCAAACACAGAGGAGCTACTTGAACCAACATGAAAAGAAAAGGCAGGGAGTTTAAGGAGACAGAAGCTACACCCGAGTTCCCACTGGGCCTGGGCTGTGCTAGGTGCCTTCAGGACTGAGGGATCTGTGGCAAGAATTAAATAGGAGTCTGTGTAGAGCGTTTGGCTCAGGGCCAGGCACATAGTAAGGGCACAATCAATGTTGGTTACGTTATTTTTATTACATCTCTCTTTGAATCCTCACAACAACCCGGCAAGCTGTGCTCCACATTGAGAGGCAGATTGTTATAATGGTGCACGCTCTTGTGTCAGACAAATCCGGGTTCAAAGTCCAGCTCCGTCCAGACTTTAGTGAGCCTGGGAAGGCTACTTCACTTTTCTGAGCCTTGGTTTGCTCTTCTGTTAAGTGGGGAAGATAATGGTACCTGCCAAACAAAGATTCATCTAAAACCCTTAGTCCAGAGTCTCATCTCCAGTAACTGCTCAGTTATCGTTAGCTATTCTCAGTGCTCTTGGAGGAGGACACCAAAGTTCCAGAGGTTGGGTCTCTTCTCCAAATTTACACTGCCAAGCAGAAGAGACTCTGGTAGTTTTGCCCTACTTGGCATCCACGCCTACTTTTTTGGTTAGAGTGCCTTCACTTTCTTTTGGAAACAGCCCTCCCCCACACTCAAGCCATGCGATTTGGGTGGGGTTGACACCTCTATTTCAAGCTCCAGGGGCGGGTATGTGACCCCCGTCTGGCCAGTTCCTTATTCCATCCCTCTGATCACAGGGACTGGTTTGAGAGTGGACTTGTAACCTATGCTGAGTCTGGGAAAATGCTGGAACTTTATTGAATCCATTGAGAAAGAGATGAGCCTGCCTTTGGACTTGACAGAGGGAGAAGATAAGGTTGGGACTGCTGTGGGTTGCTAGGTGGAGAAATGCCTGCATGCAAAGCAAATCCAGAGGAGATAGGGCTGAAGGGTGGAATAAGGCTGAAGCCTGCACACTCTGAGCTCTTGCCTAAACACTTGAACACATAGGTATAAAGTCTATACCTCAAGTTTCAGGCACATAAGGCAATAATTCACATTCTCTCTCTCCCCCTAGAGTCAACCAAAAGAATCCTTATTTGGCAAATGTATCCATCAGGGTCCCAACTGAAAACAGATAGCATGGTCAAGTAATGTGAAGAGGGTTTATTTATAACAGTATAGATGGTAGAGGAAAATCACAAGAGATAGCATGGTGACCGGGGGCTAGTAACAACTGAGGACCTAATGCTACCCTAGGCCTGAGGGGACAGAGGAGAGATAGTCACCTGAACCAGGAGAGAGGGAGCTTTGGAAAAGGGAGCCTTGTAAGAAGAGCAGGGACTCTCAATCACACTACCAGCCTGTGGAGGGAGTCAGGGGAATAAATACGCCGACCTCTGTCTCTGCCTGTCTCTTATCCACACACTCACCACTGGCTGAGCCCCGCCAGAGGCCAATGCATCCAAACAAGTCAGACCCAGAACAGAGTGAAGTGTGGATCTGGAGGGGCAGAGGGGAGATAGGGGGCCTGACAGGAAAGCAGCACAGCCAGTTCTGGCTGCCCCTCCCATGGTCCCACGATGACCTTTTGGAAGCTCAGACCAGCGTTAAAACTCTCATCATTTGCTTTGGTCTTTCCTGTAGAATGCTCTCCCCGCTTGCGTAAAGAGGACCCCAAACGATGGCGTACAGGAGATAGGCGCCCTGAGCATCTGGGAAGAAGCCACCGAACTAGACCTTCTAACTTGGGAGGGAGAAAAAAGCCTCCAGCCCAGCTGCCCACATGACCAGAAAGTCCTGAGCTGACCCTCGAGCCCATCCCCTGCCATCCCCTTTGCTCCCCCAGAAATCTGTCTGCTGGCCGGTCTGGCCCCAGTGTCAGGAAGCACCGGACAGCAGCTCTGTGCCTTCCCTTTCTCTCCATAGGAGACGTCTGTTTCCTTCTGCAGCCAAGCCTGAGAAGCTTCTAGGATTCCCTGCTCCTGGCAGGGGCCCAACAGTGCCCTGAGGACAGGGCTGAGCTGCATCCAAGTATCTCAGTTTGGTCACACAGACACCTGTTCCCTCTTCTTCCTTCCCGAAACACTCACCCTAATCTTCTTCACCAAAATTGATTCCTCCCTACCTCTCAAATCCAGTTAAAACCTCTGAATCTCCTCAGAAACTTTTCTCATTAATCTGCCTGACTCTGCCTTCTTCCGCTATTATGATGATGATCAGAAGCACGTCTGCATGTACTATAACTAATGATAGCATCTCATACATCTACTGAGTGTGTTCTCTGTGCCCATCACTGAGCTAACTACCATCCAGGAGCCATCTCACGCCATCCTCACAACCCCCTTATACAGTGGGTGCGATCAATAGAGAATATGTTGTGATGGGCACCCCTTGGACTGTGCCATGAGGCAGCCCGAGGAGCAATTACTTTATCCATTTCTACAGAAGAGAGCACTGAGGCTCAGAGAGGACAAATCACTACTTTAAGTTCACACAAGCAAGCAAAAGGCAGAGACAGGACCTAAACCCAGGTGTGGCCAATGGCAAAGCCCGAGCTCCCAACACTGCACTGGTTTACTGTGTCCCGGAGGTAGGCAGCGTCTGGAGGAGTTCCTGAATCTTCTCTGGGACATGGATGCATACGGGCTGGTATCAGAGTCAGTGAACCTCACTTACTATGTACAGGAGATCCATACCCTGTACAGTGTAAACAATGCGATCTCCCAAGATTTTGCAGCAAACACCACCATCATCTCTTTATGGTCAGCCCACTTGGCTACCATTCTGACTCTCGAGCCTCAGTGAGATACCAAACACTTGAAATAATTTCATTGGTAATGTCAGTGTGAGATTAAGAACGACGTACAGGCGGGGGCGCCTGGGTGGCTCAGCCAGTGAAGCGTCTGCCTTTGGCTCAGGGCGTGATCTCAGGGTCCTGGGATCGAGCCTCACATGGAGCTCCGTGCTCAGTGGGGAGCCTGCTTCTCCCTCTCCCTCTCCCTCTCCCCCTCCCTACCCCCTCTCGTGCTCTCGTGTTCTCCCTGCCTCTCTCTCAAATAAATAAACAAAATCTTTTTTAAAAACAAAACAAAAAGAACACATTACGGGTGACATACAGAACACAAAGGAACTCACTCAAAGTTACTGGTCAGGTGTTAGCCTGCTGCATTTCCCGCCACCAATAAAGCCATCTTTAGTCACTTGGAAACCTGGCCTTGCTTTCACTTCCTTTGTGAAATGTCCCATGTGGTATTCCCCCCTCTGCCCGGTGAAAACAAGTGTTTTTACATTAATCAATTCCTTTAATTCTCACAGCAACAGTATAAAGTACTATTCCTGTTTCCATTTTATATATGAGGAAAGTGAGGCACAGAGAGGTTAAGTCACTTCCTCAGAGTCACACAGCTGGTATGGAAGTGCTGGGATTTGAACCCTTGAGTCAGCCTCCTGAACTTGTGCTTTTAGCAACTGCAACTCCTTACTGAATGAAAAGAATTAGGAAATCCATCAAAAATGTAAAAAGGGCTGTGGAGGAGTGCTTTTTTGTAGAATCTATGTGTGCCAGTAACATGGAGGACAGCTATCCTACCTAGAATGTGTGACTGGTTGGATTGACTAAGAAAGAAAATCCAGAAAACAGTGAGCTAAAGAACAACCATTAGAGCCTTTAGTGGGGCAGGCAGGTGTGCTTAAAGAAGAATCAGGGAGGGCGCCTGGGTGGCTCAGTCATTAAGCGTCTGCCTTCGGCTCAGATCATGATCCCAGGGTCCTGGGATCGAGCCCCACATCGGGCTCCTTGCTCAGCAGGAAGCCTGCTTCTCCCTCTCCCACTCCCCCTGCTTGTGTTCCCTCTCTCTCTGTCTCTCTCTCTGTCAGAAAATAAATAAAATCTTAAAAAAAAAAAAAAAAAAAGGAACCAGGGAGCGGAGATCCATGGCTAAGAATGTGCAAACAGACCTCAGACCAGCAAGGGTATACACCTGAGGATGCTGGGCTGGAGCATCAGCTGGCCGGGGCAGTCGGAGGAAGGACCTAGCAAAGTGGAAAGGAGGAGCTCTTCCATGGTTCCTTCCTTAAACCCCTATTGCTGAATTCCTATTAAGCGCCAGGCACTCCTGCCTTTACAAAGTTTGCGGTCTAGTAAGGGAGTATATTAGTCAGCACATTTTCAGTTGCAAGTGACTGAAACCAATTCAAATCAGATGAAGCAAAAGGGAATTTATTGGCTCACTTACTTGAAAAGTCAACTGGTAGGATGGGCTTCAGGCTGATTGATCCAGGGGCTCAAAATTGTCAGTGGGATTCACTTCTCTTCCCACCCTGACCTTGTTCTCTGGGTTTCCTCCATTCCCAGGCAGGCATTCTCCTTGTGGGGCATGATGGCTGCCGCTGGCCCCAGGCTTTCCTCTTGGCCTATCAGGAACCCCCTCAGGAAAAGAATGTTTCTTTCCCAGTTGTTCCAGTAAGGATCCTAAGATTGACTCCCATCAATTACCTGGATTCCATGTTAAGACCCACTTATGGGCCTGGAGGATGGAACATGCTGACTAGCCTGGCCCAGGGGATAGGCACACCTCTCTGTGCAGCCCCACCTGGACCCCAGGGACTGAGAATGGAGGGATGGTTCACAGGCCCCTGGAGCCCTAGGAAGCAGGGTAAGCAAAAACAACAGATGTCTGATCCAGAGATTCAGGCAATGATTCTAGTAATTACAACACCGTGTGGTAAATGACATAAAGGGAAGGAACTGGCACTGGAGGGGCGCGTAGGATAACACCTCACCCAGAGGAAGTGGCATGCAAGGGGAGACTTGAGAGGAGTTCGCAGGACTGGAGGAGCGTGGGGTGGGGAAAGGAAACAGGTCATGCAAATCTCACATGCTATGTGAGATTGTGGCCTGAACCTCAACGGGGACAGTGAGAATGAAGATGATGGGCCAGACCATGAGTGCGCCTGAGCATAAAGAAAGGAACATAGATTTGGGGCTAAAGAGGAGATTTTGGTTTGGGATGCTGATCTTGAGGGGCAGGTGGGTCACCCTGTTAGAGATATCAAGGAGCCAGCTAGATAGGTGAGTGCGGAGTTTAGGAGCACGATCTCTGGAGACAGCACAAGCATGGGACCCGCACAAGGATGGTCGTTGACCCCAGCCTGAGACATCTCTGGGTGAGAGGATCAAGGCTGAACAGAATCTTGGGAAAGGACGTAAGCAAATGAAGTAAGCATATGAAAACAGCATCATCACTTATTAAGGTAAACACAAGAAAACAGTGAGATGTCGCCACACATCAACCAGAATAGCGGAAATTAAAAGGACTGACAATATCAAGTACTAGCAAGGACATAGAACAAATGGAACTCCCATACACGACTGACAGGAGTGCAAATGGCAAACCACTTTGGAAAACTGGCAGTGTTCACTAAAATGAAACATATGTATCCTCTAAGACCTAGCAATTCTACTCCCATATACTATATAGCCAAGAGAAATAAGTGATTAGTTCCACCAAAAATGTGTAAAAAATGTTCATAACAGCATTTTTCAGGAGAGCCAAAAGCTTGGAAACAAAGCAAATGTCCACTGATATACATTCATTCGATAGAATACTACACCACACATACAAAAGAATTAAGTGCTGACATAGATGAATCTTACAGGTATAATGTTGAATAAAAAAAGCCAGACCTAAAAAAATATATACTGTGTGATTCCATTTATAAAAAGGGCACAAAACAGGTCTGAGTAGTAGATGGTGCTACAAGTCAAAAATAGTGGTTTCTATTGTGGGAGGGGGTATCCCTGGAAGGGAGCCAAGGGAGCCTGCTGGGGTGCTGGAAATGCTTTTGTATCTTGATCTGGGTAGTAGTATAAAAATTCTTCCAGTTGTGTATTTAAGATTTGTGCACATTACTATATCTATTGTGTACCTAACGAGGGAGAGGGGAGCTTATCCCCTGCCCCAAAAGACAAAAGAACCAAAGACAGCACTGATCCAGGGACTATCAGTATTTTCGTTTTATGATATGACATTTCAAGAGGCCCAGCTTGATGGTGAAGTTTCCTGAGGCCAGAAGTCTTGTTTTGATTTTTCTCTCTCCTGTTCCAAAGCATACTGGGGTTCAGATCACAGCCCACAGTGATGGGCCCACAGCCGCCATACTCCAGCCCTTGAGTGTCAACTCATTGCTCATTTCCGGCGCATCTGCCCTGTGCCAGACCCTGTGCTGAGAGCTGGGACCATGAAGACAAATAAAACACCATCCCTGCACTTCAAAGCTGCCAAATCCGCTCCAACCAAGAGGTGGGTGCTGCAGGAGAAAGGAGGGGTTCCTGCAGCAGCCAACTCATCCATCAGCACATGTAAAATAATGATAGTAACAAACAACCACCATTTATGAACTGCCAGGTGCTTTATGTGTGTAACAGGTTTTTTTCCCTCTTAATTGCTATTTAAAAACACAACAGCTACTTTTGTCTGTGAGGGGAATGGCATAATTTTTCTCTGGGTAGATGGCTCTTTGTTTAGGAAAATACTTAGTAAGTTGCTTTGGCATGAAGAATGAACATCCCCAGGGCTAGGGCAAGACAAAGGGAGCTGAATTGCTTTGCAAATTAGACGGGAAAAGGTGGCAGTATGGAGAGGGAGGCAGGCCTGAAAACAGGAGGACCGGAGCAGGTAAGAGGAATAGTTCAGGAGATCTGTGGCGTTTTTCCTTTGCCCGGACTCTGCTCCTTAGAGAACCACTCCCTTGCCTCCCTAATCTCACTCGTTCTCCAGGTTTTACTTTTCAAGCATCACTTCCTCATACCACACACAGCCTTCAAAAAGAATGAGGCAAAGCTCTCTCTAGGAAAAAAGCCCCGGATATATGGTGAAATAAAAAAAGTCACCAGCAGAATAGGTGCATAAATACAATCCCCTTTCTTAAAAGGAGTGCCATCGATATGTATTTACACTCGGCTACATATGGGAAATTCCTTAAAAAGTATGTAACACTATACGAACAGCTGTTATCACTATGGAGGATGGTTGGGGATCATCAGAAGCTTCTATTTTTAGTTTTCACCCTTTTTACCTTTAAACACCTTTTTTAAAAGATTTTATTTACTTATTTGACAGAGAGAGATAGCGAGAGCAGGAACACAAGCAGGGGGAATGGGAGAGGGAGAAGCAGGCTTCCCACGGAGCAGGGAGCCCCATGCAGGGCTCGATCCCAGGACCCTGGGACCATGACCTGAGCCGAAGGCAGACACTTAACGACTGAGCCACCCAGGTGCCCCTAAACACCTTTTTTTTTTTTAATTAAGTAGGCTCCAATCCCAACATGGGGCTTGAACTCATAACCCTGAGATTAAGAGTTGCATGTTCTACCACTGAGCCAGCGAGGAGCCCCTTTACCTTTAAACATTTTACCATGAGATTGTATCCCTTTTTCAAAAGTCTCTTCCTCAGGAGCGCCTGGGTGGCTCAGTTGATTGGGGGTCTGCCTTTGGCTCAAGTCATGATCCCAGGGTTTTGGGATAGAGCCCTGCGTGGAGCTGCCTGCTCAGCGGGAAGCCTGCTTCTCCCTCTCCCACTCCCCCTGCTTGTGTTCCCTCTCTCGCTGTATATCTCTCTGTCAAATAAATAAATAAAATCTTTAAAAAAAAAAAAAGTCTCTTCCTCCAAGCAGTCTCCCTCTATTGTAGATCAGGTCCTCACAGTACCCTACCCTCCTTTGTTGTGACATTCAACACCTTTCTACTTGCCTGTTCACTACCTCTCCCGCCCCTCCCCCTCCCACACCCACCACGCTCTCCTCTGTCCCAAGATGACAGGGGCCAGGAACTCCTAGCAGAGAGCTTGCCATAGCTGTTAACCGAATGAATGAATGAATTCTTCCAAAGAGTTTTCTCCTGCCTGGCTTGGAATCTTCCAGAGAGAGGAGGGAGCAGCTCAGCCCCACCTGCAAGTGCTGTCTCACCGTGTTTCAACTCTTTCCCTGCCCAGGGCTGGATGATTTGCCCTCTCTCTTGTTCTGGAGGAAAGCGTAGAAGCAGCTCCAGCCCTCTTCACTGCCTCAGCCCTGAGGGACTCCAGGATGCCTGAGACCATGACAACATGTGACAGGTGGTGACTAGGTGGGGGAGCCAATTACTGGAACAGGCCAGAGCACCCTGGCTGACCTTGGTGGAAGCAGGGACGGCTTCCCTTCCATGTTCCTTTTCTTTCCAGCAGTAGGAGGGGGAGGAGCGGACGAAGGCCTAATTGTTTTCACCTTGAGAAAAATCTGCTGCTGACTAGATACAGAGAGAATCGCTCAGTTATACAGCAGGGGGCCTGAAATTAGATCAGATCAGGAAGGCTGACATTCCCCCCCGCCCCCCCACCCCGGGGCCCTCTGACTAACGACCAAGGGGAAGAGAGGCGCTTGGCCCAATACCCCTTCTTTGCTCTAGCCTACCAACCAGTGTTGGCCGAGCTCCTGCTCATTTCTGCCCAGAACCCCGCAGGCAGATCTCTGTGCCCCCGCCCCACCCAGGCGGCTGTCACTAAGACGGAGCCTTCAGCGGGTCTTGCCCAGGCTACAGGTAATGTTGCTGAGAGAGAATTAGAGCTCTGTCTCGCAGGCCTCCCCCCCCCCCCCCCCCGACTGCCAAGCGGATGCCTCCATCGACCCCGCCAGGCTCTTCCTGCCGAGTTCAGACAGGACAAGTGATGTGCCACAAGTTCCTGATTCTGCACGAACACTTCTAACAATTAAGGCAGAGGTGAACTCTCATGCTTTCTCCATCCCTGATGGAAAGCAAGTTCAAAAGCCACATACTGTCCTCAACCCCTGGGGTGAGGAAAAAATGTGATAAAGAGAAAGCATTGTAAGTCAGTAAAGCTGCCTTGAGTGATACCAATGCTATGGAGGGAGTTTGCCACCAGGAGCTTGGCATTCCAGCCACTGAAAATCACCTAGAAAGTAGGATACTGGCTTTGTACAATTAATGCCTTCTAGAGCTTTGGAGCGCTAGCTGGTCACCTACTGGGTCCCAAGAAGAAATGTCCTTTAAGAAATTTTTGAAAGGCAAGAGAAGCCCACAGCTTCATTCATAGCCTACTTCAACTACTTTCTAGCTGTGTGACTTTGGTCATGTCACTTAACGTCTCTGAGCTTCATTTTCCCCATCTGTAAAATAGAATTAATTATGCCTACTTCAAAGGGTGTGATAAAATAAAAGTAATATATGTAAACTACTTAGCACAGTACTTGGTGCCCAGGAAGTGCTCATTCAATGGTAGATGTTCATACTATTATTATGTAGCCATCAGTGCACGATCCAGCACCGACATTGGTGGGGCCTTTAGGACCATGCCGACCTCGTTGGAAATCCTAGTTCCATTATTTCCATCATGTGGCCTTGGGGGTGTTAATTAACATCTTTGAACTTCAGTCTCCTTCTCTAAGAAGACATTGATAATACTGGCTTTGTCAACAGGATAGAGTCAAGTCCTCACCTGAGCCTGAGCACGTAGAACGTGCTCAGGAAATATTAGCTGCATTGGTATAGACTCATCACCCTCTTTCCAGCATCCTTCACCTTGTTGGGTAGTTTTTACCGACAGACGAATGTCTGCTCAAAGTGATTTACTTTGGATAGCATATTGGTTTTCTCAAAGCCAGTGGTCTCTTTCCTGCTGTGATTCTTCTTGCCATCTCTGTACTACTTGACCCTGGTGGTCACCTCTGACTTTTTTACTTCTTTGAGACCTCCTCCCTCTCCCCGATGGTTTTCTTGACTTTTTGATCCCCTGATATTTCTCTCTCTCTCTCAACCCTTCCTTCCCTCCTTCTCTCTCTCCCCTCTCCTTCCCAGGTTCTTCATCTCCCTAGGATTATTCTTCTGTCCTTTGCTCGCCACGTCTAGAGAAAGGCCACAACACTGTCACCAAAAGCAAGCTCAGTCTGTTCTTGCTTCTGTTCTCAAAGCTATCATTATTCTCCTGGCCACCCACACATCAAATTCTAGATTCTGGTCTAGTTCCTTCCCTCTCTTTCTGAATCCAATCAATTGCCAAGCATCTCTATTCTTTTCTCCAAAACATTTCTCACATCCACCTCCTTCTTTCCCATCTCTCCTCATGTCACTCTAGACCAATATCAACCCAGGTTTGATCCAGGTTTAATGGCTAATTCCAATCCATCCCGAATATTGCAGCCCATATAAAAAGATCGCTTTTTAAGCATGTCAAATATGCTCCTTTCATCCCCTCCCATCTCCTTCAAAATCCAATTAAGGCTTATTCCTTGGTAGATTTGAGGGCATTCAAGTCCTTCCGTGTCTAATTTTCTAGATTTGACTTTCCATTAGCTGCAATCCAGATTTTCCATTCCATGAATGCCTCACCCCATGTCCAACCCCTCTTCTTTGCCCCCTCTGAGTCTTCTGCCTGGAAAGCCGTTCTCTCCAATCCCTTCTCTATTCAAATTCAATCCATCCTTTAAGGTCTGGCTCAAAACTCAACTCCTTCCTGAGGCCAACCTGTGCACCCCTGTCCACAGTTATCACTTCCTCCCAGTTTCCTCTGCTGATGATACGGTGGTGGGCATGGAGAGCCCCTGTCCGAGTAGCTGGTCAGTGCCTGCCGGCACACACCTGCCTCTGTCTATTTCACCTTGTACCTGCCGGCAGAATTGGGATCTTCTCCATCCTCCTGAATGACAAGCATAGTGTCATCGTGTCACAGTGATTAGGAGCTGGACAGATTTGTGTTCTAATCCTAATCCGTCACTTTCCCACTGGTGGCAGGGCCTTAGCAGGTGACCTTACCTCTCTCCAAGTCTCATGTCCCTCAGCTAAAAAACAGGTCAGAGTGGCCTCAGAGAGTTGTTGTGGGGATTAAATGATAATGTGTGCAAACGGCTTTGCACAGTGCCTGGCACTCCGTCTACATTCAATAAAACGTAGAGATTATTATAGTCCCTGGCACTGCAGTCCTGCTCATTTGCATAGCCAAACAGTAATTCCATAGACTGTGATATTTTACTATAAGTATATTTGCTTCCAAAACAGCTCTCTTTTTCCAACTTTCCATTTTTATAAATTGCACCACTCTTCCAAGGCTCCGAGACTCAAATGTTGGCAGTGGACTCAGCTTTTCCTGCTCTTTCACGGGCCAAACCTGTTGGCACTTAACCATGGGCTGTCTCTAACTGTTCTGTCTTCACTCCCCATTGGGACTGTAAATGCTCTGAGAACAGGAACTCTCTTATACTGCCTTGGTATCTATCATACTGGCAAAGAGCAGGGACTCAATATATATTTGTTTTCTGACAAGATGCTATCAATGAATGAATTTACAGAGGCAGGTATGAAGGAGGTACTAAGACAATCTGAAACTAGAATAAGATATTCTGTGATTATGTTTTATTCTCTCCCCTTTCTATACTCCATGAATTCCTCCTACTCATTCCTTTTTTTTTTTTTTAAGATTTTGTTTTTAAGTAATCTCTACAAAAGACGTGTGGGGCTAGAATCTACAACCCCGAGATCAAGAGTCACACGCCCTTCCAACTGAGCCAGCTTGGTGTCCCCCTCCTACTTATTCCTTAAGGTCCAAATCAATATCCTCTTCTCTGAGATCTGCCATAAGCATTATTACCTTTCTTTCTTTCACATATTCTACATATTTAATTACATAGTGTTTTTACCAATTTTTAAATTTAATATTCAACTGAAAAAAATTAAAATGACATAGAAAGGTATAAAGTGATGATGAAATTTTTTTCTCATATTCCCTCTTCCCGAAGGTAACAACTGGGAACACTTTGTTGGGTATCCCTCCAGATCTTTTCCTGTTGCATTAAGAATTAATATCCTATCCTAAGACAGAATATGAAAATAATCTTTTAACAATAGTTGTGCTTCGGGCGCCTGGGTGGCTCCGTCAGTTAAGCGTCCAACTCTTGATTTTGGCTCAGGTCATGATCTTGGAGTCGTGGGGTTGGGCCCACATTGGGCTGTGCTTTCTTTTTTTTTTTTTTTTTAAAGACAGATTTTATTTTTTTATTTTTAAAGATTTTTATTTATTTATTTGAGAGAGAGCACATGAGAGGGGTTAGGGTCAGAGGGAGAAGCAGGCTCCCCGCCGAGCAGGGAGCCCGATGCGGGACTCGATGCAGGACTCGATCCAGGGACTCCAGGATCATGACCTGAGCTGAAGGCAGTCGCTTAACCAACTGAGCCACCCAGGCGCCCTGGGCTGTGCTTTCAGTGGGGAGCCTGCTCAAGATTCTCTCTCTCCTTCTGCCCCTCCCCCCTCGCATAAATAAATAAATCTTTAAAATAATTGTGTTTCCCCAAGATCTTTTTTAAAAGATTTTATTTATTTATTTGACAGAGAGAGACACAGCGAGAGCAGGAACACAAGCAGGGGGAGTGGGAGAGGGAGAAGCAGGCTTCCCGCGGAGCAGGGAGCCTGATGTGGGGCTCGATCCCAGGACCCTGGGATCATGACCTGAGCCGAAGGCAGATGCTTAATGACTGAGCCACCCAGGTGCCCCGGTGTTTCTCTAAGATTTTGCATGCCCCCCAAATGGCCATTTTATGGGCTGGGTGGGAGGGAGGTTAAAATAAATTCAAGTTGTGAGATAAATCAGTAAACATCTCATTTGTCCCACAGCACTTTGGCAAGTCTAGTACAGAGCACCTAGGACACCGCGCAGTTTGTGTGCCCCCCTGCCTCCCAGCTAGCTTGTACACCGGAGCGCAACTGACATCAACTCTGATAGTCCCAATACCTCATTTGCACATAGTAAGTACTCAATAAACATTTAGTGAAGAATGACTTAACTTTCATCTCCCATCCTTCTTAATATGTTTTTTGGTTTGATTTATTTTTTGAATAAACAGATTTACTTTGAACATTTTGCATCTCACCTTTAAATGATTGATCTATCAGCCCAAGTCTCAGCAGGGAACAGAAATTCAGTTTCGGATGATTCCGGAAACTTCAATGAAGGGACAATTCATGAGATGTGGGCACAGTTGAGGGAAGCGAAAAGGGAGTTTGAGAGAACCAGAAGCTGGCACCAGCAGCAAGTTATTATCATGCTTGCTTGAAAAGACAATGGGAAGGAAATGGAGTTTTGTGAACCTGGTGAGACCCTGAATCATGGAAGAGGGGCTGCTGACAGGAGCTGTTGCCTTGGAAGGAAGCAGTCACTGCCAGAAAATAAGAAAATGCAGCACAGAGCAAAGGGAAACCCCAAACTCTCTCTCCTCCTGCACACCAATCTCTTCTCAGTACCTCCCACTGGTAGAACTCAAATGAGCAATGAGTTCAGGTGATACGGTCCATGGAGCTTAGCTTCCTGGGCCATAGGGCAAACAAGGGCAGAGGACGGATCAGGGTGGGCAACACAGGAGAGGCACCAAGTCCATCAGTTACCAATCACCCAGCAGTCAAGCGATGTCACCTTGGTTATTCCTCCATCTGGAACCTAAATTGTAAAGTTAGCCACCACCAGTGTTGATTATGCCAGGTAGTAAGGAAGTGGGGGAGAAGGAGAAACAATCAATGAATACAAGATACCCACAGGAGCTACAGATCCTGCCTCAGCAGGTGCCCAGGAGGCAATCGGTACTCAAGGCTACCTCCTATCATCTATTCCATGCTCCTTCTGAAAGCATGTTGCCTGGAGGGGATTCTTTGCTTGGTGGAATGATGTAAACCTACCTTTCCAAATGATTCAAGCCCTTCACGTTCCTGTCTTTTTTTTTTTTTAAAGATTTTATTTATTTATTTGATAGAGAGAGGGAGAGCACAAGCAGGGGGAGTGGCAGGCAGAGGGAGAGGAAGAGGCAGGCTCCCCGCTGAGGAAGGAGCCTGACGTGGGGCTCGATCCCAGGACCCTGGGATCATGACCTGAGCCAAAGGCAGCCGCTTAACTGACTGAGCCACCCAGGGACCCCTACGTTCCTGTCTTTACTGCTTTGCTACAATTTTACATTGATGGTTATTGGGTATGGAAGTACTAGGGAGGTACCCTAGTGAATCCACTGGGAAAGGACAAAGTTCTCCTTGCCCCTGTTGGTAGCAGCAACCTAATTTCCTTTTGATAATCAGGATCAATCACCCTAGCCAACATTGTAAACCCATTGGCTGAATAGCATGAGGAGCCCAAAATGACCAGAGGGAAAGTCTCAGCTTTCAATTTAATGGAACCAGGTTAATGTATGTGTTCCCCGATGGAAGCATTCCTTGGGAAATAGGACCTCCAAACTCACTGAACCCAAGGTTGCAGGGACAAAAAGCAAAAATTCTGTGGGTGAGTTATTAAATATACACGTGAGAAAGCTCACTCCCACGTCCACTCTGGGCCCTTGGATTCTGGCCATGAAGAAGATGGCACCATACTCATACTGGTTGCTTGTTTAAGACATATACCACTTCCTTGGGCGCCTGGGTGGCTCAGTTGGTTAAGCGACTGCCTTCGGCTCAGGTCATGATCCTGGAGTCCCTGGATCGAGTCCCGCATCGGGCTCCCTGCTCGGCAGGGAGTCTGCTTCTCCCTCTCCCACTCCCCGTTTGTGTTCCCTCTCTCACTGTGTCTTTCTCTGTCAAATAAATAAATAAATAAAATCTTAAAAAAAAAAAAAGACATATACCACTTCCTTTGACATCACCCTAACTTTGCAGGTTGCTGTCTCCAAGATGGCATTCCCAGAAATCACCTGTGATTTACTAAGCTATTTCTACACCATCCAGAATTTGTCGTAAGGCGTGACGTCTGAATTGGAAGTTTTTGCTGGTGCCTTACCAACTCTGGATGAAAGGGATATTTGGTTTTATGAGAACACCTTGTATTTTTATCGCCAAAACGAACAAAACCAAGAAAATAAAAAAACACTTTTTTTTTTAAGATTTTATTTATTTATTTGACAGAGAGGGAAATAGAGAGCACAAGTAAGGGAGTGACAGGCAGAGGGAGAAGCACGCTTGCCGCTGAGTAAGGAGCCCGATGTGGGGCTTGATTCTAGGGTTCTGGGATCATGACCTGAGCCAAAGGCAGACGCTTAATGACTAAGCCACCCAGGTGCCGCAAACACTCTTGTTCTATAATGATCTTCTTAGCAGACCCCAGCTAAGACACTCGGCTTCTGCCATGCTATTTGATGCCTAATTGTCATTCATATCTCAACTGTCATTGCCTCACCCCATCTATTGGAAAAGGAGTCCACTAACCTGTATCAACCATTTCACAGAGATGTTTTATTTTTTTAAGATTTTATTTATTTTTTTGAGAAAAAGAGAGAGTGAGAGAGCATGTGCGCATAAGTGGAGGAGGGGCCAAGGGGAGAGGGAGAAGCAGATTCCCCACTGAATGTGGAGCTCAACCACGGGCTCCATTCCAGGACCCCGAGATCATGACCTGAGTCAGAGTCAGACACTTAACCAACTGAGCCACACAGGTGCCCCCACAGAGATATTTTAGATTAAGAACCATTGCTAATGACAACCTGGTAACTCTGTGACATTCATAAAGCATGATATGCTCCGTAACACATCAAGAAAGTGTCAAGTGGGCCCAGTGTTGAAGTAAAAAAAAAAAAAGATAATGACCCCTAGTGCTTTCCATTTCACATTTTGATCTGATAAATTAAACTGAAAAGCAGGGGCACCTGGGTGGCTCAGTTGTTAGGTGTCTGCCTTCAACTCGGGTCGTGATCCCAAGGTTCTGGGATCGAGTCCCATGTGGGGTTCCCCGCTCAGTGGGGAGCCTGCTTCTCCCTCTCCCTCTGCCTGCTACTCCCCCTGCTTGTGCTCTCTTTGTGTCAAATAAATAAAATATTTAAAAATAAATAAATAAAATAAACTGAAAAGCAGTTTGGGATAAAAAGAAGAGTCTGATTTGTTCAAAATTGTAGGAGAAAGACCATTATAATAATCATTCTCATACATTTAAATAAGTATCTATTTCTTAGAGCTAATCTCTATACCGAGTTGTAGTCTGAGAGCTTGGACTCCAAAATCAGACAACCCCAAGTTCCAAACTTTAATTCACCACTTAAGTGATCTAGACAAATTATTTAAACTCTCTGAGCCTCAGTTTCTTCCTCCCTGTAAAGTGAGTATAGTCCTTTCTCTTAGATTTAAAGACTTACACAGAGGGAGCCTGGGTGGCTCAGTTGGTTAAGCGACTGCCTTCGCCTCAGGTCATGATCCTGGAGTCCCTGGATCGAGTCCCGAATCGGGCTCCCTGCTCGGCAGGGAGTCTGCTTCTCCCTCTGACCCTCCCCCCTCTCATTCTCTCTCTCAAATAAAAAAAAAAAAGACTTACACAGAGCCTGACATATATTAAGTCTTTTTAAAAAAAAGGTAGTAATTGTGATTTGTAGTAGTAACGTACTAGGCATTATAGATGTTGGGCTCTAAGGTGAAAAAAAGATTTCTGAAGTCTCTGTAACAGGGAGATTTACCAAGAGGAAAAGATTCCAACTTAAGTTTCCTTTAGACTGTTTTTTTTTGGTGGGGGGAGGTTAAGATTTTATTTATTTATTTGAGAGAGAGTGAAAGCAAGAGAGATCATAGAGGGAGAGGTAGAAGCAGACTCACCGCTGAGTGGAGAGCCCAATGCAGGGCTCAATCCCACAACCCCGAGATCATTACTTGAGCTGAAGGCAGACACTTAACGGACTGAGCCACCCAGGTGCGCCTAGACTGGTTTTTTAGAAGGTTAGGTCATTCTCCCTCCCTCCTCCTGCTTCTCACCTCCCCCACCCCGCCCCAAAGACTTGATAAGCTTTAAGAAAGCAAGCACAATTACTTACCATGAGCATCATCATAGCAACTTAGTAAGAGTTTGAAATTAAAATAAAGATTTAAAAAATATAATAGTTTGAAAACTAATTGTTTAGGTCAACTTAATGATACAAAGAAATTCCATTTTTATGGGTTGTAAATGATTTGTCTGTAAATGTGTTTGTAAATGTCTCAAGCCATTGTATTGATATCATCATATAATTACTAAATTCAATATAATTATGCCTGGCTGGTTGGCTCAGTCAGCGGAGCATGCCACTCTTGATCTCAGGGTCGTGAGTTCAAGCCCCACATTGGGTGTTGAGATTACTTAAATAAAAACTTTTATTTTTAAAAAAATTTTTTTAAGACTTTATTTATTTATTTGACATAGAGAGACACAGCGGGAGAGGGAATACAAGCAGGGGGAGTGGGAGAGGGAGAAGCAGGCTTCCTGCGGAGCAGGGAGCCTGATGCGGGGCTCGATCCCAGGACCCCGGGATCACGACCTGAGCCCAAGGCAGACGCTTAACGACTGAGCCACCCAGGCGCCCCAACAAAAACTTTTTAAAAAAAATTATTATTCTAGGGGTGCCTGGGTGGCTCAGTCGTTAAGCGTCTGCCTTCGGCTCAGGTCGTGGTCCCGGGGTCCTGGGATCGAGTCCCACATACGGCTCCCTGCCCCGCGGGGAAACCTGCTTCTCCCTCTCCCACTCCCCCTGCTTGTGTTTCCTCTCCCGCTGTGTCTCTCTGTCAAATAAATAAAATCTTAAAAAAAAAAAAAATTAAAAGGGGGCGCCTGGGTGGCTCAGCCGTTAAGCGTCTGCCTTCGACTCAGGTCATGATCCCGGGGTCCTGGGATCGAGCCCTGCATCGGGCTCCCTGCTCTGCGGGAAGCCTGCTTCTCCTTCTCCCACTCCCCCTGCTTGTGTTCCCTCTCTCACTGTGTCTCTCTCTGTCAAATAAATAAATAAAAAATCTTTAAAAATAAATAAAAAATAGGGGCACCTGGGTGGCTCAGATGGTTAAGCCTCTGCCTTCAGCTCAGGTCATGATCCCAGCATCCTGGGATCGAGCCCTGCATCGGGCTCCCTGCACAGCGGGGAGCCTGCTTCTCCCTCTCCCTGCTCATGCTCTCTCTCTCTGTATCCCTGTGTCTCAAATGAATAAATAAAATCTTTTAAAAAAATAAAAATAAATAAAAAATAAAAAATAAAAAGTATTCTAGGGGTGCCTGGGTGGCTGGCTCATTTGGGCTCCCAGCTCCACAGGGAGTCTGCTTCTCCCTCTCCCCCTGCCTCTCCCCGCTTATGCTCTCTCTCTCTCTCAAATGAATAAATAAAATCTTTAAAATAAAATATTTTTAAAAAGAAGTATTCAATATAATTATGCCCAATTTTACAGAAGTAGAGGACAAAATTTATCAATTTATATCATTTTAGGGGTTCTCAAGTCCAGCTATCTGGATTCAAATCCCTGGTAACCCGAAAAAAGTGACCATAACCTCCCCGTGCTTGTATTTTTTCAACTGTAACATAGGAATAGCAGCACCAGCTTCATAGAACTGTTGTGATAATTAAACTGAACACAGGGAGATGTTGACTATTATTTGTTTTCTGTGATTTCAAGTTCCTAGTAAGGAATGAATCATGGAGAGAAGCCTCTCCTATCAAAAAAGGTATCTGGGGCGCCTGGGTGGCTCAGACGTTAAGCGTCTGCCTTCGGCTCAGGTCATGATCCCGGAGTCCTGGGATCGAGCCCCGCATCGGGCTCCCTGTTCAGTGTGAAGCCTGCTTCTCCCTCTCCCACTCCCCCTGCTTGTGTTCCCTCTCCTGCTGTCTTTCTCTCTGACAAATAAATAAAATCTTTAAAAAAAAAAAAAAGGTATCTGAGGGGCCCCTGGGAGGCACAGTCAGTTGAGCGCCTGACTCTTGATTTTGGCTCAGGTCGTGATCTCAAGGTTGTGGGATCAAGCCTGGAGTTGGGTTCTGCACTCAGCGGGGAGTCTGCTTGAGGATTCTTTCCCTCTGCCCCACCCCCACTCATTCTCTCTCTCTCTCTGTCTCTCAAATAAATAATTTTTAAGCCAGTTTTTTTTTAAGATTTTATTTATTTGAGAGAGAGAGAATGAGTGAGAGAGAGCACACACATGAGAGAGGGGAGGGTCAGAGGGAGAAGCAGACTCCCTGCTCAGCAGGGAGCCCGATGCAGGACTCGATCCCAGGACTCCAGGATCATGACCTGAGCCGAAGGCAGTCGCTTAACCAACTGAGCCACCCAGGCATCCCTCAAATAAATAATTTTTTTTAAAGGTATCTGTGGTGCACCTGGGTGGCTCAGGTCATGATCTCAGGGTCTTGGGATCGAGGCCCATATCGGGCTCCCTGCTCAGCGGGGAGACTGCTTCTCCCTCTTCCTCTGCTGCTCCCCGGGCTTGTGCTCTCTCTCAAATAAATGAATAAAATATTTTTTAAAAATTAAAATTAGGGCGCTTGGGTGGCTCAGTTGGTTAAGCGACTGCCTTCGGCTCAGGTCATGATCCTGGAGTCCCGGGATCGAGTCCCGCATCGGACTTCCTGCTCGGCAGGGAGTCTGCTTCTCCCTCTGACCCTCCTCCCTCTCATGCTCTCTGTCTCTCATTCTCTCTCTCTCAAATAAATAAATTTAAAAAAAATAAAAAAATTTTAAATTTAAAAATAAAAATTAAAAAAGGTATCTGAAAGTCCTAAGTGCTCTAGTGAGCTTGTCTCAGGAAAAAATCTGACCCAACAGGTAGTGAACCACTATCCAAAGAAATGCAGACCAACTATGCCAGTCAGGAATCCATTTCATGCACAACCACCCTAGAGGTTAGGGACAAACCTAACAAGTCAGCTTATTGGAGCATAGAATCAACTAACTGGTCCCATCCTTCGACTAATAGAATTTTTCAGGAGTCCGTACAAAAGCTTAAAGCAGGGGCGAATGGCAGGCTCAGTTGGTACAACATGTGACTCTTGATCTTGGGGCTGTGAGTTCAAGCCCCACATTGGGCATGAAGCCTACTTAAAGAAAAAAAAAATCTTAAAGCAGGCCCCAGGCCTCTTTAACCACACTGTCCCCCTGGGCTGTGGCCTCATGGATGGTAGGATCTAAGTTGTCTCAAGCAGTTTCCCAAGTAGGTTGTTTCCATTACTCAGAGAGTAGTGATTTTTCCCTCCACTGCTCCTTCTCATCTAGTTAGGGGAGAACAGAGGTGTTCAACCAGCATGCTTTGTGCTTTTCGACACTGGGTATAATATCAGGTTCAAAGTTACAGCTCAATAGATTATTATTAAGACTGATCCAAGGAGATTAGGGAGAGGCAGTTGAGAGTTGGGCAGGACCCTGAACTATGTCATTCTGTGCTGAAAAACCTTGAATATCTTTTCTACACAAATTCAAAAAGCTTATATTAAAGACAAACCAAAAAAACCCCTTAAGACCGATTTCTTTTTTTTACAGGACACATACCTTTAAAATCCAGCCATGCTACACTCTTTGTGGGTCCTCAAACTCACTAAGTTCTCACTCCCCCTAAGCCTCTCAGTGCCTGGGATGCCCTTTAGAGAGAGCGAGCAAGAAAGAGCACAAGCAGTGGGGAGCAGCAGAGGGAGAGGGAGAAGCAGACTCCCCACTGAGCAGGGAGCTCAACGTGGGGCTCGATCCCAGGACCCCCAGATCATGACCTGAGCTGAAGGCAGATGCTTAACCGACTGAGCGACCCAGGCGCCCCTGATATTTTATTTTTAAGTAATATCTACACCCAACGTGGGGCTCGAACTTACAACCCTGAAATCAAGAGTCACATGTTCCACCCACTGAGCCAGCCAGGCGCCCCTGGTTTCATTGTCTTTCTAAAACTTATTTCGACCCTGTTAGTTTACTTGGTGAATATCTGCCTCCCCACTTTACAAAGTACCACAAAAGCAGGGACCTGTCTATCTTGTTCACCACTTACCTCAACACCCAGAACAATGCTTGGCATCTATTGGGTAGGTATTTAATAAATATTTATTGAATGGATGAATGCATGCGTGCATAAATGAAACAAAATGCTGTCCTAGAAGGAGTTGTTTTGGGTGGGTGTATCTACCCTTGTTCTGACAGCCATCATGACTCAAAGTATTTGGGGATGTCATCTTTTAGAATTGACTTCAAGATCACTTCAGAAGTTACCCAAGAAAATCAGATTCACTACTCTGTCCTCACACCTAAGCTTTTCTTTAAAACATATTTCTCCCTGGGGTGCCAGGGTGGCTCAGTTGGTTAAGTGTCTGCCTTCAGCTTGGGTCATGATCCTGGAGTCCTGGGATCAAGCCCCGCGTCGGGCTCCCTGCTCATTACGGAGCCTGCTTCTCGCTCTGCACCCCCCACACCGTGCCTGCTCTCTCTCCCTCCTCCCTGCAAATGAGTGAATAAAATAAAAAAAAAAAAATTCTCCCCAACTTGACTTTTCTTTTCTTTCTTTTTTTTAAAAGTAGGCTCCACACCCAATGTGGGGCTAGAACTCATGACGCTGAGATCAAGAGTCACATGCTCTACCACTGAGCCAGTCAGATGCCCCTCCCCAACTTGATTTCTATATTATTCACCGACTTAGGCTCTGAATTACTTGTTTCCCCAAATTAAATTCATCTTCAAGAATAAAAAGTTGTCACATTAACCAGAAAAAAAAAAGAATAAAAAGTTGTCACCTTTAATAACAGTCTGAAGAATGGACTTTAGGCCCTGAAGACAGATTTGAAAAGAGGAATTCAAAACCTCTCATTTCAACGTGTAAGTTCTGGAATGTTGTGCTGATTTCAAACAATGCCTTATTTTGCAGTGAAACTCTTTACACTGACACAATAGTATTTTCACCCCTGGATTGGTTTTCCATTTTAGTTATTTTTGAGACAGTTTCATTGAGAGAGAGAGAGTGCTCCCGTGAGCAAGTTGGGAAGGGGCAAAGGGAGAGGGAGAGAGAGTCTCAAGCAGACTCCCCACTGAGCACAGAGCCCTGCACAGGTCTCGACACCATGACCATGAGACCATGACCTGAGCTGAAATTAAGAGTCAGATGCTCAACCGACTGAGCCACCCAGGCTCCCCAAAACAGTTCCATTTTAAAGAATTTATTTCTAGAAAAAAAAATCCAATTGTTAGATTAAAAGGCAACCTAGGGTCTAAACAACTCGCTTTCTTTTCTTCTACAAAAATCACTCCAACCCAGTGCTTCACTATTCCTCAAACATCTCACACATTCTCACCAGTTCAGAAGAAAGCTTCCGATGGAATGGGCCTTCCATGCTCCAACCCAAGCCCTAGCAAAATTGTATTCTTCTTTTTGGGCCCAACTCGAATGATTGCCTGTCAGAATTAATTCCATCATCCTCTGATCTCCCAAACCACCTAGGTATAAGCTCTTAGTCAGAAGCCATGTCTGTCTTCTTCATAATTATATCTCAGCACCTAGCACGGTGTCTGACACATGGTAGATGCTCATGCTCAAAATATATTTATTGAATGAATGAGTGCTTTTCTATTCTATTATCTAGCACATAATAGTTATTTATCTTTCTCCCCCACAAGACTGTTAATTTCTTCAATAGTAAGGACCATAGTCTTATTCATCTTTTATCTCTCTGTGATATGGACAGGGCAAAGGTGAGCCCAAAAGAAGTTAGCATTTACTTTGGTAAAATTCCAAAGTTTCCGTTCATTTACTCTCAGATCAGCTAGGATCAAAGCAGATTTCCTGTTTTGTTTTTATCTTCTCTTTAGCCCAATAAAAGCTGTTGATGGTGGAAGAGAGTCTCTAAGTTCTGAAGCTTATTCCCCTCCCCCAGCCCAAGCCTGGGCCAGACTGACTGGGTCCAGATGTAGTGTGCCTTAGGTCTAAGTGTCTCCAACTCCCATGTGAGCTCCCCTCTCTCCCTCGGTTCCTCGGCTCCATGGCCCTACCCCACCTGCTCCAATCAATGGTTCCCTCTAGAACTGGGTCACTAACTCAAATGCTTAGAGTCTGGCTGGGAGCAAAAATGCCTGGGCAGTTAGAGACAGTGCCCTCTAAAGGCAGAAACTAATTATTGCTTGAAGGAATTTGAGCCCAGGGTTCCTAGAACATCTGATGTTTCAAGAAAAACTAGAAATCCAGAAATTGTTTTTAAATGTGAACTCTCCCAATGTTGAAGTACCAGCAACTATTCCATTTTTTAAAATTAGGCAAGCCAATTAAAACATATGCACAGGTCAAATCTGGCCTGTGAGCCATTGGTTTCCTTCTCTACTCTAGATCTGTGTCCATGTCACCTTGCTGCTCCCCGTGGGCATTCTATTTCTTTACTTGAGCTTCCAGACACAGACTATGGCTGGAGCCTCATCTCCTGCCATTTTCCATGCACACTTCCCCTTCCCCAGTCTAGGTTATATGACATGACTTGCCAAACCAGGGACCCATGCCAAGTTTTGTAATGCTTTGATGTCTCTGTGTGTGCTGTTCCTATTTCTATTAATTGAGCCAACAAGTCTTTATTGATCAGACCATCCAGCGCAGCACTCTGCTGCGTGCTGGAGACAACCTTAAGCACCACAAGCAAAGTTCCTGCCCTCATGGGGCTTACATTCAAGTGACAGAGGTAGATGTTACTCAAACAATAACACAAAGTAAATTTAAAATGTGATAGGTGGGGCCCCTGGGTGGCTCAGTTAGTTAAGCATCTGCCTTCAGCTTGGGTCATGAGCCCAGGGTCCTGGGATCGAGTCCCACATGGGGCTCCCCGTTCAAAAGGGAGCCTGCTTCTCCCTCTCCCTCACCCTCTGCCTGCCACTCCCCCTGCTTGTGCTTTCTCTGTCAAATAAACAAATAAAATCTTTAAAATAAATAAAAATAAATAAAATAAAATGTGATAGGTTTTAGGAATAAGCCATGAAAACATATAACAACAAGAGCTAATCTGACCTGCTCTGAGGATCTGGGAAGGCTTCCCTAAAGAAGTGACATTTTCAGGGCACCTGGCTGGCTCAGTCAGTAGGGCATGTGACTCTTGATCTTGGGGGTTGTGAGTTCGAGCCCCACATTGGGTGCAGAGATAACTTAAAAATAAACTCTTAAAAAAAAAGAATTGACATTTTCATATATCTGAAACTACAGTATACAGTATCCAAGGAAAAGAGGCACTGGGGAAGGGAGGGGCTGGGTCGGAGGCAGGAGAGCAGTGATCAGAATTTTAGGGTAAGGAACCAGAAAAGTGTGCAGTCTGGAGGAGGCAGGAATCTGACTTCGTTGAGGAAGTGAAAAAGGCCAGGGCTGCTGCTTACAGGAACTGAGGAGCAGAACAGCATGAGCTGGGGCAAGAAAGCCAGGCGGGGCTAGCCATGTGGGCAGGGTGGAGTCAGGCATGTTAAGAGCTCTGGTCTTTAATCCTGAGGGCAATGGGAAGTCAAAGGTTTTACAAGGTGTGTGTGTGTGTGTGTGTGTGTGTGTGTGTGTGAGAGAGAGAGAGAGAGAGAGAGAGAGAGAGAGAGAAAGAGAGAGACAGAGGCAGGCAGGCAGACACAATCAAATCTGCATTTTGAAAATATGCTGCAGGGCACCTGGGTGGCTCAGTCGTTAAGCGTCTGCCTTCGGCTCAGGTCATGATCCCGGGGTCCTGGGATCGAGCCCCACATCGGGCTCCCTGCTCCGCGGGAAGCCTGCTTCTCCCTCTCCCACTCCCCCTGCTTGTGTTCCCTCTCTCGCTATGTCTCTCTCTGTCAAATAAATAAATAAAATCTTAAAAAATATATTATGCTGGCTTTTGGGTAGAAAATAGAGAAAGGATGCAGGAAATAGGAATAGAAGTAGGGAGAAGGAGGAGAAGAAGAAAAAGAAGAAAGAAGAAGAAGAAAAGAAGAAGAAGAAGGAGGAGAAGGAGAAGGAGAAGTAGTAGTAGTAGTAATAGTAGTAGTAGGGGACCAGTCCAGAGGTGGCAGAAGTTCAAGTGAGGCATTACAGCACCTCAGATGGAGGCAGAGGTGGTAGAGATAGCGAAACATGGGGTTTACAATATTTATGCAGGAAACAACATGATTTAGGCATGTAGTGTATATGGGGGGGTGAGGCAGTGGAGAGCAATTAAAGATGACTCCCAGATTTCCAGCTGTGCAGCGAGTTAGGGGAGCTGTTCCCTAAGACAGGGGACACTGGAGGAGGAGCAGGTTGGTGGCGAAGGCAACGGAGAGAATGGGAGTTTAATTATTTTGCAGATATTTACTTGGTCAGCATACATTTATCGAATGCCTGCTCTGTTCCAGCCTCCGTCTGTATATACAAAGATAGAAATGTTTCCTGCCCATAAGCTGCTCACCTTTTGGTTGGGGGGGACAGGCAGAAAAAAAAAAAGATGATTATAACCCAAGTATCATGTAGGCCTCAGAAGCCTATGGACTCAAACAAAACCACACGAACATTAATCATCATCCTGAGTTCCTGTTGTTGGCCCTGAGAAGTCCCCTTTAAGTATTTTTGGGACACTTCTAGGGACTTTTCACAAGTGGCTGTCAGACAAAGCAATGAGTTAAGTCCCTGGACACACCAACACTGCTCTGATCCCCCTTGTCGCTACAAAAGGCACCTTCTGTGGGAATCCTAAGAGCACCTTGGGACTAGAGTGAGGCAAGCAAGGAACATGGCCTTGAGAGGGAATGCCTCCTTAAATTTTGCTGGCCCTTAAATTTTGCTTGAGGTGCTGGAGAAGGCCTGGGTCCTGGAAAAGGAGCTTCTCCCAAGCCCTGAGCTATGTTAAGTCATCTGGGCCCTGAAGCAGCACTGCTAGGGGCAGAAGTTTGAATTCTATTGCGGACACGTGGAGTTACAGAGCCAGACAGGGACGTAACAGGGGTGCAACTGGCTATCTAGATTTGGAACTCAGAAGTTTGGGCTAGAGGTCTACATTCCAGAATCATGAACATGGAAAATGGAGAACAGGCCCAGGGACCAAGCTCTGCTGAACAAACAACATTCATTCATTCATTCATTTTGAACAACCAACATTTAAATGCCTTGCCCCCACTCCAGCTGGCAACTTCCCAAAGATCCAACTTCCTTAATTCATGTCCCTGGTTGGTCAATCACTCTTTCCTGTGCATTCCTGTAGCTCTTTGTAGTCCTCTGCTATAGCACTTTTCAGTCTACATGGTAACTCTTGGTTGTATATTTGTCTCCTTCACCCAGCCAAGAGCTCCTTGAGGGCATGGACTTTTTTTTTTTTAATTTTTTTTTAAAGATTTTATTTTTATTTATTTGACAGAGAGAGACACAGCGAGAGAGGGAACACAAGCAGGGGGAGTGGGAGAGGGAGAAGCAGGCTTCCCGCTGAGCAGGGAGCCCGATGCGGGGCTCGATCCCAGGACTCTGGGATCGTGACCTGAGCCGAAGGCAGACGCCCAACGACTGAGCCACCCAGGTGCCCCGAGGGCATGGACTCTTATTCAATGTTCAATCTCATGCCATTTTCATCTATTACATTGGCAAAGATTAAAATTATGGGAGGATGGCACCCAGAATTGATTGTGGAGAAGGGAGAGAGACTGTCCCCTCCCCTGCTGCATGTCACAGTCTTCTTGTATCATTTCTAGAATTAACCTATAGATATATGGATACTAGTGCACAAAAATGTTGTTCAGTGATGCTCATTGCATTATGATTTGCCATACTGAAAAGGTAAAATGACCCTTACACATTTCCAAATATGGCACCAGACCTACATTTCTATCAGAAGTGAAGTGGTTAAGAGGTAGCTGATGGAATGCTAGGCAGCCATGAGAAAATGAAATAGATTTTCTGAGAAGGAAAAACGACCAGAATATTTCATTTAAAAACAAGTCTCGGGGCGCCTGGGTGGCTCAGTTGGTTAAGCGACTGCCTTCGGCTCAGGTCATGATCCCAGGGTCCTGGAATCGAGTCCTACATCGGGCTCCCTGCTCAGCGGGAGGCCTGCTTCTCCCTCTCCCATTCCCCCTGCTTGTGTTCCTGCTCTCGCTGTCTCTGTCTCTGTCAAATAAATAAAATCTTAAAAAAAAAATAAGTCTCAAACTGTTAAATGCTGCAATTTGTGTTTAAAACAAAAAAGATAGATTTGCATATACATGTATTAAAATGTCTGGAAAGCTACACAAGTAACCACTGAGTAATGCTTTGGAGAGGGGCAGTCTAGTGCATGGGCAGGGTTTGCGGGGAATTTCATTTTATGCCTATCTTATGGTTGGATTTTTCTTAAAACTAGAAAAAAATATATATATACACACACATGCATATATATATATACACATATGGTTTTATTTTTAAGTAACCTCTACGTCCAACGTGGGGCTTGAACTCACAACCCCGAGATCAAGAGTCACATGCCCTACCGACTGAGCCAACCAGGAGCCCCAAAAGTATATATTTTTATAGTAAAAAAAATCTCAGAAAATAATTTAAAACACTGAATCTTGGTCTCCCTTTCTCCTTCTCCACCCTCCATATATTTGGCACCAAGTAGGTGTCTAAGACTGAACAGATGAATTACACTCTTGGAAGAGAAACTCTCCTGTTCAGAGCTGGAGCCCTTCTCCCAGGAACTGGCTGCAAAGCAGCAGAGGTAGACAAGGCTTGTGGATCCCCCGTTGGTAGAGGTCACACAGGTCAGGCAGCTACAGGCAAACTTCCATCTCTCCCAATCCATCCATTAGGGACTCACACGAAAGTGAAAGTCTGCAATAGGGTACTCAAAAATGTGTGTAGTAATAATAACAATGGTCACCATCGCCTCTCAAGCACCTACTAATTGCCAGCCTGGGGCTGAGTGCTTTAATCCTCACAGCCCAGAGGTAGGTATTGTTTCGGCTCGAGATTTTATCAAAGAGGAGGAAGGAGAGGTTGAGTAAGGCTAAGTAATGTGCTCAAGCATCCAGCAGGTAAGAAGAGCCCAACTCTATCTGAATCACTATGCTCCCAATTGTTCCTACAACCTTCACTATAGTAACTGGATTATGGGAGGAAACAGGGTAAAAGGTACTTGTGTTTTTGGAAACTCCCCCTTCAAAACAAAGTCTATAGTCTGTGAAAATGAGATAGATTAGAGAGCAGGCCTTTCAGATCCACAAGCAAGATGAAGTGCCCCGAACTCTTCATTGGGCACCAGATGGCATGATAGTAATTTTCCTTTTGCTTATAAGTTCTACTGTCAGGAGGTTTACACTGGTATTTGTTCACACCAGTTCTGCAATGTAGATGTCATTACCTCCACTTTATAGAGGAGGAAACTAAGGCTCAGACAGGTTGTGCTTTTGCTAACAACATACAGCAAGGACAAGGCATTGCTGGGTTTAAATCTGTCTGCCTCACTCCAAAGTCAGTCCTTTCACAAGGCTATATACTGTTAATACCTTCAGGTGAACCTGGAGCACCATGTGATACCGTGGTCAACACAAAATGAGCTCCAGACCTCCGAGCTTTCAGGACAGGAATTACTTTTCTAGCACCCAGGGAACTCCCAGGGCCAGGCCCACCTCCACCCCAATGGAAGGCTGCTGCATCACTTACTTGGTAAGTTCACCACAGCGTCACAACCCTTGCCTGTGTCTCATCAGGAAGAAGAGCTCAAATCTCCCTTCAACCCCACCCTTTTCAAGTAAGTAAAGGTTTGGCAGCCATCTGTGAGGACTGGTGATTCTAGCCTAGAAACCCACAGATACCACTACCCAGCTCCTTCTCAGACACTTCTTTATCAAAGTTTTATTAGCCTCAGCTCAAGGTACCTCCATCTGGGCATCTCATTACAGAGCAAGGACACTTCAGCCATTTGTAACACCACTCCCACCCAAACAGGATTTTCAAGGACAGCAGCTGAAATGAGTTGCAAGAGAGCTATAAATCCACCTTGCCCCCTCTTTCCCCTCCTCCATGCATTTGCTCTCTTCAACCCACCTATTTCTTCGCACTCTGCAACTGGATTACTCCCATTCCTTAAATGCATCTCTGACATTCTCATCTCGAATGCTCATTTATTCGCCCTTCCCTTTGCCTGGAACTCATTCTCCCCAGCCAAAATCTATTTCCTGCCTTGAACTCCAATTGCACTTAATAGTCACCTATCTTTTGGCACTGGTCACATTAATTCTTCGTTACAATTATTCAAAAACATTTTTTCTCCTACTTATAAACTACCTATGTGACTTCAAAGTCAAGTACTAACAGTGGATATATATATATATCCACTTGATATATATATATCAAGTACTAACAGTGGATATATATACATATATATATACAATATGTGATAGTTTATGGAGATATTTGTGTTTATTCTCATTTCTGTGGGTAATTTCTTTCCCCCACCCCCAAGAAGATAGCCAGGCCTTAAATGTTCCCTAGTTTGAAGGCTGCTAAGTTTCAGATTCAAAAATCAACAGTTTCTAGCCACACAGAAGACAATGTCCAGAAATGGTTTTGAAAAGCATGGGCTTAGTAGGGAAACTGATCCCAAAGGGAAAGGAATGGGAGTGCTTTGAATGGGGAAAGCACAAATCTGTGGAGGGAAAGGTTAGAGAAAGCACCAGGTTTCTGAGAGTTTATGGGAGTAGAGACCTAGGCTCATTTGCATATAGCACCCCGGGATGAGGAGACTGCTGTGGGAGACTGTCCACTATATACCTTGGCCTTGAGAGCAGTGTTAAGGCTCTGTCTCTTTGAGCAAGTCTGGAATGATCCACTGTGAAGGGTCGGACAGAGGCAGGGGGATTAGCACTCATATCAGTAGAAGGAGCCATCCTAGTGATACAACACTGGATTAAGGACCTGGCCCCTTCCTCACTTTTTTGCGCAATGAACAAACTTAAGTCAGCGGAAAACAGCACTATATGTGAAGAGCTAAAAGCTTCATCTTTTAAGACGACTTCTCAGACCAACAATGGCTAAACTTTTAGAGCCTACTATATTGGAAACCATGGGATAGGACTTCTGGGGTTTCCTTCTTTGGTCGGGCGCCCTTTTCCTCCCTAGATTGCCGGTCTCCAATCTAAACCTTCCCTCTTAGTTCAAGTCCTCCAATAGCCTTCAGTCTTCCCACTGACCCGTCCTTCCTCGATTTCTCCCTCCAAGCTCCCCTTCCCCATCTCCACCCCTCATCCCGGAGTCAGATCTCCCTTAGTCGTCCCTCCTTCACCCCTGTTTCCCCGGTGCTCTGTCTCTTCCCCTTCCCTGTTCAGGCAGTCTCTCTCCTGTCTTCCTGCCCAGACCGCCCTCCCGTGACCCCCACTCTGGCTTCGGTTTATTTTCACACGTCAGTGACCCACCCCAAACCCCACAGAGCACAGCCCCCCTCCGCGTCTTAGCCGTTGGCGGGGGCGTGGCCCCGCGAGTAACAGGTCTCCCGCCCCACACTCCGCGGGCTCGCGCGCAGACAAAGACATTCCACAGCCCCCGCCCCTCCGCGCACTCGGCCAGAGGGGGAGGAGACACGTGTCCCGCTAGCGCCGAGTCACGTGGAAAAGAAAACGAACGAAGCCCGCGGCCACTCGCGCACGCGCACAAGACTCTGGCCTGGCGGGCTCGGAGGGAAAAGGGGAGCGGGGAGGCGACTTCTTCGGGCTCCGCGGCGGTGCGCAGGCGCCGTGGCCCGACTGGAGACTTTGTTCTCCGCGGAGAGACCCAAGGGCGGTGCCGGTGGCTGGTTGCGCACGCGCGCCGCCTCATTTCCGGTGCTCTCTTTCGCTGGGTCGCTCGGGTCGGCTTCGGTCGCTGTCGCTCCCGCTCTCCACCCCCGCCAACCGCCGCTCGGGCCTCTGCCGCTGCCGCGTCGCTTCCTCGATCCCTCGATCGCACATCCGCCCCAATGCAGCGCCGGGACGACCCCGCCGCGCGCATGAGCCGGTCCTCGGGCCGCAGCGGCTCCATGGACCCCTCCGGTGCCCACCCCTCAGTGCGTCAGGCGCCGTCTCGGCAGCCACCGCTGCCTCACCGGTCCCGGGGAGGCGGAGGGGGATCCCGGGGGGGCGCTCGGGCCTCGCCCGCCACGCAGCCACCACCGCTGCTGCCGCCCTCGGCCACGGGTCCCGACGCGACAGTGGGCGGTCCAGCACCGACTCCGCTGCTGCCCCCCTCAGCCACTGCCTCCGTCAAGATGGAGCCGGAGAACAAGTACCTGCCCGAACTCATGGCCGAGAAGGACTCGCTCGACCCGTCCTTCACTCACGCCATGCAGCTACTGACGGCAGGTAAGCGGGCCTCCCGGATCCCTCTGGGTCGCCTGGCCACCCGGGGGCATGGGCAGCAGTGGCTTTGTTCCGCCCGCTTCCCGCCCCCTCGGGGCCAAGGCAGTCGTGAACTACCCTTCTCTCTTTCTCATCCTGGGGAGCCTGGATTCCACACTCCCATCCCGGCCCTCGGTGCGAGGGAGAATTTCTAAGCTGCAGTGAAGGCCCGAAGGGGACTTGGCGATATCTTAGCGCAGAGATCTTGATGGATGCGCTGCGCTCCCCGCCCCTTTCCCGACCCTTCCCCCTCCCACTTCTTGCAGCTGCCCTGCGCCCCGAGTGTTCAGATTCTTCCAGAAATGAATCTTTATCTCCCAACCCCCCCCCCCCCCGCCAAAGGGAAAGCTTTCTTCATTGCGGGTGGCGGTAGACGCCTCTCCTGAGGGTGTAGGGGGTGAAGACAGCCCGAGCCGGGGAGGGACCGTGGGAGGGAGGGCCGAGGTGAAATGGGGTGAGGCTGGAGTGCCCTGTCCAGCGCGCCGCGGTCGCTGGGGGCCGGGTCGGACTTAGCGGAAACAGGAGCTTAAGTTGCTCGGAGGCAGGAGCAACCTGTGGGAATCGGAGCTTGAGGTTTTCCGAATCAGATTTCCGACTTCGGCAGATAAAATGATAATTGCTATAGAGCCAGAAGGCTGGACCCCTTTATTTTACAAGGTGTTGTTCATCAGAAGGGTAAAAATAACCCCAGAGACAGTGAAATGGGGTAGGAGGAGGTAAAGGGTGGTTTGCAGGACATTCCCCAAGATGGACAAAAACTGAGAGAAGTTGCAAGATGCTTGTACCCTAAAGGCTTGGTCTTCTTTTATTTCTTTTTGCCTCAGTAGTGAAATAGATGAGGAAAAGTAGTCTTTGTTCTCTGTAGACTAACGCTCCTTTCCTGCTCTGCACTGGCCGTTCACCTAGTCGCTCTGATTTCTCCCTAAAGCCGTCTGTTTTGCTCTCTCTTCTAGTTAAAACGTTGTTTTAGTTATTTTATAAGCAAGTAAAAAGTTGCGGCCTTCAACGCTAAATGAGTAGTTGGACTCATGGGCAAGGTTGATATAATGGACAGATCGTTCCCCTTTGTTCTCTATCTCCCTACATTGGTAAGGGGTCTTCACTTTTTAATGCAATGAACAAAGCTCGCTGTGGTCAAGAATAAGAACATTTGGATAAACTGCTTACATTTTCAATTGGGTGCTTTGCTGTTCTGTAACAGTCAGATTGTTTGAAACATTACTGTTCATTGTGTTCTTCTGGCAATCGTTTTGAAGACCAGGAGGACTTTTTTTATCTTTAGATTTTTCATGTTGTCTTGCATATAGCAAACACCAGGTGTTTGAATCTGAAAGCAAGTACATGCAGATTTAGGAATGGCAGGCTAAATGCTAAAGGTTGACTGGTAGTCTAATTTTTATTTCCTCTAATCTTTAAGCAGTCCAGGTTAAGTGAGTAAGAATAACAAACTTTAGAACTTAAAGGTGTTGGCTTGGGTTTGAAATTCTGACCCTTAATTAGTTACCTACTCTTGGGAAGTTTTCTGAACCTCAGTAACCCTATCTGGAAAGTGGGATGGTGAGTTGAGAGAATTAAATGTCATGTAAAAGTACTAGCAGCATTCCCTTTGGCCAAAATCAGATAATAACTTATCACCACGGTTTTCTTCTAATTGTAAATCCTTGGTACTGAATAACGTATGAAAACAAGGTATTTTTTTTGCCTTTCTGACCACACCAAGTGCCTAGTACAGTGTTTATCTTTCAAGTAAAAGGTGGTTTCTTAGAATAAGCATCAAAAACTGTTGATCCTTAAAAGTGACTTACAGGGGCACCTGGCTGGCTCAGTCAGTAGAACATGTGACTCTTGATCTTGGGGTTGTAAGTTGGAGCCCATGTTGGGTGTAGAGATTACTGAAAAATAATCTTTTTTTAAAAAGTTACTTAAAATTTTCACTCTTACTGCTTAAATTCTGTTACAAGAGAGTGCTCTTTAATAGTTTTTAACGGGCTTTTTTGGTGTTTGTTTTTTAATAAACTGAAATTTTAATTGGAGAATTGGGGCTGAGGTAATGCTAGCTCATTGAGAAAACAGACTTGGGGAATATGGATGCTGCTTAGCGTGGTTAAGTTCTGATATATATTGGACCTGGCTCTTTTTTTTTTTTTTTTTTTTTTAGATTTTATTTATCTGACAGAGATACAGCGAGAGAGGGAACACAAGCAGGGGCAGTGGGAGAGGGAGAAGCAGGCTTCCCGCTGAGCAGGGAGCCCGATGTGGGGCTCAATCCCAGGACCCTGGGATCATGACCTGAACCGAAGGCAGACGCTTAACGACTGAGCCACCCAGGCGCCCCGGACCTGGCTCTTAATGTATTTTTTAATGATCTGGAAAAGGGATTGTAGTGAAGTCAACCCACTGTGAGGAAGTGAGACTCTGAGAAGACAGAATAGTAATATTTAAACTCTGATAAAAGGGTGCCTGGGTGGCTTATTTGGTTAAGCGTCTGCCTTCAGCTCAGGTCATGATCCCAGTGTCCTGGGGATTGAGCCCAGAGCTGGGCTCCCTGCTCAGCAGGTAGTCTGCTTCTCCCTCTCCCTCTGCCCCTCCCCTCAGCTCATGCTCTATCTCTAGCTCTGCTCTCTCTCTCTCTCAAATAAATAAATAAAATCTAAAAAAACAAAACAAAACTCTGATAGGATACATGTAAGAAAAATATAGTTAACACTTACTGTGCCAGGCACTGGTCTGAGCACTTTATGTCAAATATTTAGTCTTTGTGACAATATTATGAGGAAGTTACTTTTTTTTTTTTTTTTTAAGATTTTATTTATTTGATGGAGAGCACGCACGCGCGCGCACAAACGGAGAGCAACAGGGAGAGGGAGAAGCAGGCTCCCCGCAGGGCAGGGAGCCCAACATGGAGCTCCATCCCAGGCTCTGGGATCATGATGTGAGCTGAAGGCAGGTGCTTAACCTACTGAGCCACCCAGGTGCCCCATGAGAAGTTACTCTTATCCTCATTTTTACAGACGAGGAAATCAAGGCACCCAGAGATTAAATAATTTGCCTACAGTAATAAAATTAATAAGCAGCATAACTAGGATTTGAAGTCAGTCTGAGTCTGGATCCATACACCTAACTCTCCCCACCCACTCCACCCCCTACTATATATAATACCTGCAAAAAATTGTAAACAAATTGTACTTCAAAAATATTTTTTACTACTTGGACAAAATACTACAATTTATTTGAATGCATTGGAGTGCTAGCTAACAGGTCAATAAAGATGATAATGCCAGAAGAAGAAGAAAGAAACCCAAAGAGCAGAGCCTAGCTCTTGGAACTGACTTTCCTCAGGCACCTCTGCTCATTTCCAAAGAGAGTCCTCAAGACCCAGACCACTCTTCCTTCAGCAGCCACATACCCCTTCCTGTCCCTTTCCCAGCTTTTTTTTTTTAAAGATTTTATTTTTGAGTAATCTCTCCACCCAATGTGGGGCTCAAACTTAGAAACCTTGAGATCAGGAGTCGTATGCTGTACTGACTGAGCCCCCCCAGATGTTCCCCAGCTTTACTTTATTTTGCACTTAATCAGCATCTGATGTACTATATATTGTAGTTATGGGTGTATTTGTTAACCACTCCTCCTTCACAGCTAGAATGTCAGCTCTACCAGGGCAGGGATCTTTTGTCTGCTTTGTTCACTGCTGTATCTCCTGTTCCTTGAAGAGTGCTGCACAGAACGGACTCTTACTAAATATTTGATGAACAGATACTCATCTTCATTGCATGATGGAAAAACATCAACACAGTTCTGAGAGATTTACATTTTGAATATAGACTTCTGTGTTAGCCAAATTGATACTCAGCTACAATGACAATTAAATGCATTTGCAGACATGCAAGGACTCCGTGTACCCATGCTTGTTTTCTGAAACAAAAATAATTTATCTTGTGTTAATATTTATGTAATAAACATACAATGCCTGTACGCATAACAGTGTTCTTTTTCTACTTTGTACAATTAGGAAAATATAAGTTTGTGTAAATGACTCAGGAGTAAGGAAATATTTTGAATAGATTAATCCCCACAAAATCTTGAAAATATACTTCGAAATCCATCTTTCAAAAGCACTCATTGGACATTTTAAAGACAGTCTAGTGAAACTTGAAAATAATTTATTTCGTGCACAATATGTTAGAGAAATAACTGTTTCGTCTATAGGGCTAGCAAAACCTATTAAAATTAGAAAGTGGAATTAGTTGCGAATAATTCTAGACCAAATACAAGTGTAAATAGTAGGATAAAAAGGCAGAGGTTCTCAGTATTTGCAACAATATCGTTGTTTACATAGGAAAATGGTCAGTGATGCAGCTGATTACAAGATAGAGATGTACAAATCAGTAGGTTTCTGATACATGAGCAGTAGCCAATTAGGAAAGAATTGACAAAATCTCGTTTTTAGAATAGTATCCAAAAAACTAAAAATTAAAAAAAATAGTATCAATTGCCTTGGGATAAGCAATAAAAATCAGTTCAAAATGTATGTGAATAATTATAAACAATAACATTAAATAATATTTAACCTTTGTGTAGAGCATGTAACTTGCTATGAGGTATGCTACTTATTCAGTCTTCCTGGCCATTCTACAAGGAAGAATTTTTATCTCAGTATTACACATGAGTAATATTGTGATCACATATTGTCAACTTAAAAAAAAAATCTTTTTTAAGATTTTATTTATTTATTTGACAGAGAGAGATACAGCGAGAGGGGGAACACAAGCAGGGGGAGTGGGAGAGGGAGAAGCAGGCTTCCTGGCTGAGCAGGGAGCCCGATGCGGGGCTCGATCCCAGGACCCTGGGATCATGACCTGAGCCTAAGGCAGACACTTAACGACTAAGCCACCCAGGCACCCCTCAAAATTTTACTAAAGGTGATAAAGGAAGATCTGAATGAAAAGAGAAATATGCCATGTCCTGGGGAAGTTGTGGGGTAGGGGGGTGAAAGTGGGGGGACTAGCATTATAAAGATGACAGGACTTTTTTTTTTTTTTTTAAGATTTTATTTATTTTTTAGAGAGCGAGCGAGAGAGAAACAGCATGAGAGGGGAGAGGGTCAGAGGGAGAAGCAGGCTCCCTGCTGAGCCGGGAGCCCGATGTGGGACTCGATCCCAGGACCCTGGGATCATGACCTGAGCCGAAGGCAGACGCTTAACCATCTGAGCCACCCAGGCGCCCAAGATGACAGGACTTTTAACATGTTGATTTTTTGCATTTCCCAAACTAATTCCAACAGGATTTATTTTTTTAAGAGATTTATTTATTTATCTTAGAGCACGAGTGGGAGGGGCAGAGGGAGAGGGAGAGAGAATCTCAAGCAGACTCCTCGCTGAGCTCGGAGCTGGTCTAGGGGATCGATCACATGACCCCGATGCAACCTGAGCCGAAACCAAGAGCCAAACACTCAACCTACTGCGCCACCCCGGCACCCCAACTGGATTTATTTTTTCAACCTGACATGTTGAATATAAAGTAGCTAGAAGAAGAAATGACGATAAATGAGAAAAAAAATTTGGAGACAGGAAAATAATGAAAATCTACAGTATTGACAGAAAATCAGTCAAACAAAACTTAGGGTTTGAGAGACTGAGAATTAGAAGGAACTCTTAAACATTGCTGGTGGAAGTGTGTATTGATACAACCACTCTGGATAACAGTTTAACATTTCATCTGAAAGTTAACTTTCAAATTCCTTAAAATTCAGCAACACCATTCCTAGGAATATGCCCAAAGAAACTTTTGTACATGAATGCCTCATTCATAAAATGGTGCACGTTGTTCACAAAATGGTGCAACTTGTTTCACCATTGACTGAAGACTGTGAGCTTCTCAAAATGAAATATTTATATAGCTGTGAAAATGAAAACTTAACAGCTACATGCAACAACATAGAGAAATCTTGGAGATCTAATGTTAGAAAAGCAAGTCCCATAAGGCTAGATACATACGGTACAATACTATTTTTGTAGAACATAATACTAGTGAGATTAAGCAAAATATTGTTAGCATACATTTTTCTCTGATAAAGCAGCTTTTTACAAAACTAAACATATGTTTACCATACGACTCAGCAATTGCACTCTTGGGCATTTATCCCAGAAAAATTAAAACTTAGTTTCGCACAAACCTGTGCATGAATGTTCAAAGCAGCTTTATTCATAATAGCCCAAAACTGAATACAAACCATATGCCTCCAATAGGTGAATAAACTGGTACATTCATACCATGGAATACTACTTAGCAATAAAAAGAAATGATAAATGCAACAACTTGGATGGATCTCAAGAGAATTACGCTGAGTAAGAAGAGCCAGTCTCTAAAGGAAACATATTGTATAATTCCATTAATTTAACATTCTTGAAAATACAAAATAATAGAGATGGAGAACAGATAAGTGGTTGCCAGTGTGAAGAACGGCTGGAGGGAGGGGCCTCTGGCCACAAAAGGGTAGCATGAGGAATCCTGGTGATAGAACTGTTCTGCACCTTGACTGTGGTGGTGCTCACATGACTGATTAAACTGCATAGAACTAAACACACATATAAGTGGGTGTAAAACTGATGAAATCTGAATAAAGCCAGTAGATTGTATTAATGTTAGTTTTCTGGTTATGATAACTATATTATATATGTGCGAAGTGTTATGGAGAAAACTGGGTGAAGGGTATATGAGATCTTTTATTTCTTACAACTGCGTATAAAGCTACAATTATCTCAAAAAAGGGGGGCGGGTGTCTGGGTGGCTCAGTTGGTTAAGCATCTGCCTTCGGATCAGGTCATGATCTCGGGGTCCTGGGATTGAGCCCCACTGCAGATTCCCTGCTCACTGGGGAGTCTGCTTGTTCCTCTCCCCCACTTGTATGCACTCTTTCTCTAAAATAAATAAGATCTTTAAAAAAGCAAAGAAAAGCTCTAAACTCTAAATTATATCGTAAGAAAGAGATTCAGGAGACCCTGGGCAATATGTCATAACAGGGTTTGCCACTATCCTGGAATGTGAGAATTGAGCCCTTCAGAGGGCTCTTTACTCAGACTTCGGGGGATTTTTCTGAACCATAGTATCTTTTCCTAGGGTGCTAATCTATGGCTTTCATCAGATTCTCAAAGGGGCCCATGACCCCAAAAAAGTTTAAGGACCGATTGGTCTCTGCTCTTGCTTAAAACAGTTAAATAATTTGATGAATAAAAAGAATGGAGTTTTTTTATACAAAGACAGTAAACTTACTGGACTTGTGATTCCACAAGGTGGGTACCAACAGAAAAGATACAGGGCAGAGAATTACAAATTTGGGGATGATAAAGTCATATGAAGGTATAGGGCAGAGAATTATAAACTTGGGAATGATAAAAGTAATGAATCATTGAGGGTGTTAATGGTACGTTTCTTTCATTCAGTAAACATTTATAGATGCCTATTGTGTATGAGACATTATACTAAAGATGGCAGGTACTCAGTTTAGGGGCACCTGGGTGGCTCAGTCGTTAAGCATCTGTCTTCAGCTCAGGTCATGATCAGCTTCAAAACTCCTGCTCTTTCCTCTGAGATGTGCATTTAAAAAGCAATCCTTAGCAGCTCTTTCTGCCCACGGGTCCTGTCCCCATGCTTTAACAAAACCACCTTTTGCACCAAAAAAAGAAAAAAAGAAACCTCATCCTTTAGAGCTTACAATCTGATTGTGGTAAGACCTACCAAAAAAGGAACGGTTAAATCATAGTAAAAGATAGAGTAAAAGAAATGCCACAATATTAGTTGAATTTGCTCTGACTGATGGAAGGAGTGACCTGGGTTTAAGTACCTGCTGTGTCACTAACAAGTTTTGTGATGAGTTATATAACTTTTCTGAACCCAGGTTTTTGCACTTGTTAAATAAGGATAGTCTTGGTTATAAAGACAAAATGAAACAATAAATACAAAATTCCTGACACACAGAGACACTGGATGAAATACGATTTTTGTAAGCAGCTGTCTAGAAAACAAATGGGTCACCTCTCTGTGTTGTTTACACTTTAGCTTTCCTTTCTTTGGCTCTTGGGACAGCTAAGGTCTCTAGAGGCCCAAGCAAAGATCACTTAAAGGAATTAGTCTCAAAAAAGTTGTCTAGAAAGTACTGTTGCCTGAGGGTTAAACCATTTTTAGGAAGCTTCTCCTTGATTTTTTTTTTCTTCCCAATACAACCTACTCCAAGCTCTCCAAGAAAAGTAAGGCCAAGGAGAGAAATAGAGAATTGGAAAAGAAAAGAAAAGATCAGGCTACTGAACATCTGAAGCACCCACAGAGTCCTTTCATGGACTTTAATCACATGACTGTCTGAGGGTATAAACTGTACCCAAAATTTTACAAAATCAATTCTTCCTTGCTTAAGTAAAGCCCCCCCCCCCCCCCCACTTTAGAAACTCTTCATCGAAAGGCAGTGATAAAAGCATGAGGTTTGAAGTTAGAAAGCCTGGGTTTTGATCCTTATTCTGGTACTTTAACAGCTTTGTGATTTAGAAACTTTTTTCTGAGTTTGTTTCCTCATTTGTAAAATGGGGATGGTACCAGCTACTTCACTGAGTTATTTTGTAGGATAAATGACGTAATATTTGTACAGTATTCGATACATAGTAGACACTGAATGAATATTCAGTCCTTTCCCTTCCAAACATGGAAGATGAGCCCTCTTGAGAAGACTTCAAGTTGCCTCTTTGTGTTTTGCTTTCTAGGCTAAACTCCTCTGATTCTTTTATCTTTTTAAAGCTGTTTTATTTAAATCATCCTTCCGGAACTTCTCTAAAAATGCTTTAATATTCTTTTAAAAATTGTGAGATAAACTGGACAAAGGGATTCTAATTAAGATATGATTAGTGCAAAATATAACAGAAAGATCCATGTTACAGAAAGGCCTTAAATTTACAGGGTGCATTACATTGCATAAAAACCTTTCTCCTGGGTTCAGTTTTTGCAGCTCTCCTTCCTGTAGGAGTACAACAGATTAACAGGCTTTGAGTCTTATCTTGCACTGGCCAAGTAAAGTTTCTGGAAAGTGCTATAAAATATAGCTGAATGGCCTAACTAGATGGTAGCAATTAGGACACACAGAGAGACATTCAAAATGAAGCATGTAATTTGTCCCACATTTTTAGAAGCTCTTTGGTGATGTTTTCAGATCACAAATGTGGCATCTTTGTTCCTAGGATTTTTGAGGATTGAGTACCCATTTTTTCAGCCTGGAAACTCAAGAAGAGATGTATTCAGGGGCGCCTGGGTGGCTCAGTCGTTAAGCGTCTGCCTTCGGCTCAGGTCATGATCCCAGCGTCCTGGGATCGAGCCCCGCATCGGGCTCCTTGCTCAGCGTGAGGCTTGCTTCTCTCTCTCCCATTCCCCCTGCTTGTGTTCCCTCTCTCGCTGTCTCTCTCTGTCAAATAAATAAATAAAATCTTAAAAAAAAAAAAGTAGTAGTATTCAGAGATGGTAGGCTCAAAACTAGTGACTAGAAAAAGCTAATATTAGCAGTTAAGTGGGAGGGCAGAATAGAGGTCAGGATATACCACCAGTAAAACAGCAAACAAATAGGGTGTTGAATGAAGCATTTAGTCTGTTAATTTTAAAGTCAAATTTGTTCTCTTTCAAGCAATGAAACATAGGAGTGTGAAGAGCACTGTCATCTACAGTTCTTCTCATAGGAGTAAAGGTTTAGTTAAGAATATTTACAATATGGGGGGGGCGCCTGGGTGGCTCGGTCAGTTGGATGTCTGCCTTCAGCTCGGGTCATGGTCTCGGGGTCCTGGGCTCGAGCCCCACGGCAGGCTCCCCCGGAGGGGTCTGCTTGTCCTTCTCTCCCTGCCCCCACTCCTGTTTTCTCTCTGCCTCTCTCTCTCTCTCTCTCTCAAATAAATAAAAAATTAAAAAAAAAGAATATTTACAGTATGGGGTGGGACACTGGGTGGCTCAGTCGTTAAGTGTCTGCCTTTGGCTCAGGTCATGATCCCAGGGTCCTGGAATCGAGCCCTGCCCCTTACTCAGTGGGGAGTCTGCTTCACCCTTTCCCTCTGCTGCTCTCTGTCTCTCTCTGTCAACAGTTTTAATTGTCAGAAAGCAAGGGAGTATGTGCTTTTGGGCATAAACAGGTCAGCTCACCATATTCTATAACATCTGAAATTAGGCTTTTTAATAAGCAGAAGCCTTCAGTTTGAAATTCTGAACTCTTATGAAGTCTGTCAGAATCAAAGTGACTTTCCTTCATCTGTATACTTCACAGCTGGACTTAATCTAAACAGTTTTTGGGTTTTTTTTAAAAGATTTTATTTATTAGAGAGAGAGAGAGATCACAAGCAGGCAGGCAGGCAGGCAGAGGGAGAGGGAGAAGCAGGCTCCCCACCGAGCAGGGAGCCCGATGCGGGGCTCGATCCCAGGACCCTGGGATCATGACCTGAGCCGAAGGCAAACGCTCAACCGACTGAGCCACCCAGGCGCCCCTAAACAGTTACTTTTAAAAACTGTTAAAGGTATGGGTTTACACACTGTGTTTGAAGTAGTATATCTTTTTTTTAATATTTTATTTTTAAGTAATCTCCACACCCAACATGGGTCTCGAACTCACATCCCCGAAATCAAGAGTCGCATGCTCTACCAACTGAGCCAGCCAGGTGCCCCTGAAATAATACATCTTTATACCTTAAACCAGTGGCTTTCAAAGTGTGGTTCCTAGATCAGCAATATTAGCATCACCTGGTAACTTGCTAGAAATGCAGATTCCTAACACAAATCCCAGACTGGGGTTGGGGCCCAGTTGAACAAGCCCTCCAGGTGATTCTGATGCATACTGAAGTTTGAGAACCCTTACCTTAAAATTATAGAAGATAGAGGGGTGCCTGGTCAGCTCAGTCAGTTGGGCGTCCAACTCTTGCTTACAGTTCAGGTCATGATCTCATGGTTGTGAGATCAAGCCCTGCCTTGTGTTCCCCGATTAGCCAGGAGTCTGCTTGAGATTCTTTCCTTTTCCCTCTGCACCCCTCCTTCCTACGCTAGGACACACTCTCTCTCTCTCTCAAAATCTTTTAAAAAATTATAGAAGAGGGGCGCCTGGGTGGCTCAGTCGTTGAGCGTCTGCCTTCGGCTCAGGTCATGATCCCAGGCTCCTGGGATCGAGCCCCGCATCGGGCTCCCTGCTCAGCCAGGAAGCCTGCTTCTCCCTCTCCCCGTCCCCCTCCTTGTGTTCCTGCTCTCGCTGTCTCTCTCTCTGTCAAATAAATAAATCTTTAAAAAAAAAAAAAATTATAGAAGAAAAAATTACAGAAGATAGAAACATAGTATGGGGATAATATATAAGGAGAACATTCTGCATTTTTGTTTTTAAGATTTTATTTATTTATTTGACAGAGACACAGCGAGAGGGAACACAAGCAGGGGCAGTGGGAGAGGGAGAAGCAGGCTTCCCGCGGAGCAGAGAGCCCGATGCGGGGCTCGATCCCAGGACCCTGGGACCATGACCTGAGCCGAAGGCAGACGCTTAACGACTGAGCCACCCAGGCGCCCCTATTTGTAACATTTTATTTTTATTTTTTTATTTTTTATTTTTTTTTAAGGTTTTATTTATTTATTTGACAGAGAGAAACACAGCTAGAGAGGGAACACAAGCAGGGGGTATGGGAGAGGGAGAAGCAGGCTCCCCGCGGAGCAGGGAGCCTGATGCGGGGCTCGATCCCAGGACCCTGGGACCAGGACCTGAGCCGAAGGCAGACGCTTAACGACTGAGCCGCCCAGGCGCCCCTATTTGTAACATTTTATATCTTAAAAGATCAGAAGCAAATATAGCAAAATATTCAAATATTAAATTTTTATCTTGGGGGTTATATTATTAACTGTACTTTCTGAAAGTTTGCAATAGTTTATAATTACTTGTTAAAATTTTATTTTATTTTTTTATTTTTAAAGATTTTATTTATTTATTTGACAGAGAGAGACACAGCGAGAGAGGGAACACAAGCAGGGGGAGTGGGAGAGGGAGAAACAGGGTCCCTGGATGCCGGGCTCTATCCCGGGACTCCGGATCATGACCTGAGCCGAAGGCAGACGCTTAACGACTGAGCCACCCAGACGCCCCTGTTCATTGTATATTTAAATTACTGACCTTTGTTCATAAAGATACGACTTGGTGCTTTTTTTTTGTTTGATGTAGACTTTATTTTTAGTTCATTTATCCCCTTTTCCCCATCTCTCTGCATTGGTTTTGTTAAATTCACTTATTCTTGAGAAACACTTGATGGCTCTGGTGTAGAGGCTTCAGGTGGGGCTGGAAGAGCAAACTGCTTTCATGAGAAGCAGCCTTTGCGTTTCCTAGTCAACTCCATATGTCTGAAGTATTTGGTCTTCTACTATGTTATTGCTTTATGCAGACTTGGAACTTTGCATCTAGATGCCAGAACAAACTAAATTGTGTTTGTCTTATCCAGAGATTGAGAAGATTCAGAAAGGAGATTCAAAAAAAGACGATGAGGAGAATTACTTGGATTTATTTTCTCATAAGAACATGAAGCTGAAGGAGCGGGTACTGATACCTGTCAAGCAGTATCCCAAGGTAAGGCATAAAGTGCCTCACTCACTTCGTTGTCTTTGTAGGTGTGAGAGCCATGGGCTGAAATAAAGACTTCTGGAAATTGTGATGCATCAGGTCCTTGAGCCTGTGAAGCTTCTCTCCCATACTTGCAGTACTTGTTTCTGGCAATTGAAACATCTAAGTCTAGATCTAACAGCATACCTATAGCTAGGAAGGAAATATAATCAACTTTTTATTACCAAAAAGAGTTTCTTTCTCAAGTGTTTGTTCAGGCTCCAAGTTCAAAGGAAAAAATTGAAGAGTTGCCCTCTGTCGAAAGATTGACGTGGGGGGAAAAGATTGACGCAAAATCTAAATACAGGAAATGTAACACAAATCCTTGACTAGGTGAAGTTAATTTTATTTCTTACTCAGTGTTTTACTTCTAAATAAATCCTTTCTTGTTTTTTCCTCCTCCTCCTCCTTTTTTCCGTTTTTTAAGGGAAGAAATTAGTTCTATTTAGTTGACGAAACAAGTACTACAAAAGAATGCCATATGTCTGTTTTGTTCTGAGGTCACTGCCTTAAAAATACTTATGTGTGTTGAAGTACTAAGGGTTGCAGTGTGATAATTTGGAAAGAGCACCAGACTACATCAGGAAACCCAAGTTCAAGTCTAGGAACTGCTACTTTCTAGTGTAATGTTAGACTATTCACTTTTTTCAGTCTATCCTCAGCATATCCTTCAGTAAAATGGGAATGGTAATACGCCCCCAATTTTGCAGGGTTGTTGAAGATCAAATGAGATAATACATGTGGAAATGTTTTATAGGAACATGTATATTGAGAAATCTATTTTTATTTTCTGTCAGTTCAATTTTGTGGGGAAGATCCTCGGGCCACAAGGGAATACAATCAAAAGACTGCAAGAAGAGACAGGTGCAAAGATCTCTGTGCTGGGCAAGGGCTCAATGAGAGACAAAGCCAAGGTAAGCTCCTGTCAGTGAGGCAAGAAGACAATGCCTTCAAGAAGCCAGCACTTGCACAGAATGTGAATCCCTTAAATTTGTGTTGGCTGTAAGAGATTATAGACCAGGTTAACTTACTTGTTTGGCAACCCTGGAAGAGCCTAGGTGTGCCCTGGTGATTGTTTCTTTCCTCACTTTTGACTGCATAGTAATGGAAGCAGCAGTAGCAACTTTCACATTTGTAAGCATTTGTCTATGAAAACTTGGAAAGGGAGCTGGATATACTAAAACTGATCCAGACGAAAGACACTAAAATGTGAACAGCATTTTCCCTTTCCAGTAACATAGAAAAGTGAGAGCAATAATGTTTTGAGTGCAGGTGAGTCTGAGAATTAGTTGTTTGGGTTTTTTAATAGCCTGCTGGAATGTAAAGAACACTAAAAGAAAGTATTTCTTTTTTTTTTTTTTTTAAGATTTTATTTATTTATTTGACAGAAACACAGCCAGAGAGGGAACACAAGCAGGGGGAGTGGGAGAGGGAGAAGCAGGCTTCCCGCTGAGCAGGGAGCCCGATGTAGGGCTCGATCCCAGGACCCCAGGATCATGACCTGAGCCAAAGGCAGATGCTTAACGACTGAGCCACCCACACACCCCTAAAAGAAAGTATTTCAAAAGGAACCATGAGTAATCCTGACAACAGAACCTAATGCTGATTTTTTTTTCATGTCATAGCCCCATGGGCTTTGTATTCTTCATAAGTTTCAAAAAAATTCCTATCAAGACAGAAGAGTCTTAGCTTTCTAGAGTTAGCTTTTTAGATGAGACATATCAGGTACAGCCTAAAAATTTAGTCATTCAGGGCTCTTTTTTGCAGCCTAAAGTGACAAACATTGTTTTCTCAGAGCCTCTTCTTTTGTCCACTCACATTTCTCATTAGATGAATACACTTAGGGCTGAAGTATGTTATTCTACCTAATGAGATTTACTTGAGAGTTTCTTCACTCTATCCTGACTTTTTTCCTCCCCTAGGACTCCCCAGACCATATAAGCAAATAGGAAGAGCTGGTGCTGGGACACCTGGCTGGCTTAGTAGAGCATGCGACTCTTAATCTCAGGGTCATGAGTTTGAGCCCCACAAGGGGGGTAGAGATTACTTAATAAATTTAAAAAGTTTAGGGGCACCTGGGTGGCTCAAGTCAGTAAGCATCTGACTCTTGGTTTCGGCTCAGGTCATGATCTCAGGGTTTGTGAGGTCAAGCCCTGCTTTGGGCTCCGCGCTAGGCATGGAGCTTGTTTAAGATTCTCCCTTCCCCTCCCTTGGCTCCCCCCATAAATAAATAAACTTACTTATTTATTATTTAAAATAAAAAAAAAAAGAGCTGGTACTTAACAGCACTACCTGGGATTTAAAAGCAAATGCTTGGCAGTGAATGAATGCACGCATGCTTGGCAAACAGCTGATATCTGAATGAAGACTGGAATTAAGTTTCTCTCTTCAGGGCCCCTGGGTGACTCAGACGTTAAGCATCTGCCTTCAGCTCAGGTCATGATCCCAGGGTCCTGGGATCCAGCCCCGCGTCGGGCTCCGGGCTCAGCGGGAAGGAAGCCTGCTTCTCCCTCTCCCTCTGCCCCTGCTTGTGTTCCTTCTCTCACTGTGTCTCTCTCTGTCAAATAAATAAAATCTTTAAAAAAAAAAAAAGTTTCTTCTGTACCTTCTAATAAGAGCTGCAGTGAATACACCAGGAATTCAAGACAGTGGTTAACTTTTAGTAGCAGACTGATTACAGGTTTAGCAGGTTGTGTGAATTACTATTCTCCAGACCTTGTTTTGCTTTCTTTTTACACTTTGCTGTTTTTCTTAGATTTTTAGGTTATTTCTTGCTGTCTCTTTGGGCTGGAGGTATCAGTGTCATTTTCTCCCATTCCATGTGATGTGATGTTTTTCTGCATTTTTCCATAGGAGGAAGAACTGCGCAAAGGTGGAGACCCGAAATATGCCCACTTGAATATGGATCTGCATGTCTTCATTGAAGTCTTTGGACCCCCATGTGAGGCTTATGCTCTTATGGCCCATGCTATGGAGGAAGTCAAGAAGTTCCTAGTACCAGTAAGGAAATCCACATCCTATATCTTTGAGCAAGAGAGAACTGGGATCTTGTGCTGTTGCTAATAAGGCAGGGGTTCTTAATCACGAACTCTGCATAACCTGAAATTGCGTACCAAATTCTGTATTTATGTTCATTTTTCTGAAGTAGTGTGTTACTTGTACCTAGTTCTCAAAACACTGTGCCCCAAAGCCACTCTACCGTCCTTGTCTAATGTGGTTTTAGTTATATACCAGGATCTGTTGTTAGTATCTTAGGTCCACAGTGTGTCTGGCATCTTAACATCTGGTTAACAAAGATTTAACAGAGTCTTCACTAAGTGTGTTGGTATTAGTGTGGAACCAGGAGGTTATGATAAGACAATGGCTAAGATGGTCATAAACCCCCTGTACTCAAGGGTTTACGTTCTAGACTCTAGAGAGTGTAGAACATAACAGCAAGAGCCTTCTAGCATCCAATGTTAATAGACTAAATTTTGACCAGGGTGCATTCAGGGCTTTCTCTCCTGGAGGAATTTCTCACATAGAGTTTGATTTGAAAGAGGCATAATTGTTATAGGCTTGACTGTTGATGATACTAAACAAATAGGTGTGCAGTTCCTTTCAGAGTGTAACTGAGGCCCACGAAGAGTTGGGACAGACCAGGTTACCTGTCTTGCTTATTACCACCTGGTCAGAGGATCCATTCTTTGAATAAGTAGAAAATGGTGTGATTTTTGCTCAGCAAGACCTACTAGTTGTCAGAATTAACATACTACAGTTGAATATTTAATAACCAAGGATGAATCTGGAACCTTAGGAAGTGAGAAATACTCTTAACTAGAATTGAGTAAGCATCCTGTTTTCATCACTAAAACTAAGAGGAGTGAGATACAGTTCTTGGTTTTCTTGTGAACGCAAAATGAGGAGTTGGAACTAAATGTGGTGTCAGAGGATGTGAGAATTGATAGAGCAGAAATTTATAGGCAGTGTGTACCTATAATGCTGAGCTCTAAGAATTCCAACACTGTCTCAGATGTCTCAGCAGCTGCTTTGCTTCCAAGTACCTCGTCTTCGTTAGAATGTTCAAACATGAAACATACAATTTAAAATATCCTAGAGAAGACCTCAGAGCTGGTAAATTTTCCCTTGAGAGAGTTCTTTTTACTCTTTTTGAGGTGTTCTATTGAAGCATCCTGAGCCACCCAGTTTCTGAAGGACTGTAGGGGAATGCCCATCTCCTCTTTATCTTTACTCTCAGCATATTTCTCAAAAGGAATAGCTTTACAAGGCTTTCATGTAAGTGGTCTTCTAAAAAGATACCTGCCAGGCATATCTGGGTTTCCTCAGTGTTGGTGTAGCATTTGGAAGAATCTAGGCAAATGGGCTGTCATTGGTCACTTGATTCTCCAGGGTGGGTCTCAAGCAGCAGTAGTGTGTAAGGTAGGAGGAGGTGAAAAGTTGGGGTGGGGGGGCATCTCTCTGGTGACTAGAATCTTCTATTCTTGAAGCTCTATCCACCTGGGATATATAAAAAAGCATGGAGTATTAAAACTGAATGGCTCTCATCAGGAAATATGTGAAAAGATTTGCAAATGGCATTTGACTCAATTCTTCCCTCTTGTGAAGAAAAAAAAAAGTGAGCCTATTTTTGCATCCATGACCAGAGCCTCCGTTTTCCCCTTAGAACCATTAACTGTACCAGAGAGGCTTCCTGGTACAGTAGGAAGAGCACTGGACTGGGACCTTTATCCGCGTCATCTTGGACAAGTTATTATTTCACTTTTCTGAGCCTCAGGTTCCTTGTTCATCCCAAACATTTGTTAAGTATCTGGTAGGTGCCTAATACTCTGCTTGGGTCTGAAGTTACAAAAATGGCTCCTTTCTCACAATCTAGTGAGAAAGACAATTCTAGAATGACGTGGTAAGTGCTTGGGTAGAGAAAATTACACAGTGCCGTGGAAAAAGAGGAGGGAGTGGGGGTGGCATCAAAGAAAGTTTTTCAAAAGAGGTAATATTTTAGATTAAGTCTTGTAAGAATGAGTTAGTCTCTCAGGTACACAAAAAAGGCAATGTAGTCCAGTAATTCAAAGCCTAGATTTTGGAGACAGATAATTCTGAATTCACATCAAGTCTGCCACTTACTAGCTTTATGTCCTTAGGCTGGTGGGCTTTATATGCCCTGATTCTTTTTTCCCAACTGTAAAATGGGAAGACCTGCCTACTTACTTCAGGGTTATCTTGAAGATTAAACTGCAAAATCTATAGAGAGGTTATTGTAAAGTGTCCAGTATGTAGAGCTTAATTAACGGTAGTAGCTTTTACTATCCTAGGAAGAGGAAGCTATTTGCAAGAATGGGTGTATAAGTATGCCAGGTTCTGAACTACAAGTTGTTCCACATGGCTTGAAAGGAGGTTATCCATGGAGAGTGGCTGGAAGTGATCTGGAGAGCTAGGTAGGGACTAATTATGAAGATCTTCAGCTGAATAATGAGGGATGTGCCATCAGGACTTTCCTCGAAGAGGTGACAGGTAGGGTGCCATTTGACTTCAGAGAATGCATGACCTGAGACTTCATCCAGGCATTCAGAGCTGGTCTTAGTATCCAAGGCTTATGTGGGCTGGACAGCTTCTCAGCAGAAGGTGGAGATGTGGCCCAGTAATCCTTATTATCTTTCATTTGCAGGATATGATGGATGATATCTGCCAGGAGCAGTTTCTAGAGCTCTCCTACTTGAATGGAGTACCGGAGCCCTCTCGTGGACGTGGGGTGCCAGTGAGAGGCCGAGGAGCTGCACCTCCTCCTCCACCTGTTCCCAGGTAAAAATAATGGAGACAACTAGAAACAGGATGTAAATTTGACCAGTACCGTTTCTCTCTTAGTGGTGCTCTTATCTGCAGCTTAGAAGGGGGCCTCAGGATTGGAATAAGTAGATCTTAGGTACTTTGGCCATAGTCAAGTGCAGCAGTCCTGTCGAAACTTTTGGTCTTTTAATTTTGGACAGTTCTAGCATTTTAAAATGGTCTCTGGCTTTAGAATTTTGCCTTTTGTGACTGACCTTTATGGAGTGTTCAGACTTTCCATCATCCGCTGATGAAATATTCATAGGTCTGCTATGGAACCTGGGGAGTCTCCGGGATGGGTCTTTTACCCACCCATATATTCCTTTGTGGGTTTTTTTGGGGATTTTGCTTGTTTTTTCCCCTGTATTTTAATAATAGTTTACTTAAGGCATTGTGAAATCTGTCTAGCTCCAGAATTTGCAAACAGATCTGAACATGAAAGTATTATCTGTGTATTAAAAGCTCCATTTAAAATAAATTTTCTTTTTGCAGGGGCCGTGGTGTTGGACCACCTCGGGGGGCTTTGGTGCGTGGTACACCAGTGAGAGGAGCCATCACCAGAGGTGCCACCGTAACTCGAGGAGTGCCACCCCCACCTACAGTGAGGGGTGCTCCAGCACCAAGAGCACGGACAGCAGGCATCCAGAGAATACCTTTGCCTCCACCCCCTGCACCAGAAACATATGAAGAATATGTAAGAAATTTGAACAGTGTGCCATTTCCTAACACCTAGAAGGTTGCCAAAGGAAGTTGAGTGATAGGGCATTGGCCCTTGATGTAGGTGGCAGGGACTACCTATAAGATCTGGAGTCCGGTCTCTTCTTTTGCAGTGAATGTGAAACTATGAAAAGATTTTTCCATTTTAAGCATAGTTGACTATGTGTGAATAGATTAAACAGGAAGTAGGCTGTGCCTTGATAAATACACAGTGTTTTAGTAAGGGGTCTTTCCACTAGTACTACTGATAATGCTCAAGTTCAACATTTTACCTTGTTTCCTGCCCACAATTTGAAGGGTGGTTTGGTTTGGTTGGTGGTTCAGTCTTATTTCTTTCTTTTTTTTTAAACCCTTTCTCTGTCAACTATTCCCCAGTGGGTGTTAATTTTGGAGGAAAATTCTGCATTCTGTTAATCTAGAAGCCTACCGTCCTCCCATGGGATGTAATTACCTTCCCTACTCTGTGTGATTCTGACTTTCTATTTCATTTTATTTGTTCTAGGGATATGATGACACATATGCAGAACAAAGTTATGAAGGCTACGAAGGCTATTACAGCCAGAGCCAAGGGTAAGTTAGGCAATAGAAGTGCTACTTCATGTCCTAGGGATGGATGGAAGGAGTTGGAGCGACCGAGAGATTTAGGTAGCACACATCTAAGGAGCAGTGTGGTTCCCGTTTAGGGGGTATCTCTGCTTTCCACGTCTGCAAGGCACACAGATCTGTAAGCTTAGATAACTGAGTCTTAATTTATAGTATAGAATCTGGGAATAGCAGATGAAAAATTCCTGAGCTGTGACCACATGGAAATGAAGGGAAAATGCCTTTAAATTGTTTTGATGTATTATTGCCACACTAAAGGTACATAAAAGTTTAAAAGGAAGCTAGAATCCTACTACCATAACTTACGTTATTTTCTGCACTTGTCTTAAATAACGTTTTTGTGTATATGTATTTTATCTGTGACTGATTGAAAAAGTATTTCAAAATCGTACAGTGGGGACAGAACAGCATGTTTGTTTATTCTCTTCCAGTGAGCCCTGTAAATGTATGTGTGTGTGTGTGAACACTATGATTAAGATGGTCAGTTTTGGATTGTGCTTTTCCACTTTAAATTATGTGGTATCCATTTTTCTTTGCTATGATGGTAAATTTTTTTTTTTTGGTTAAATACATAGCACATACGTGTTTTGGAAATATTTTCTGGTTTGGAGATGGGGCAAAATGAGCATTTTCCTGTCTTACACATGTAGTAAAATGCCTGAAATGTGGGAAGAAGGAGAAATGGAAATAGAGTTACTCTGTCGCTCTCTAACACTCTGTCTTTGGCTTTCAGGGACTCAGAATATTATGACTATGGACATGGGGAGGTTCAAGATTCTTACGAAGCTTATGGTATGTCTTTATTTCCATGGTGGGCAGAGTGTGCAAGTAAGGGCCTGCACGAGTGCTAGTGGCTGGACTATTGGGGGCCACCGGGCACACACCCAAAAAGGAGCCTTTAGAAAGCTGAGATGTTGGTAGATGTGACAGTAGCCGTCCCATTCTTATTGAAATTGTGTGGTGTGCCGGGAAATAGGAGTTCTTAAGGTGAGATGGAGTTACTCTTGGAAAGCTAAGCAGATGTCTTAAACTAGATGTCTGTTTGGCCTGGTTGGAGCTGCAAACTTTTAAGCTGATGTTGATCTTTTTCTACTTTAGACCAGGAGAGATTGCCAGGCCTAGGTCATGTTGCAGGGCCTTTGCTGTTGGTGCCTACGCCACATTGGTACATACTAAGAACTTCATCATATCCAATTTTATTCTCCAGCCCCACCACATTTTTTTTCTTTGAGATTTTATTTATTTTGCGTGAGAGAGCGAGTGTGCTTAAGTGGGGGGCAGGGGCAGAAGGAGAGGGAGAACCAGACTCCTCACTGAGCAGGGAGCCCAATGCAGGGCTTAATCCCAGGACCCTGGGATTATGACCTGAGCTGAAGACAGATCCTTAACCGACTGAGCCACCCAGGCACCCGGCCCCACTTCATTTTTAAGAGCAATTTTGGATCTCATTGAAAAGAATCTCAGTGTAGAGGAAATGTTAGCTGAAAGGGAACTAGATGGCAAGTAGCTAGCGAAAAGCAGGTTGAGTGCAAGAATCGTGCCTGTCAGTCTCAGATCTGAGATGGTAGGGGCTGGGGCCAATTCAGGGCAGTACTGGCACCAAGCTCCTTACTGGCTTGGAGACATCTCAACTCAGTCCTTGATCCCAGGAGAGCTCTAGCGGCTGAAATGGCAGCAGGACCAAGCTGTCTTCCCTGAGGTTTAGTTGAAAACACATTGCTCAAGAGTGTCCTCAAGAGCCAATTATGACCCCATGTTAATGGGCCCCAGAGGGAGTGCCATGCGGCAGTGGGTGAGGGAGAGCAGCCTTTTAAACGCAAGGTATTTTCAGCATACCTGAGGGAGCTCCAGAGTCCTTGGCCAGGGGCTCAGCAGTTGACAGTTCATCTTAAGACGCTAGTTAACAGTGTCGTGTGTCCCCCCTTCCCCCACCTTTGCCTAGCTGAAAAGGGCGTAGGGAGCCTCTTGGAGCTCCCACAGACAGACAAGCTGAGCTTAGCTCCTCAGCTCAGTATGTAGTAGCCAGTCAGCTGCTTGCCTAGGGAAACTCTTTTTACCAGTTCTAGCTAAAGGGTCCTGGACAGTTGCCATCAGTAACACTGCACTGCTCTGCTTCCAGAGTGGCTGGTAGGCCACTATTCAGAAGGGCAGTGGGATTGCCCCAGGGTATTTCCCTCCCATGGGCGAGGCAGCACAATGGGGCCTCTGTATGTGTTTGACTGAATTACATTTCTGTTTTGCCAGAGAAGAGACTGGACTGAAAGAGGCCGGCTGCCTCTCTTGCTCCTGGTGTGTTGTTGCACAGTTAATCGGTTATGATTTCTGCCTTTATAAACAGAATTACAAAAATAAACTGTCTTTTTAGGACCAGAAGCCACTTGGAAAGTGATGGATGTACCTGTTATACTAAGGGTATAAACAGGCTTAGATAGGGCTCTGTGGGACTTCAGGTCCATATAGAGGCTTTAGACCTTTAGTGAATGCAGGCAGCTGGAGAAATATACATCAGGAATGAACTGGCATGGGTAAAGTATGGGGGCGAGTGGGAAGAATAAGCTCATAAACGCAACTCCTTTTCATAAGAGGTCAGCTATAGAAGTAAGTGATCATTTCCCTCAGGCTTTTCCTTGTAACAAAGGAAAGCCATTTGAGGATGTCAACCATGTTGTCTGGCTTCTCTGGACTATTGCATGAGAAAGGAAACCGTGAATTCTCCATGTCATTGCTATAAACACATTGAATTATACTTCCCTCTGCCAGAGCAGTGGACCAGCTCTGCTGGTGGGGAAGCCTCATGAAATGTGGCCCTTGCTTGCTTCTCCCAGAGAGCCAGAGGACACTTTTCAACAGGGAAACCTGACTTGCTGTTGGAAAGGGAGCTACCTGCTTCCAGTCTGAAAGACTTCCCAAAGTTGCCACATGACCTGAGGCTTTCTCCCCAGTTCCTTTGGGAACAGGAAAAAGGGCATTGCAGACCTACTAAGATTCATTTCCTCCCTGTCTCAAGCAAAGTGTTGGGTTCATCCAGGTTTGGGGGCTGGAGTAGAGATCATGTTGCCTGTGGAGAACCTCTTTGCTAAAGATGACTCCAGGCCTTTTCTGAGCTGTTTCCTTCTGTCTGTCCACTCAAAATTGCCCTACAGCTGGGAAATTAAGCTGTTCAGGAGGGCCAAGCAGAGCAAAAAGCAGGGACCATTGGGACATGCAAGACACTGGAAGCAAAGCAGTGTTTTTGGTGATCTTTACCATTTGACCTATTCCTGCTCATCCCAAAATGCCAATAGCACATGGTTTATAAACTGTTCTTGCTTTCCCCACAGGCCAAGACGACTGGAATGGGACCAGGCCGTCACTGAAGGCCCCTCCAGCTAGGCCAGTGAAGGGAGCATACAGAGAGCACCCATATGGACGTTATTAAAAACAAACATGAGGGGAAAATATCAGTTATGAGCAAAGTTGTTACTGATTTCTTGTATCTCCCAGGATTCCTGTTGCTTTACCCACAACAGACAAGTAATTGTCTAAGTGTTTTTCTTCGTGGTCCCCTTCTTCTCCCCACCTTACTCCATTCTTAACTCTGCATTCTGGCTTCTGTATGTAGTATTTTAAAATGAGTTAAAATAGATTTAGGAATATCGAATTAATTTTTTAAGTGTGTAGATGCTTTTTTCTTTGTTGTTTAAATATAAACAGAAATGTACCTTTTATAATAAAAAAAAGAAGTTGAGTAAAAAAAAAAACCACAAACCTGTTAGTTTCAAAAGTGACATTGCTTGCTTAAAGGTTCTGAAGTTTAAGGCTTGTTAACTTTCTCTTAGTTTTGATTTGAGGCATCCCGTAAAGTTGTAGTTGCAGAATCCCAAACTAGGCTACATTTCAAAATTCAGGGCTGTTTAAGATTTAAAATCACAAACGTTAACGGCAGTAGGTGCCACCATGTAAAAGTGAGCTCAGACGTCTCTAAAAATGTTTCCTTTAAAAGCACATGGCGGTTGAATCTTAAGGTTAAATTTTAATATGAAAGATCCTCATGAATTAAATAGTTGATGCAATTTTTAACGTTAATTGATTTAAAACAACAACAAAATTAGGTTTGTAAAACTGACTTTTTCATTATGTGGGTTTTGAAATCTAGCCCCAGACATACAGTGTTGAGAGATACTTAGTGGGGAGTAGGTTTTGAAGAGGTGGATTCGGGGACAGGGGCTGGCCACCTGGATTGAATTTGATGCAGAGCTTTTCAGCCATGAAAAAATCCTTCAGTAATCGTACTAATAATTAAAATTTCAGTATTTAAAAAGACAAAGTGTTTTGTCCCTCCGAGGTTCTGCACTCCATGAAAAGCTCACTTGGACACTGGAACCAAAAGCTGATGATTTTTTAAAGTTGACGGTTGTCAATATTGAACTGTTCCCAAGGTAGTTAGTCAAGTATGTCTCAACACTAGCATGATATAAAAAGGGACACTGCAGCTGAATGAAAAAGGAATCAAAATCCACTTTGTACATAAGTTAAAGTCCTAATTGGATTTGTACCGTCCTCCCATTTTGTTCTTGGAAGATTAAATGCTACATGTGTAAGTCTGCCTAAATAGGTAGCTTAAACTTATGTCAAAATGTCTGCAGCAGTTTGTCAATAAAGTTTAGTCCTTTTTTAATCAAAGTAAATGTGATGAATTGTCATTTTTTTGGGTGGACAATAAAATAGTTTTCTCTTTCAAATAAACTTAAATTAACTCTAAAGTTAATGGGCTTGTTAAAAGTTGGAGACATTCTTAAAAGTGGTGGGGGGGATTTTATTTTAAGTTTACCAAAAAAAAAGTTTATCGAGTTGTTAAGTTTTAGTTTAAAAATAACCAAAGCTTTTTCACCCCCTGGAAGTTGTTGACAGCAGTTTTATCCCATCCTATCACAAGCTCTAATTTCTGGAGAGAAAAACCCAACTGAGCCGAAACTTGGATTGGTTTCTGTACATAGGCCTCAGTGTTTAAAGTGCCAGCCACTCTTGTCTGCACCTCTCTAAAGCCCCTAGGTGGCCCTAAGCGTGACACCAAATAATCTCCGTGAGCTTGGAAAGGGATAGCACCTGCCTTTAGATACGACAATTCAGCAAACCCTGGGTGCCCTTAAGGGTTTCCCTTCCGATCCCAGAAATGCTGTTAACAAATCAGCTGGGCTGGGGCAGGATCTGGCATGATAGGCTGGCTCTGAACTCCCTCCTGAGAGACCAAGAGAGGAAATGATGGAATTGGTTGGCCCTGTTTCCACTCCTCTGTTAATTCTCAGGGTTCTCATGCCTTCCCTAAGGGAGCCACCTAAACTGCTCGGGGGTGAAAAATCCTCTTGTATGAAGTGCCAAGCTGCCTGCAGCAGTGCATGATGGACATTTTTTTTCTTTTTAAAACACACCAACAAAAAAATGTATTTGTAGATTGTGATAAAGTGTAAATAACTGAATTTTCAACCATGGTTTGAAGTCAGCTTTCAGGGCATTATGTCTTGTTTTGATGAAAAGAGATCACTCTATACCCCCCTTTTTAAAGGAAAATTATCGCAAGAGAATCAGGATGTGTAAAGCTAACATGCATCGCAAAAAACCAAAGGTAACCTAAATGTCTGATTTTAATAGCACATATTTCTCTTTTACATAAACTGTGACAGCAACTTGCATAAACAATTCTTTAGCTGTTAATTTTAATGTTAAAACTTGGCAAAATTTGTTTAATAAAAAATAGCTGTAAAAAGAAAAACCATATGCTGCCGCATAAATTAGCCATAACTCTTAATAATCCTGCCCATCACAAGTGAACTGTAATGTAACCTGGGCACAAAGTCTGACATCTTAAATGACACATTGTAAAATTTCAATGACTGTAGATTAGACCTGCTGCTCCCCAAAGTCAAGCTTTCTGCTCAGCTATTTAAAAATGTACAAGGATGATCCCCTATAGGTCCCCATATTGATATTCACAATGAAATGTTATTTAAAATTTCTTTAAAGTTGCATGTTTCTCTCCTGTAATGTGTAAACTGCATGCAGGATCTCTATCTTTTATTTTGTATGTCTTTAAAACTTCCTCTTCAAAAGGCTGATCTCTTACTTCTCCATTTTCAGGTGATTGAAAACTCCTGAGGCATTTCCTGGAGTAGAATGGGTAGTGAAGACCCATGTCAGGTATGTTAAGGTAGCTTTCTATTAAGGATGTGGGACTTTTATCCTAATTATAAGATAGTTTTGCCAGGACGTGGCCTGGGACATGGTCCATGGGCAAATCTTTCTCACATGTCATTTGTACCATATTTACAACACAACCATCAGTCCATATTGAATTTACTTGCAATGGTTGTAGCATCAGCTTACATCTGTTGAATCCCACCCTATCCTGTCAATAACCTAATGGGACAGTGTTTCATTTGGAGTTCACTGGTTGTAAGCAACAAAGTGACCGGCTAATGTAAATAAAAGGGAATTTATTAGAAGGATGTTAGGGGCTCACAGATTTAGTATGAAGGCTAGAAAATCTGGCATGGGAACCAGATGGGCTGCAGAGAACTGGGGCAGCAGTGATAGACCACAGGAATGTTCTTGAAGCCAGGACTAGCTGTTTAGGTGCTGTTGCTAGAATGAGTGAATTCTAGCCCTGTTTGCTTTCTTTTTCCCTGAAGATGCAAATTCTAGAGAGGGAATGTCAAGACTGTATTAGCTTAAGTCACATGTTCATACTTTACCAGGTTGTGGTAAGAAAAAAGTAATTCCTCAAAAGGAAGTCGGGTGTTATTAGGAAAAGGGAATGGATACTGGGCAGGCAAACAGCAGTTGTCCAATATTATTTGTGTATTACAGAAGTGACGGAGACTTAATAAGGTTAAGTGACTTCCCAGGGTCATATAATTAGTATGGTTGGTTAGTAATCAAGCCCAAGTTTGTTGCCAGAACCTAACATCTTTACTCTCCATATTATATTGCTTTTAATCTAAGGAAGGGGTATTTCTCACCCTGAGGAGACCCTCGGAAAAGGATAGTGTGGCACAGTAGAAAGGGCAGGAGACCTAACAAGAGTTGAATCGGCAACCTATTTTTGTTTCGTGACCTAAAACCACTTATTTCCACATCTGGGAAGGCAGATAGTGATAACATACACCTTATAGTGGTCAGCAAACTGAATGAGTTTTATTATATATAAGGCCAATCAATTCAGTGTCCTATACATAATAAATATTCGTGTTCGTTCTCTAAGAAAGGGTAGCCCCCTGATTGGGGTGCGGGGGCTTCTGACAACTGAGCAAGCCTACCTGCTGATTGAAGCCATCCAGGAACTAGCTGGATGATTTTTCCCTCTGCCCCTGAGTGGGTTGTTAGGGCTAGGAGGGCACCGAAGGGAAAAGACCAAACTCGGGAGAGGCCAAAGGCACATACAGCCTTTGTCAGTGAAATTTGCCTTCTTGGAGTTCATTTCTTCCCAACCTGCCTCTCCCAGGAGCCTCTGAGCTCTAGAGATTTTAAAGAGGATTGTGTGTATTGAGCATGGTTCTGGGCACCAAGGAAGTCCTAAGTTTGGTATTGATTACATGAATGGCAAAACAATTTTAGAGGAAAGTCCCTGAATGCAGAGAATTAGTTCCAACTCTTCCTAGGGTAGTCTTAAGAGCAGAATTTTGGGGATGCTTCTTTCCTCATTCGGCCTGTAACTTGCGCCTGGAAAAACAGGTTTTATTGTTGGCAGACCCCGGTCTGTCGGTGGTCTGCCTTTTCTGAATGTGGAGCTTAGTCAGTTGGTCCCAGTGTTTTCCATAGCTTTCTGTCACTACCTGTGACAGTCCTGTAATTTATAGTCCTGTAATCTTTAGAGCCAGGCAAGATTGGGGATCTGTCCTGACTCTGCCTCATCATAGCCTTGGTCTCTGTTTTGACAAAACCAAACCCTTAATCCCTCTCTGGGCTTCATTTCTTTATCATCAAACGAAGTTGATAATAGTAGCTAACATTACTGTGATAATATCCTAAGCAGGTAATAAGGACGATCTCATTTGGTCTTCTCTACCTTACTCTTAATTAATACAAAATTTGTGTAACTTAAAATTTACCATTTAACCGTTTTAAAGTGTACAGTTCGGTGGCTTTTAGAATATTCACAGTGCTGTGCAACCATCATCACTATTTAATTCCAGAAAATTCCCATTACCCCAAAAAGAAATCCCATACCTGTCAGCAGTCACTCCCAATTCCCCTCTTTCCCCAGCCCCTGGCAACCACTAACCTACTTTCTGTTTCTATGAAATTACATAATATGTGCCTTTTGTGATAGGCTTCTTTCACTTTGCAGAGTTTTCAAGGATCATCCCTGTTGTAACATGTATCAGTACTTTGTACTAGTGATAGGAAGCATATTACTTCCAAAAGCAACCCATTTCTCTTAAGACAGCTCCAAGTATTAGAAGTTATCCCTCATTTTGAATGAGTCATGGGTTTTATCTTGGACCCCTGAGGGAATATCCTGTCAAACATTTGAAGTTCATTTTCATTCATGTTTCTTTTCCAGCTCCAGAAATTTTTTTGTTAGACTTGCTGGATCTGATTTTCCAGAAAAACTAGAAATTTGGATTTTACATACAGCAATTGTTTAATGTACGTTCAGATTAGTATTAGTCCCTGTAAAACCTCTGTGGCAAGCCAAATGCTGCCGGTAGGCAGCCTACCAGCTTGCAGCTTCTGGTTAACTTCTATTAATACAAACTAGAAGACACGTTACGATTATTGAGATACAATCATATCCATAAGATTCACCCATTTAAAGTATACAATTCAGGGGCGCCTGGGTGGCTCAGTCGCTTAAGTGTCTGCCTTCTGCTCACGTCATGATCCTGGGGTCCTGGGATCGAGCCCCATGTTGTCCCTCTCCCTCTGCCCTCCTCCCTCACCCCAGCTTTTGCTTGCTTGCTCTCTCATGCTCTCTCTCAAATAAATAAAATCTTAAAAAAAAATAAAGTGTACAATTCAGTGGGTTTTAATAGATACGAAATTGTATAGTCCTCACCACCGTCAATTTGAGAACATGTTTATCACCCCCAGAAAAGAATTCCCATGCTTTTTAGTCATCTCCCCCAGTCTACTGAACTTCTCCGGCCCTGATCAGCCACTCATCTACTTCCTACCTTTGTTGACTTGCCTATTCTGGACATTTCATATAAATGGAATCATATAATATATGGGGTATTTTTTGACTGGCTTCTGTCACTTAGCATTGTGTCTCCAAGTTCCATCCATGTTGTAACTTGTATCAGTACCTCTTTCCTTTTATTGTCAAATACTGTTTGATCGTATGTGTTTTTCAGCATTATTTGTCCATTCACCCACTGGTGGACATCTGGGTTGTTTCTGCTTTTTGGCTATGATGAAAAATACTGTTATGAGCATCCATGTACAAGTTTTTGTGTAGACATACGTTTTCAGTTTCTTGGACATGCACCTAGGAGAGGAATTGCTGGGTCAGACAGCAGCTCAATGCTTACCTGTTGGAGGGACTGTCAGACTCTTATGTAGAACCTACACCATTCCCACCAGCAATGTATGAAGTTTCTAATTTCTCGTATCCCCACCAACACTTGTTACGTTCTGCTTTGTTTACTGTAGCCATCCTACTGGGTGTGAAGTGGTGTCTCATGGTGGTTTTGATTTGCACTTCCCTAATGACTAATGTTGTTGAGCTTCTTTTCGTGTGCTGATCCACTATTTGTGTATCGTCTGTGGAGAAATGTTGATTTAAATCTGTCAATTTTTTAATTGAATTATTTGTCTTTTTATTATTAAATTGTAAGTTCTTTATATGGTCTGGTATGAGACCCTTGTCAGATGGGTGATTTGCAAGTATTTTGCTCCCATTCCATGGGTTATCTTTTTATTTTCTTTGAGACACAAAAGTTCCATTTTGATGAAGTCCAGTTTATTTTCTTTTGTTGCTTATGCTTTTGCTGTCTTGGATAAGAAGCAATTGTCTAATCAGAGTCCTGAAAATTTATACCTATCTCCATCTAAGACTTTTTTTTTTAAAGATTTTTTATTTATTTATTTGACAGAGAGAGACATAGCGAGAGCAGGAACACAAGCAGGGGGAGTGGGAGAGGGAGAAGCAGGCTTCCCGCTGAGCAGGGAGCCCGATGTGGGACTCGATCCCAGGACCCTGGGATCATGACCTGAGCTGAAGGCAGACGCTTAACGACTGAGCCACCCAGGCGCCCTCCATCTAAGACTTTTATTGTTTAAATTCTTACATTTAGGTCTGTGACCCATTTTGCGTTAACTCTTGCATATGGTGTGCGATCGGAGTTTCATATTCATTCTTTTGCATATGGATATCCAGTTGTCCCAGCATCATATTATTAAAAAGACTGTTTTGGAGGTGCCTGGGTGGCTCAGCCAGTTGGACATCTGACTATGGATTTCGGGTTGGGTCATGATCCTGGGGATCATGGGATCGAGCCCCACATCGGTCTCCATGCTCGGCAGGGAGTCTGCTTGAGTTTCTCTCCCTCTGCCCCTCCCCCTGCTCTCATGCATGCACACATGCGCGTGTATACACTCTTTCTCTCTCTCCCACTCTCTCTCTGTCAAATAAATCTTTAAAAAAAAAATCTTTAAAAAGACTGTTTTTCCCCCATTGAATGATCTCGGTGCCTTTGTCCATATTGGCACACTAATTGACCATGGAGATATAGATCTACTACCTTTTGAAGTAGGTATTACTTAAAAGTGATTAATGTAATTTCTGGCATGTAGTAGCTACTCAATGATAAGGAATAGCTAACTGGATTATTTTGGCACCACTAAAGGCTAGTGGTAAGTCATGGGGCTAGGATTGGATCCCGTGTATGGGTATCTCCAAACCACATCTTTACCTTGTCTTATAGCACAGGCTGCTAAAGTGGAAATGAGGCTTGCTGTTCTAGCTGCCACGCCTGGCCATATGTGGTTCCTCAGAAGCTTCGAGGCTGAGCTCCACATGCCATTTCCCCCACCATCAGCGTCCTTTGCTCCTCTCTCCATCTCCCTCCACGATTTCTGTGGAATCTCCTGGGTGCTCCTGGCAATGACTGTGGCTGCTAAGGGAACAGCCTCACCCTCTCTTCCCTAGGGATATGGTAGTTATTCAAGAAGGCTCAGGGCTTGTTCCCTCTTGCTTTCTCCCCACCACTTCCCACCCCTTGCCGCAAGCTAAGAATGAAGGTAAAGATGCATCAGCAGCTGCTAGGGCTTTCTGGCCACTAAGGATGAAACAGACTCAGACTGTGTTTTGTTTCAGGAACAGCAGCCTGAGAGTTGGGACCGAAAAGCCTTCTTGCCCACGCATACGCAGAGTTCCCCTGTACCATGTGAATAGGGGCATAGAGGTATTACGATAGTGGCTGTTTTGCTCAGGTTTTGTTTTGTTTTTTTTATTTTTTTATTTTTTTTTTAGTTTTTTATTTATTTGCGAGAGAGAGAATGAGAGACAGAGGGCATGAGAGGGAGGAGGGTCAGAGGGAGAAGCAGACTCCCTGCTGAGCAGGGAGCCCGATGTGGGACTCGATCCCGGGACTCCAGGATCATGACCTGAGCCGAAGGCAGTCGCTTAACCAACTGAGCCACCCAGGCGCCCCTTGCTCAGGTTTTTGAAACTTAAGTACTCCCTGCCTTGTCTCAGACCCCGAAGTTCTATGTCCCTCAAGGCTTCGCCCAAAGATCATACCGGAATTGGAATGCACAAGGCAGAACATGGACTCCCTCTTTCTTGATATGTTCTTGTGCTTTGTGTGAGCCTATGCAAGCTGCTGTTTGCTGGCAGTGTTACTGTTAAGTAGTCATTTAAATTGTTATTCCATCTACTCCCATTCATTGATCTTGACCCCACTTTATAAAAGGAGGAGGAAGTGACATAGGGAAAATAGGCAGCTCTGCCTGACTAAGGGAGGAGAGAACTGAATTTGCAGGCCTACTGTGTGTCCCTATTTTTGTAAAGGAGGCAGCTGATACTAGGAGAGGTGGAGTAATTTACCACAGTCTCATAGCAAGTTGTGGGGTGTGCCTGTCAACATTTTTGTACACCGAAGTCCATTCTCTATGCTGAAAGTATGCTCCTTCTGTAAGATAACACCATATTTCATCGACACTGCAGCCATTTATTATAAGATGTAGCAAGTACTGCAAAGAAAGAAAAAATACTGCCAATTAAACTGACACGATAGTTTGTTTTCGTATCAAGTATAAAATGCATCCTGATCTCGGGGATGTTAAAATCTGAAAAATACGTATTTTAACCACTATTGCATTCTGTCAGTTCTCACGTTGATTTTTCACCATGTGCCGTGCACTGTCTTCTCCACCTGTGAAGTAGCTATTATTGTCCCGTTTTTACACAATGATGAAACTGAAGCCCAGAAAATTAAATAACTTATCCAAGGTCATGCAGCTGTTAAGTAGTGGAGCTGGGATTTAAGCTCAGGCGGTCTGATTTCAGAGTCTGTGATCAACCTCAGCTTCAGGATTATGCTGGAATGTAGAGGAGCTTTACCTGTCAGCCAGAACCACCTCAGGGAGGCTGTCCATCTGTTCTCTATCCTGGAAGGAGGCTGCCTCTGCGGGAATATTTTTGCTAGGGCAGTAAACATTTGCTGAGGCCACTGAGGTCTTTATTCTGGCTGTTCAGGGTCATGGGTCTCCATCCGCTCATAGTGGGAGAGAGTAAGTCTCCAACAGTTCCAGTAGTGTGTGGTTGTCCTGTGTTGCCGAACTGAATACGAAGGAGCCTGGGGGAGCTGTCTGAGAAGGTTTAGAAAACACCAGGCAGGCAGATTAACACAACACCTTATTATGGCTTTAAACAGACTAATGTCAACTCTGCCGCCTCCAGGGTTAGTTTCACTGGCTTTGGAGCCTTAGGCAAGCTATCCTCCCCAAGACTCAGTTTCATCATCTGTAAAATGGGAGATTATCATTTATGTCACAACATCGTTGTAAAGATTGAGTGAATTCATGAAGAACATTCAACATGACCTGTAGGAAGCACCCAGTAAATGTTAAGCTGGAAGAGAGGTGAGTGCCCATTTTGAAAAGCTAAATGTTAGGCAAAGTATTTGGACTTGATTCTGAAGTTTAGGGAGCTGTTGAAGGCCTTGATCATGAGAGTGACTTGGACACACCTGTGTTTGCCATTGTGCCGGCAAGGTAGGGAAGGAGGGAAGAAGCAGAAGAGCAGAGCTTTCTGTAAAGTGGCACCACTCCTTGTGGGAGACTGAAGGGGATATTCTCCCCTCACCCTGCCTGCCTTCTGCTCTCCTCTTGCCTGAAGGCCTTTTGGTTCTAACCTTTTTCAGAAAAAATATTCCTCTCTCCTCTCAGAGATTTGGGCTATTTGAGGGTGGGACGTTAGGCCTTTGTCATATGTTAAGGGCGATTTCCCACCTCCTGTCCCTTTAACCCACCCTGTGAATTGGAGACCAGAACCTGGAGTCTCCTCTGATAGAAATTTTGCTCTTAAGGAATTGTTAAACATGGCTTTGCTTCCCCTGAATGCATGAAGTCTCTGCCTCCATTTTAAGCTCTTAATTCTGTGCTAATTCTACTGGAATTATCATATGCAGATACAGTGACCTACTTAATTTCAGACAACCCCGTGAAGCAGGGATTATCCTGGGAAACTGACAAGTCCGGATTAGGATGACCGCAGGCCCTAAGAGCTGGAGTTTAGACCCAAGTCTCTGCTCTCACTTAACTGCCTCCTGGTCTCTTCTCTATACCTACAGTGGCCACCAGAAGATCAGCTTACACTAAAAGTAGTTCCCAGCTTTGGTGTACAGGATGGGTACCCCTTTCTGGTTTCCAGATTCCTGAAATTAAGAGAAACAGATCCTTCTAAGCCTTCCTTTTCTCTCTCCAGAACCTTCATGTACCTCTTGCTCTCTGGATTAATAGTCTTTACATGTTTAAAGCTAGCAAGCATCTGATGACTAATAGCCTGAGCAGACACGCTGAATACAGCTGTCTGAGACAGCCGCTGTTGGGGCGGGGAGGGGAGGAAGTGCACTGCCCAGCCTAACTACCTGTTCTCTTGTTCCCTGAGCTCGCCCTTGTAGGCCCCTTACGAGCAAAGGCCTATGGTGGCCACTGGACCCTAGTTCTGTCGTGGCCTGATTGCTCCCTGGGCTTCCAAGGAGGCTGCCTTTAGGCAGCAGACCAAACCTTTTTAGGGGGTAATAAGGAGCAGATAAGTTCACTGACCTCTAAAGTCAATTTTCTGGGGTGCCTGTGTGGCTCGGTTGGGCGTCCAACTGTTGGTTTCGGCTTGGGTCATGATCTTGGGGTCATGAGATTGAGCCCCATGTTGGGCTCCAAACTCGGCAGGGAGTCTGCTTGAGATTCTCTTCCTCTCCTTCTCCCCCACCACCAAATAAATAAAATCTTTAAAAAAAAATAATAAATCAATTTTCTAACCCCTGGGCTGAAAATCTTCTACTCTCTAACCTGTTCTCGCACTGGGGCTGAGGACATGTTCTCAGCCAGTGTTCTGCTAACCATGGGTCTCTATTCTAAGAGGAAGGAGACTTGTATCTGGAAGGGACTTAAATTTCATAACCATGCTGCTGGAGTTTAGCTTCTCGACATTCCTTGACTACAAACGCAGCATCCTCTTGGCAGGAGGTGTGTACTGCTGTGGTGAGTGTCTTAGGCTGGTGTCTCAGGCAGGAGAGGGGCAGGTAGGAGTTTTCCGGTAGGAACACAAGCTATCCCAGTGCTTCTCCCCACCTAGACCTAGGGAGCTTGTCGCTTCCAGGAGGCCTTGTCAGTTCCAGGGCAAACTTGGGGAGGATATGGGGACTCCTGAAAAAAGACAACTCATTTGAGAGGTTTCCAGGCAGAGGATGACGCACAGCCAGGCTGCCTGCCCAGATCAGTCACTTAAGTAGAACACAATGCCAGAAATTGGGAGACTACTCCTGTTCTTAAAACTGCATTAAGATGTCTGAATTAACTGTTCCCTTGTCAACCTCTGGAGCCCACTTAGTCCACCTCAGTCTCTTCTTCCCAGACACTGTGGTGTGAGAACTTGAGATAGAAGAGTTTGGGTTCAGATAGAGCTAATTCCTCCCAGGGGCTTTTAGCTCCTGCAGCCTTCAAGCTTCCCATTCGTGGCCTAGCTTTAGGTATAGAACAGGTGCTCCCCATTTCTCAGGCTCTCTGAGGTTGGAATTCAGAAACAAGCTCTACATCTGCCTTTGAGAAAGAAATACCTTGTGCTCTGATAGGATTCATCATAAGCTTCTCTCCAGAGGTCAATATAAATGCCCCCTTTCATTCATTTTATTTTTTTTTAAGATTTTGAATTCATTCATTTTATTTTTTCATTTCATTTCATTTATTTATTTATTTGCGAGAAAGTGTGAGCAGGGGGATGGGCAGAGGGAGAGAGAGAGAGAATCCTCAAGCAGACTCCCCATTGAGCACAGAGTCTGACACAGGGCTCGATCCCATGACCCTGAGATCATGACCTGAGATAAAATCAAGATTCAGCTGCTCAACCGACTGAGCCATCCAGGTGCCCCAATTTTATTAAACACATTGGCTAATATAAATTGGAACACCTACTATGTGCTAGATACTGGAGATTCAGTGGCAAATAAGGTAAAATTGGTTCCTGACTTCATGAGCTTATATTTGAGGAGACATGATAAAGAGATGTTAGTCTCATAAATAACATATATCATTTCAGTTGTGATAAGAGCTATGAAAGAAAGGAACAGAGTTGTATGAGGACAGACACCAGGCAGCCCAGCCTAGCCCAGGGGTTCTCTTTGAGGAAATGCTGTTTAAGCTGACATCTAAAGGAAGAGTTAGTTAGAGGGTTTATGAAATGGTTTGGGGCAAGGACACAAAGCACATTCTAGGCAGAGGTGGGACTGAGGCAGGTTCAAGGTGAGGTAGGAACCTGGCCCTTACTCTAAGGTCAACACTGAAGACCACTGAATCCAGGAGTGAGGTATGGGGAACAACATGATTAAATTTAAACTTCACTTGCTCCTGAGTGGAAAATGGATTATGGATTATGAGGACCTATTAAGAAACTTTGTGTTAGTCCAGACGAGAAATGAGGAAGACCTATAGTAAGTAGGGTGATACCAATGAAAATGTGGAGAAGTGACTGGATCCAAGGACTTTTCAGAGCTACCATAAACATCATTTGGTGGCTGATTAATGTGGGAGAGAAGGGCTTGACTAAGGGGGGGCTCCTCCAGTTACTGGCTGGAACAACTCGCAGAATGGGGGCACCATATGTTAACAGAATGGGAGCACTGCTGCAGGCTTTGGCATGTGCCCCAGGCTTCAGATGTGTGTCTCCTGCAGATAACCCTGAGTATTTGGAGCTGGGATGAACCCCTCAAAAGGCCAGAGGAGATGCCCCACTGAGCCTAGGACTGAGGTGCTAATAATAGCTGTAAGAAGATGACTATTTCCTCATTCTCTTTCCTCCAAAGGCTTTATGTTTTGTTTTTTTTTTTAAAGATTTTATTTATTTACTTTAGAGAGAGCACAAGTGGGGGGGTGGGGCAGGCAGAGGGAGAGGGAAAAGCAGACTCCCTGCTGAGCAGGGAGCCTGACACGGGGCTGGATCGCAGGACCCCTGGACCATGACCTGAATCAAAGATAGATGCTTAACCAACTGAGCCACCCAGGCGCCCCTCCTCCAAAGGCTTTAAAGCTCTTTGTTAATCTTTATCTTTTTCACATCTCTGGGAGAGCAGAAATCATTTTCCCTTTTGTAGAGCTGGAGGCCCCAAAGTTTGAATAGCTAAAGGCTCCAGTGGCTTAGTTGATTCTGCCCTGGATCACTCAGCTTAGGCATGGCTAAGGATGGGAGGTATATGAAGTGAGAATCCATTCTTATTGCCCGACCAACAGCAAAAAAGACAGCTGTTAGGCTGTGGACTTCTATTGCCTACCCATCTGTGCACCTAGAAACCTGTACGGAATGAAATAACTAAAGTTGTGCCATGGGATGGGGAGATTGTAAGGGGGGGCACCCGGGCCAAATGGGAGGCTAGGAAGCCCCTTGATAGGGTAGCTTCGTGTCTAATTTTCTACCTGTGTCTTTGCAGTGATCAGAGGACTCCGGAAACCAGGAGAGCTGCCTGCTCTGTCAAGGCTGGCCTGAGGGCATTTGCTGAGCACAGAGAAACGCAGGAGAGATCAACAGTCTTTTCCCACTCTACTTCTTGATCTGTCTGATTTGCATACAGAAAGCCAGCCAGGATCCCCTAAGAGAGTCTCTAGGCCCAGAATGGAGTCCTCAGGGCTGCAGGGGGCTGTGATGCTAACAATTAAACCTGCTCAGGACTTTAAAGAGTTGAAGGGGACTAATGGCATCCCAAGCACAGCCTCCTAGATCTGAATAAACTGGCATCTCCTACTGTGTCACTCCTATTTTGCCTGCTTCCCCTTAGCCTCCAGCAGAACTGGCTGGAACACACTACCTCCACCTTTTCCTTCCCACCTTCCCACACCTGCATTGTAGGTGCCAGCCCAGGAGCCCTTGGGCACCTCTGGAGGGTTCCCAGGACAAGGCTGGTTGTCACCTCTGTTACAGGCAGAAGAAAGCCAAGTGAGAAGGTTTATTTACTTTGAACAAGTTATTTAACCTCTGAGCCTGTTTCTCTCTTCATTGTTGATTACTAACCTTGTCTAAAAGGCTCTTTTTTTTAAAGATTTTATTTATTTATTTGACAGACAGCGAGAGAGGGAACACAGGCAGGGGGAGTGGGAGAGGGAGAAGCAGGCTTCCCGCCGAGCAGGGAGCCCGATGTGGGGCTCGATCCCAGGACCCTGGGATCATGACCTGAGCCGAAGGCAGACGCTTAACGACAGAGGCACCCCCTTGTCTAAAAGGCTCTTGAAGAGTAGGGCTTTTCCATTTCACCTCTGTACTCTATCCCTTCCCCAGCAAATACCTGGCACTGAGGAGCTCAATAAAAGATTTGGTCAAGTGAAGAATGGTCCCACTCTGGTAGCTTCTGTCAGCTTTGGGAAAGAGCCAAAGGCCCCTTGCCTAGCTCCTTCTCTTCCAACTATATTGAGCTAGCTGTCTGTCCTAACACGTTCTCTCGAAGGTTTGGAAAGTCAGCCTTTGATAGACTTCCAGTTTCCTGTGGCCTATGTCTAGGCTGATTTTATACTGAGCTTCCTGAGAGGTTAGGGATGTCTAATATTATACTCTTCCTTTAATAAAATAACTCTTCTGGTCATTTATCCTAACAAGGGAACCAGGAGAAGGGCTGAGTTTGGGAAGAGAGACTGTCTGCATTTTAGCTGTGCCTGGGGCATTCTAATGAGCTGGGATGCATCCTTAGCAGGAAAAGGATGTTGAAATCAGTTGATTTACTCTGGGCAAGTTAGTAAACCTCTGAGCCCATTTCCATCTTCATTACTGATTATTATAAATGATAGCTAATAATTTATTAAGTGCTTAATATATAGCAGGCACTATGTCGAGCGTTTATTTGCACAATTTCACTTAATCTTCCAACCTATGATACTCGTTTTACAGACGAGGAAATTGAAGCTCAAGGAGGATAAATAACTTGTATAAGGCTAAAAGAAGCAGCCGTCAGACTTGATAGTCCTGCTTTTCACCCGTACCTCTCACCACCACAAGTACTTTGAAACAGGAAAGCATTTGTGTTTGTGTGAGAGATTCATACATGGTGACAAACCTTATCCAGGTTTACTCAAGACAGAGAAATTTCCTGTGCCCAAACCAGGAGAGTCCCAGGCAAACCGAGATGCATTTGTCAAATTATTTGCATTGAGACTCGTGGTCCAGACCTGGTCCTCACCTGGTGGCTAGAGTTCCTTTATCTTATCCTTTATTTGAGGACTTGCTGCAGGTTCAGCAGGCAGGGGCGTAGTTTGGCGCAGGGAGTCCGGGATTCAGATGGCATCTGAATGATAAATGGAGCCACAGAGCCTGGGTCACTATCTGAAAGCCAGCAGTCCTTTCCTGGGCAGCCACACCCTCCACCCCCAGATGCGGGGGTATCTACTTGGGAGCCACGGAATTACAGTAAAGCTCGTGGAGCTAAAGCCAAATCCTGCATTCAAATCCTAGCTCATCACTTGGTGTGTATTTTTCTAGGCCTGTTCACTCCTAAAAGTAGGCTAATAATCCTCGTCCACTCAGCAGGATCTGAGAAACAAATGAAATGGATATGAAACACCTAACACGAGGTCTACATATAATACTGCTCAAACGCTTAAGTTTCCTTCCTCCTTTCTTCCGGCTTGTGTTTCTCCCCCAAGTCCTGTCCACCTGTCACGTCTGTCACATACATAGAGCCTCCTCCCTCCTCCGGTTACCGCTTGCAGCCCTAGGGATCTTCTTTTGAGAGCCCTGACCTAGTGGCCTCGGCCCCCCCACCCAGCTGCCCCGCCTTTCAGTCACCTCCCCTGCAAGCAGAGAAGGGATGACGTCAACCCTCCGCCCTCCCCCCAGCTGAAGCCTCTGAGCTGTTTTGAGCCATAAATATTTGAGCTGGGCCTTCCTCTGGCTGTTGCCAGGGTGAGGGGCTCTCAGGGGACCGGGGTGGGAGTGTGGGGCTGGCAGCCTGGGGCCTAGCAACAGAGCGGGCTCTCGAGGGGCGGTTATGAAGTCTGGCCAAGAGCTGGTGCTCGTTGCAGCAGGTTCTGAAGGCTGTTGCTCTGTCTGCCTGCCTTCCCTTTCCCGGCCCCCTCAGAGTCGATCCCGCTGCTTCCAGGCCCAGCTCTGCCCTGGAGTGCTACGTGATCTTGGGTAAATTGCTAAGTGTCTCTGGGCCTTCGTTTGAACATCCGTATCAGAAAAGTCCCTGTTTAACTCGCGCCAGAAGACAAAGCAAAGGAGGTTTTACAAAAATCCTATGAAATACTAGGTTAGTTATGACTGGAGGAGCCAGGCCGCATAACCCTTTCTGTTAGACCTATCGGCTGGAGTCCCAGGGCAATGTGGATGCCACTCCAAAGATGGACTGTCAGATAGGGCCCTGCCTCTCCCGTCCCCTTCCTCAGGCTGCAGCACTGGCTACTTTTCTACAGTTCCCAGGTCTAGCTGGACTACCTGGCCGGGCACAGGGTGTTCTAGCAAGGAGTTGGGCCCAGTGACGTATGAGCAGAGTTGACGAAGGCCTTTTTGGCTTGAGATACAGAAACTCAGACCCACCCCCCATCCCCAGATTAGATCTGGCCCTCATCCTCTACCCCCTGTCTAGAGATCTTACATCTTAGATCTAACCACTAGGTTGTGGCAGCATGCCTCACCCCTCCTTGGGATGGGTCTAATAAAGAAAAGAGAGCCAGAGAGGGGGGCACCTGGGTCCATGCCCCATTCATACCATTAAGACTCTGGATCGGGTCCAGGATTCCATATCCCCTGTCCAACCGGGCCCACCACAATTGTCCTGTTGAGCTCGGAGCTGTGATTCCTTTGTGCCAAGCTCCCTCTGGTGGTTGAGATGTACACTGAAGGAAAATAAGATCTCAAAAGTGAGACTAAATTGCAGGCCATTCTGAGGTGGGAGGGCTGGCTTTATACCAAGGAGAGAAGAATCCTTGTCCCCAGCTCCTAATGACAATCATTCCATTTCTTTTTGTTTTGTTTTGTTTTGAGAGAGAGTGGGGGGTGGGGGCAGAGGGAGAGGGAAAGAGAGAGTCCCAAACAGGCTCCACGCCCAAAGCAGTACCCAACTCGGTACTTGATCTCACAACCCTGAGATCACGCCCTGAGGGTCAAGAGTCAGACGCTTAACTGACTGAGCCACACAGGTGCCCCTCATTCCATTTCTTACATAAGCTATCTCTCCCACCTGTTTGCTTTTGTCATTAATCACAACAATTCAATGACAGGAATCATCCCCATTCTACTGAGGAAACAGACTTAGAAAAGTATAATCAAGTCCAAACTCTTCACTGTATGTAGCATTCAAGAACTTAACCTATTTTTTCAACCCCATCTTCAATTACTCTCAAGCTGAAATGGACTTGCTCTTCTAGAACATAGCTTGCCTCTGGGCCTTTGCTCATGCTGTTCTCTGTATCTTCATTGCCCATTCCATCCTCACCCACGTACATTACCTACCCAAATCCTGTTCGCTTTTGAACACCCAAACAAGAAATACAGTATTTTCTAAAGCTTGCACTTATTATCTTTGTAATAATCAAATACTATAAGACATGGGAAGACAAATGTCCGGGTAAGTACAGGTGGGTGGGTGGCTCTGAGATGGAGAAAGTTAGACGGGGAGACTAACATATACGTGGAAGTAAGAATGGCTCAGGAAATTAGAAAAACATGAAGACACATGGATTCTCTTTTGGCACTTGTAATAAAAATCAGGTGTAAGTATTCTTGCTGTCAGAAGAAAGAGCCAACCCCTGCAAAGCTGGAACAGAGCTACGATGACATTCCTTCAAAGTCTTCAATCTTAAATTCACATTAGTTTTCTTTGTACTTCATGATAGATCTGTGTTATAACGATAGTAAGTAAAACTTAAATAGCACTTACTGTGCACCAGGCACTATTCTTTTTTTTTTAAGATTTTATTTATTTATTTAACAAAGAGAAGAGACCACAAGTAGGCAGAGAGGCAGGCAGAGGGAGAGGGAGAAGCAGGCTCTCCACTGAGCAGGGAGCCCGACGTGGGGCTCGATCCCAGGACCCCAGGATCACGACCTGAGCCGAAGGCAGCCACTCAACCGACTGAGCCACCCAGGCGCCCCTTCACCAGGCATTGTTCTAAGTACTTTCCACAGACTAATCTTCACCATAATCTCCTAAGACAGGTACTAATACTACCCTACTAATACTAATACAGGTACTAATACTAATTGACACTGAGAAAACTGAGGCACAGGGAAGTTAAGGAACTCCTTAAGGTCATGAAGCTTGTAAGTGGTGGAGCCAGGATTTGATTCTAAGACTGGCGCAGAGAAGGTGCTCTGAATAACGACACCTAAATATTGAAAATATTGCCTCACGTTTTCATGAATAAAACTGACACTCCAGAAAGTAGTATGTGTTTTATCCTGTGGTTTCAGCACCCCCACTGGGTGCCACTAGAGGTCTGCAGAATCCAGGTAGAAAACTACTGATCCAGAGGACAGAATTGCCAGCCATGGCCCCAGAATAACGTGACCAAGGAAGAGATCCCAAATCTTGACACCTAATGACACAGGGCTGGCCCAGAGCCAGTGGCATTTCCTCAAAAATCCAGACTCCTGGAAGAACCAATAGAGAGCAAGTTAATTAGGAAATGAAGATGCAAAGAAAGGAAGTGAGGGCTTCAGGGTCGCAAAACATGTGGCCACAGATCTGGAAAACAAGAACCTAACCAACAGCCTGCCATCTTCTGATTCTCTTCCCCAGGGATCCTGTAGAAGGCGGATGTGAAAAGACTAGGACCCTGGATACTACTGCTGGTTACTGGGACAGAAGTGTACATCGTTCTGGATTATTTCAGCTGCAGTTGTCAGATACCAAACACGAACTGGCTTTTGTAATAGAAAAAGTCCAGGAGTACCTGGGTGGCTCGGTCAGTTAAGCGTCCCACTCTTGATTTCAGTTCAGGTCACGGTCTCGGGGTCATGGGATTGAGCCCAGTGTTGGCTCCACGCTCAGCTGTGAGGCCGCTTCGGATTCTCTCTCTCCCTCTCCCTCTGCTCCTCCCCTCCCCTGCAAAAATAAGTAAATAAATTTTTTTTCAAGTCCACAAGGATTCAGGTATCGCTGGATCCAGGGGTTCAAATGATGCTATCAAGACTGTGTCTACTGATTTTTTCACTTTTCTGTATTTCCTTCGTTGTCTAAATTCTACCTCCTTAAAAGATGGCAACATAGGCACCACAAAGCTCCAAGTTTATATCTCGCTAGCTTAGCCATCCCAGAGGGGAGGAAATTATTTCCCAATTGTTCCAGCAAAGGTCCTAGGATTGCATTGCATCTCATTTGGCCTGGCTAGAGTCACTAATCCCTCCCCCTCCCCAAAACCAGTCACTGCGGCCTGGAGTGGCAGGGATGGAATGCTTTGATTCGCCAGGCCAGGGTTATCTGCCCACACTGGAACTGCAGAGTAAGGCAGCCCCACCAGACCACATGGACGGAGAGCGTGGGAGGAAGGGTAGTTCCCCAAGGGAAAATCAAAGTGTTCTAACCAGAAGGAAGAATGGATGTTGGGCAGGCAAAATCAACCTGTTCAAGGTGGGCAGGAGCCCCAGATAATGAGTTACATGCACAGCAGCCCATCTGAGTGGCTTTACCCTCTTACACTGGGGCACTGGGTTGTATGAATGCCCTCAAATCAATTAAGCAAACATTTCCTGAGTATCTGCCATGTACAAGGTCCAGCACCCTTCCACACAATAGATGGACAGCAAGACACGCCCCTGCCACCAGCCCCCATAAGGGAATTTACCAGCCCCAAGCTATCGCTTCCTCCCATAGGAGCATGACAGGCCAACTCTTTTTCCTCTCTCAGAAACCAGCTCTGATGTCATCTTCCATGAAGCCTTCTCTGGACTACCTCCCCTGTCGGAGTTAGTCACCCTCCGTCCACCTCTAGACTTGGTACAACACACTGTGTCATCATTTATTGGTTCTCCTCTCTGTCTCTCCCAATGATGAGTGGCACCTCGGAATCCGCAGTGCCCGCTATATAATAGATGCTCAAAAATGTTTGTTAACCTGAGTTAAAATGAGTTCCCAGGAATGGCCCAGCTTCAATCTTTTATGGACTATTCCCGAAACCATTTAGCTTTCCTTCCCAATTGAGTTTCCTTTTAAGAGCTAGTTTGCCACTACCTGAATTCAACTGAACTAATACACATTTGAATGCCTATCACATGCCAGATAGTGTTGGGCTTCGGCAATTCAGAAATTAACAAGATACCTTTCAAACTCAGCAGTCTAAAGAGGTCAGAGCCAGCTCTTCTACCAGAATTTCTTTGGCTGGAAAAAGAAATCTCAGCCCTGGTTTCTATGTTACATTGTGAGCTGGTCATTCTCCCTCTCTGGGCCTCTATTCCTCCAGAAGGGAAGGCCTAACTTGGTATAAAATCTATAATTTAATAGATGTATATGTGTTGAATTAAACTTCACATTTCCATTTGCCTAGGCTACAAACCTTGGAGTAATACTCAATCTTGTCTTTCTTCCACACACCTATCCAATCTGTCCACAAATCCTATTGACTTTACCTTCAAATCCAGAATCCAACACATCTCCCTCACTCAATCTGGTACAATCCATCAACATCTCTTGCTAAAATCATTGCCATATCCTCTGTCTGGTCTCCTTGCTTCTACCCTTGTGCCTCTACAGTCTATTCTTACACAGCAGCCAGAGTGATTCTTTAAAAATGAAAGTTCATGGGGCGCCTGGGCGGCTCAGTCGTTAAGCGTCTGCCTTCGGCTCAGGTCATGATCCTGGGGTCCTGGGATCGAGCCCCACATCGGGCTCCCTGCTCCGCGGGAAGCCTGCTTCTCCCTCTCCCACTCCCCCTGCTTGTGTTCCCTCTCTCGCTGTGTCCTTCTCTGTCAAATAAATAAAATCTTTAAAAAAATAAAATTAATTTAAAAATAAAATAAAAATGAAAGTTCAGGGCTCCTGGGTGGCTCAGTTAAGCATCTGCCTTTGGCTAGGTCATAATCCCAGGGTCCTGGGATCGAGTCCCATGACAGGCTCCCAGCTCCACAGGGAGTTGGCTTCTCCTCCGTCCCTCCCTCCACTGGTTCTCTCAGTCTTTCTCGTTCTCTCACTCTCTCCCAAATAAATAAATAAAATCTTAAAAAAAAAAAGTTCAAACCCTCCAATAGTTCCCCATCTCATTCAGAGTAATGAGGAACTCTATATGGTCCACCCCTTCTCATGTCCCACTCTCATGTCTATTCCAGCCAAGCTACACTGACCTCCTTGCTGTTTCTTAAACACACTAGCCGTGTTCATACCTGATGGCCCTTCCACTGATTTTTCCCTCTGCCTGGAATACCCCTTTTCTCTGGATAGCTGTATGACTGACTCACTCATTTCCTTCAAGTGTTTGGACAAAAGTCACCTTCTCAGAGAAGCCTACTCTGACTGTCCTGTTTAAAATTGCAAACTCCCATCCCCCTTTCCTGTTTACCTCCACAACAATCACTCCCTTCTAACATGCTACAGAATTTACTAATTTTATGTCCATCTCCTCCCACTTGACTGTAAGCTCTGTATCTATTAATTAAATATCTGCTAATTCATTCAATTAATTGAATACTGATGTCTATTATGTGCCAAGCACTGCGCTAAGCCATGGAGCTACCAGGTGATTAAGACAGTTTATAGGTCTTGTGAGGGAAGAAGTCCTAACGGTTCGTAGTAGTAGCTCATTTATTGAGTGCTTCCTCTGTGTTAAGTACTTGCCATGCAACCTAATAATAATGATGGCTAACATTTGTTAAAACAGACCCTGTTCTACATGCGTTATCTCATTCAATCCTCACCAAGACCTTTAAGGTGAATATTACCAGCCTCGTTGTAAAGAGCAAGAAACAAGATTTCAAGGCTCAGAAGGAGCAGACGCTGGATTTGAACTAAGGGGAGGGCAGAAGAAAGATTTAGGACCTAGGGTCCACCAAACTAGGTGAAAGATCGGTTGTGGGGGGGTCGAGGGAAAGAAGGAAATGACTCCCAGGTTTTGACCAGGGTGGACCAAAGAAAAATAAGGCCGAAGACAAAGACGAAAGCCCAATTTGGGACGCGTTGAGTTTGAGGCGCCTGCGGGCCACTCCTGGATACAGTCCACCTCCGGCAGGAGCCGAGAGGCGGTTCCGGCCCCTTCCCTCGGGACTAAAGAGATGCTGGGAGAAGGCACGCACGGGAAGAGCAGGAGGTGACGGAAGTCACCCTCTGGGGTCTCGGAGCAGCAGCTGCAGGAAGGGCGTAGGGGACCGCGAGACAAAGAGCGCGCAGCCACCGCCTTTGTCCGCGCGGCCCCTTTAAGAAGCGCGCCCCCAGCTTCCAGCCCGCCTTGTATGCAAATTTGGCGACCAGCGGGAGCGCGCGGCTGATACCCGGGGACTGGGCTGCGGCGGTTAGTCCTCTCCCGGCCGCCGTCGTCTCCGACATATTGCCCGCAGGAGCTGCGGCGGCGGAGCGGAGAGCGCCGGGGGGAGGAGATGGGTGAGCGGAGCGGCTCCGGCTCGGCAGGGGAACCGGCGGGCGTGGGGGTCGGGATGGCCAAGATGCTGACTGCTCCCCCGCGCGGACAGGATCCCAGCGAGGGAAGGGGGAGGGGATGCGGGGCACAGAGGGACCCCGCCCCCTCCTGTCGCCTTGCGGGGTGGGGCCTCGCTGTGGGGGCGGGGCATTGGCGCGGGGGGCGGGACTTCTAACATGGAGAGGGCCTGTGGGGGCATGGGCTTTGGTGGGGACCCGCTCACCTGGGCTAGAAGTGGGGACGGGGCTCAGCGGTGGGCGGGGCCTTGGTGCTGGGGTGGAGCTCGTGGGCTGTTGGCGCTGGTGCGGGGGCGAACTTTCTGGGCTGTAGCGGCTTGGCACTGGGGTGATGGGGCGGGAAAGAGACCTTCCAGACCACGGGAGCCCATTCTGGAGCGGGGCTTCTGGGCAGAGAGAGCTTTTATTGGCTTGTGGGCGGGTTTTCTGGGCTGACAACAGTGTGTAGGCGGGGCCTTCTGGGCCCAGGGGCTTTATGTGGGTGTAGAGCTTCTAAAGAGAGGAGAGTAGGTGTGGGCAGAGCTTTTGGACCGAGGGTGCATGTGTGAGATGTTTAAGCCAGGTATAATAGGGTATAATAGTATATGAACAGGGCTTCTGGGTTGGGGGCTGGTTGGGTGCAGAACTCCTGGACAAGTACTATTTGGAGACATGTGGGAAAAGCTTCTGAGCTGGGAAGCTAGGGCAAGGGGTGGGGGTGTGTGTGTGTGTAGGCTGTGTTGCTATGAGGAGGTTTGAACAAAGCTGTAACTTTGATTAGGCCTTGGGTGGTGCTTCGGAGCTTTGTGTAGGCCCTTTGTGCAGGATGGTGCCTGGGAGCTTGGGCTAGACTGCTAAGCCTAGAGAAATAGGTTTTGGGTCCACAACCACAGCATTCTCCCAGAGCCCACATCCTTGACCCTATGCTCAGGCTGTGGTCCTGACCATGAGACGCCAGGCTCTCAGCCTCTGGTCCTGACCAACCATGAGACACCTATTGAGCTGGATCTTGGACTCTGGAGGAAAAGGCTTCAAGGGTGCCCAGAATCCTAAGCCTAGAGAGACTTGTAGTATCCGAACAAAGCAGTGTACACCAGAGCTAAGAGCTCAAGCCTCAGACCCCAAACTACCTGTGACACAGTGTAAACTCAGTTTCCTAATCTGTGGAAGACCTACTTTGCTGGGTTCATTCACTCATCAACATACGCTCATACAACATACACAACATACACAAAGTAAGGGCACTTACTTTATGCTGGACACTGTGATGGAAGGAGGGGATACAGCAGTAGAAAAGACAGATAAGGGTAATGACTTCATTGACCTTCTGGTCTTGTGAGAAAGACAGACAATAAATGTGTTCACAAATGAATAAGATAATTCCAAGAGTGAATTGTTGTGGGAAAAAAATAGAAATGAGAGAGTTATGGGGGCAGGTACTTTAAAAGTGGCAGTCAGGGAAGGGCTTTGTGGATAGGATACAGCAAGTACAACGGGTAGCAACAGGTTTGGTTTGCTTAAGGAGAGAAACGACAGGATGGCTGAAGCATGAAGGCCAGGCAGAGAATGGTAGGAGATGAGGCTGAAGAGGCAGGCAGGGGCCAGATCAGAGGTCTCTGTGATTAATGATGGAATGAGGCACCAGGTAATCAGTAGCCAGTATTGCTATTATCCTTGATCTGTGCCCTCTAGCTTGAGGCTCTACCTTATGTTGAGTCCCGCAGGAGGACGAAGAGGTCCCAACAGGACATCCTACTGTCGAAATCCTCTGTGTGAGCCAGGATCCTCAGGGGGCTCTGGTGGGGGCCATACTTCCAGTGCATCGGTCACCAGTGTCCGTTCTCGCACCAGGTAAACCACCTCTGTCTCTTTCCCCTCACTATGGGCTCCCAGGGGCAATACGAACAAAGCTCTCCTTCACTGGGCTTGGGCTCTAGGATTTGATACTCCAGATGTCAGATGGGGGTTTGAGTATAGCGAGCAGCAAAAAAAAAAAAGACTCAGAAGTGGTGGTCACTTGGGCAGATGCAGTGGGATATAGGGTAATAAGCCCAAAGGCCTGGATTCCAGTTACAGTCCTGCTCCTGGTTTTCCGGTGGCTTGAACGAGTTGTTTCTCCTCTCTGGGCCTCCGTGTCCTCATCTGTCAAATGGATCTAATAATTCTTTCCTTCCTGGAGAATGTTGGAAAGCCTGAATAAGATTAGGGATAGGAAAAGACTCTGTTGGCTCCTTTGTCTGATGGGCAGGATTAGGAGGACTCCCATCCTTGCCATGAGCTGCTTTGCTGATCCAACCCCACCACCCTGTGTCCTGGAAGCCCTTCTTGGTGGGGTTCTCAGGTCAGCTGCTGATGTTTTTCCCTGCCCACCTCCCAGGAGCAGTTCTGGGACGGGCCTCTCCAGCCCGCCCCTGGCCACCCAGACGGTTGTGCCCCTCCAGCACTGCAAGATCCCCGAGCTGCCAGTCCAGGCCAGCATCCTGTTTGAGTTGCAGCTCTTCTTCTGCCAGCTCATAGCCCTCTTCGTTCACTACATCAACATCTACAAGACAGTGTGGTGGTATCCGCCCTCCCACCCACCCTCCCACACCTCCCTGGTAGGTTCCCAGCTAGGACCAGCTGTGTGTGTGTGTGTGTGTGTGTGTGTGTGTGTGTGTGTGTGACATTTGGTTTCAGTTTAACACAGCTTACCAAGCACCCTGGACACTTGGCCTCACGCTGGAAATGGAGAGTGTAGAAGGAATAGGAAGCGAATGATTCCTGAACGCTCACGCCTGGTTGCTCAGTACCGTGTTAGGCATTTGAAAGGTAGCAGAGAGAAATCTGACAGATGTTGCCTAAAAGAGCGCAGAATCTTAAGTCCTGTCGGGGAGAAGAGCCACGGGCATACATGAGTTTCAGAAGTGGAAAGATCTCCATGCCGAGAAAGAGGTGCAGGGACAGGGGCACGGGTGATCATAGCAAGAGGGCTCACACACCACTCTGTTATCTCCTGGGACTGTCCCACTTCCCTCCTCTCGGTCCTGTTCTGCTCCTCTAGGTAATTTCCTGGCCTGATTCAGCTGGAGGCCTGTGAAGGTCAGAGTGGGGACAGTCCCTGTGGAAAGGACTTGGCAGGGGGAGGTGGGGATGAAAAAAGCCCATACATGGGCAGGGGGCCCATGTGACCCCCAGCCTCTGCCCACCCCCAACAGAATTTCCACCTGATCGACTTCAACTTGCTGATGGTGACCACCATCGTTCTGGGCCGCCGCTTCATTGGGTCCATCGTGAAGGAGGTGATTGGGTCCCAGAGGCTGGCCGGGGACTTTGGGACTCCCCTTTCCCCTGGGGGTACCAAGAAAACATCCCAGGCCCTTCAAGCCTAAGGCAGTTCCTTGGGGCTCCCTTTGAACTTGGTTGGAGAACATTACATCCCATCACTCTTGGAGTTTATGGGGCATCGAGGAAAAGGATTCACCTTGCCAGGTTCACCAGCCCAGCCTGCTGCCCCACGTTTCCCTGGGTGGGATCACAGGCCATGCTGGGTGGGATGTGGGCACAGCCCCGGTGGCCTCCATCCAAGGCCCCATCCTGTCCTATCTCGCCCCGACCCAGGCTTCTCAGAGGGGGAAGGTCTCCCTCTTTCGCTCCGTCCTGCTGTTCCTCACCCGCTTCACCGTTCTCACGGCAACAGGCTGGAGTCTGTGCCGCTCCCTCATCCACCTCTTCAGGACCTACTCCTTCCTGAACCTCCTGTTCCTCTGCTATCCGTGAGTACCCCTCACTTCACCCCCTCACTGCCTAGCACCCAGCTCCTGACCTCTGCCCTGAGTGTGGCTGGGTCAGCAGGCCCCCGTACCTGGAAGACTCAGGGAAGGGCAGCAGCAATATCCTCCCACGTTGTCTGACAGCATCCCCCTGAGAACAAGAGGATTAGCTTTCTTTTGCAGGAGCCGAAACTGAGAGAGCAGGCATCATTTACCCTAGGTGCCACCAATGGGGAGGTCAGAATGGGACTCAGATCTGAGCGTATATGCCAAAGGAATGTTCCTGATGGGGATGCATGGGCTTTGTCTCCCTCTCCTTTACTTTTCTCTCTGGTTCTTTCTCTTTCTCTTTTTTTGTATCTCAGTGTTTATGTAATCTCTCGGTGCCTCTCCCAGGTCTGTGTGCATGCAAGCACCTGCGTGTGTGAATGTTTCTGTGTGGGTGTCTGTGCGTGAAATGGGGGGGAGGTGTACCTGCACGTGCCATGTGTGTATGTCAGTCTTCGTGTCTGTTTGCTCACTCACTCCATCTCACCAGAGCCCAGATTGTTGAGGATGGGAAGATCCTGTCTGGGAGGAGCCCAGGACTGCCCCCTTCTCGCCTAGAACGGGGGAGAACTTTGGCAAGACATCCATTCTGGCTGTTCCTGGTGCAGGCTCCTGGCTCCCTGGGCATTTACAGTCATTTCCCAACCCCGGAGCTTTCTGGTTCATGAATTTCCTCAGGCTGAGCCAGTTCTCTGTCCTGGGAAGCTTCAGAGCCAGATACTCATCCCTCTCTACCCTGCATGACCAAAAGGGCGCTGTCATGGGAGGAGACCCATCACACTTGTTTCAGTTATAACTAGTTTTTAATTGTAAGAGTGACACATGTGTCTTATAAACACATTGAACTTTACAGAAGCTTTTAATGTAGAAAATGAAAGTCCTCTTTAATATCAGTCCTCCAGAAAACCATTATTTGCAGCATATCCTCCCAAATTTTTTCTGTTCAAACATACTCACATATACTTTTTTTTTTAACAAAAAGGGATTAATCTATGCATGATGCTGTACAATTTACTACATTTTTCGCATAATCCTATAACTTGGGTATTTTTCCATGGCAATACATACAGGACTGCCTCATTTTTTAACGGCCTCATAGTATTCCATTATATAGATTTTTCACAGTTGTATTTGTCTTCTATTTTCGCCTTTTGAGGTGTTCCTGGCTTTTCCCTATTGGAGACAATGAGGTAGGGAACCTTCTTTTGCGTACATCTTTGCCCACTTGTCCAATAGTTCCGTACAACAGATTCCCAGAAGTAGAATTACTGTGCCGAAAGGTGCAGTCCATAGATATTAAAAAATGGCCGTTCAGGGGTTGTACTGGCTAGAACCATCAACAGTTGCCTTAATTTTTTCACCTTGTGGTTACTATCCAGTGAATCCATTCTCCTCGGATACAGGTATCACCCAGTAGTCATATTTTGCTTTATTTTTTTATTATTTCATTTATAAATTTTTATTAACATAAGGCAGGCATATCCTAACAAATCAATCCAGGAGTGCTAAAAAGCTTATGATGAAAAGCAGCCTCCAACCCCACTTTTCAGCTTTTTAGTCCCACTCCTCCAAAGTGATCTCCTTCACTGTTTCTGGCTTTCACTGTTTTTTGAGTTACCCCCATAATTCTAGTATCCTTGTGCCTTTATTCCTTTTAAAAACATGTGATTGATTTTATAGTTGGATAATAGGTTTACAGAGTTAAAATTCAAAATGTATAAATATGTGTAAAATGTATACATTCAAAATGTGTAAAGAATATAGAAAGAAAAAGTCTCTCCTTGGCTGCTGTCTGTTAGCTGCCCAGTTTCCCTTCCAAGAGGCAACTACTGATATTTCTGGTTTCTCATATATCCTGGAAGTAAGTGTTTTATGCATATACAAGCATATCATACACACATACATGCATACATTCATTGATTCCCTTCAATGACAGATGAAGATTTACTTAGTTCACCCTTCCATCCATACCATTCCCAGTATTTTATAACTGTTATTATTATTCTCTATTGATTATCTTTTCCAATAATGTCAGTATGCCTGTATTTTTTATTTCTTCAACAATGGTATCTTAATCCCTTTTATGTAGACGGTAATATTAGGAACGCTACCCATCCACTTTTCCTCCCCTTTTCCTCCTCTCACTTCCTGGCAGCTATACTCCTATATTAAGCTTGACATTCACATTCTCCTATATGATCACATTTAAGTCTTCCATTCTTTGTCTAAGGTTAATTCTAAAAACTAAAAAGCTGTAGGAAGTCTTGATGTTATTATGAGTATGAAAATATTGTTCACCTCAGGGCCAAGTAGTGTGCATAGATGATATTCCTTCTCTATAGTTACTGAGTTATAATCTTGGGCCTCTTAAAAAAAGAAAGTTCCTCATGTCAAGGAAAAATGGTTTCTCTTTTCTTTTTTTTTTTTAAAGATTTTATTTATTTTTTCATGAGAGACAGAGAGAGACAGAGAGAGACAGAGAGAGAGAGAAGCAGGCTCCCAAGGAGCAGGGAGCCCGATGTGGGACTCGATCCCAGGACCCTGGGATCATGACCTGAGCCGAAGGCAGACGCTTAACCATCTGAGCCACCCAGGCGCCCCGGTTTCTCTTTTCTTACGTTCCATCAATTGCTTAAAATCATGTCACATTTTAGTTTGCTTCATATTTAGATTGTAACTTTCTTATACAGCCTTTTCTTTTTCTTGGAGTTCTAATTGCCTTTCTTTTTTCTTGTTGATGAAAGAATGATGGGCCTTCAACATATCCTCAAGTTTATCCAGCCTCTCAATCATGCTACCCGTTGCCTGGAGTCCATTTTTCCCCCTAAAGACATCCCTCCTGGAGCCCTCCATCCTCTTGCTCCAGTCTGGAGTGGTTGTTCTTTAGGCCTGCTGTACAGCTCTCAGCCTGGGACTTCTCTTCGCTGCCCTCCTGGGTTGGATCCACTGTTTCCTGGATCCCATGTCTTCCTCTTTCTTGGTTTTCTCCCTTATTTTGCTGGAGTGCATTATCAGGTAATTTCCTTAACAATGGGTATGTGGGAGGTATATACATTCTGAGGCCTTGCATGTCTAAAAATGTCCTTATTCTGCCCTCATACTTGATTGATGGTTCAGCTGATGTAGATTTCTAAGTTCAAATTCATATTCTCTCAGAAGTTGGAAGGTATTACTCCATTGTCTCTAGCATCCCATGTTTCTAATGAGAAGTCTGATGCCAGTTTGATTCCAGTTACTTTGTAGATGACTTGTTTTTTTCCTTTCTGAAAACTTTTAGAGATGTCCTGTTTATCTTTTGATTATTGAAATTTCACAAGGAGGCATCTGGTGTGGGACTTTTGTCATTCATCTTATCAGTACTCTAGGACTCTTTTAACCTGGAGATTTGGATATATCTTCAGATCAGGAAAATGTTCTCCTGTTATTTCTTCGATAATATCTTCCCTTCTATTTTTTTCTATTCTCTATGGGGCTTCTGTTTATCAGGTAGTAGACCTCATAGATTGATCATCTGTTTCTCTTATATTTTCTCTCATATTTTTCATCTTTCTCTCCCTTTCTCCCTCCCCCTCCCCCCATCTTTCTTTCTCTCTGTCTCGATCTCTCTCTCCCCGCTTTCTCCGCTCTCTCTTTTTACTTTGCCTTTAGGGAGATTTCCTCAACTTTATCTTTCAGCTTTTTAATTGAGTTTTTCAGCAATCATATTTTTCATCTCCAAAGGCCTCTTATTTCCTGATTGTTCTTTTCTCATAGCATTCTGTTCTTGTTTTAAAAATCTCGGGGCGCCTGGGTGGCTCAGTCGTTAAGCGTCTGCCTTCGGCTCAGGTCATGATCCCCAGGGTCCTGGGATCGAGTCCCACATTGGGCTCCCTGCTCGACAGGAAGCCTGCTTCTCCCTCTCCCACTCTCCCTGCTTGTGTTCCCTCTCTCGCTGTTTCTCTCTCTGTTAAAAAATAAAATCTTTAAAAAAAAAAAAAAATCTCTTCTGTTCCCTCAATTTTGTATTTCCACTGGGGTCAGTTTTTTGTTTCATGCTGCTAGTTTTCTAAGCATAGTTCGTTTCTTTTGTTGTCTCTTTACACTGACAGATGAAGGACTGAATAGTTGCAATGCACTTCCTCTCCCTCTGCCATTATATATGTGAGTGGGAGGTTTGACTAGGAATTCTAAGTACATGAGCAGGACACACTGACTGGCAGACTTCGCTTTAGGATGAGGAAGTGCAGTGCCAGTTGCCAGGTTGTGGGCCCCATAGGCCAGAAGCCAGAGTGAGGGGGTTACTCTAAGGTGCTCCCATTAGAGACCACAGTTCTCCCTAGACAGTTTATTCAATTTTTTTATTGATTTATTGAATACTTCAGGGTAGGTTGTATGAGGTAAGGGAATAAAGGGACTGACTTTTACAAATAAATACAGATCTTTGTTTAATCCCATTTGTTCAGTCCTGCTGCTTGCTTCTACCCTTTATCAGCTGTGCCTACTTCAAGTCAGAATCTCTCTTGGGTCACTAGGCAGATAAGCTCCTACCCCCAGTGCAGTCCTCTCATAGCATATTCTAGACCCACGCCATCCAGTTTAGGAGCTTCTAGCCACCTGTTGTTACTGAACATTTGAAAGAGGCTAGTTTGCCTCTTTCACTTCAGTGTGTTGTAAGTGTGAAATAAACATCAGATTCTGAAGACTTAGTACAAAAAAAAAAAAGTAGGGGCACCTGGGTGGCTCAGTTGGTTAAACATCTGACTCTTGGCTTTGGTTCAGGTCATGATCTCAGGGTTGTGAGATAGCCCTGCGTGGGGCTCCACGCTCAGCGTGGAGTCTGCTTGAGATTCTCTGCCTTGCCCTCTGCCCCTCCCCCTCCTCACATGTACTCCCGTGCATGCTCGTTTTTCTCTCTCTCTCTCTCCAATAAATAAAATCTTCAAAAAAAAAAAAAGTAAAAATCTCATTTGTAAATAATGATTATGTGTTGAAATGATAATGTTTTGCATATATTGGGTTAAGTAAACTAGAGTATTAAAATTAACTTCATATTTTTTTTCCATGTGGCTACCAGAAATTTTCAAAGTACATATGTGATTCTCATTATATTTCTGTTGGACAGCACTGTTCTAGATGATGGCTTCCTTCCTCATCTGTCAACATGTTTCCATCTGCTTTCTAAATTTGTCAGAATCATTTGTGAACTGATAACCCCACTCCCATTCTTTTTGCTGATATGAATTTATTTTCTACTTTTCTACTGTCACGTCTTGAGTGGAGAAGATGAGAGGGAATCTGCTGTCTTGCATGTGAAATAGCTTCTAACTTGTGGTTTGTGGAGCAGTTACTTGCTGTCACCAAATAATTTAATTATATCTGCAGTCCTTCTTAGAGGCAAAACCAGGGAGATTCTTAAGTACTTGGCCATAAGTTTGGGTCTGAATCCCTTGTATGTTCCTGTAGGTGCCCCACTCCTTCATTCCCACAAGGTGTCCTGAAGAGTGTTGTTTTATTCCCATTTCAGTCTTCTTTTCTGTCCCACAGAATCACTGGTCTCTCTTTTCTAAACAAAATTTTATGAGTCTTGTACTTTGAATCAAGCACCGTGATGAGTGTTGTTGCAAGGTTTAAAGAAAGTATTTATGAAAACACTAGGTGTAATGCCTGTCTGAGTGTAGAGAATCAATATGAGCTATGTAACTTAGGGCAAATTAAGGAAACTGAGGCTCATAGAGGTTAAATAACTTACCCTAAATTACAGTACTATTAAGTAGCAGAGCTGGGATTTTAATCCTGGCTTATTTGACCAAAGGTTATGCTCCTGACGACAGTTCTCCAAGTTATCTTACTTAATCTTACCCCAGGGAGAATGGTAGCATCCCCGTTTTATAGACCAGAAAGCAAAAACCCAAAAAGGCCAACTGCTTACCCAAGGACACTCATGTATCCCTTCTTGGAACATCAGAAAAAAGGAAGAAAGAGGTGCCTGGGTGGCTCAGTCGTTAAGTGTCTGCCTTCGGCTCAGGTCATGATCCCAGGGTCCTGGGATCGAGCCCCGCATCGGTCTCCCTGCTCCGCGGGAAGCCTGCTTCTCCCTCTCCCATTCCCCCTGCTTGTGTTTCCTCTCTCGCTGTCTCTCTCTCTGCCAAATAAATAAATAAAATCTTTAAAAAAAAAAAAAAAGAAAAAAGTTACTACTGATAAGAAAATGTAGTATTCTCATTGGCCCTAACTCCTGGGGGCAGCCAAGGGACCCTTCTGGGGCTGTGTCTGAGGACCTGGGGAAATGGATAAGCCCTAAGCTAAAAGAAGGAATGTCTGTAAATAGCACCTACTACAATGTTCCATGGACCATGCTAGGCATTTAGCTACTTCCCCCCGCTTATTTATTTATTTATTTGTTTGTTTGTTTTTATTTAAAGTCATCTCTGTGCCCAATGTGGGGCTCGAACTCACAACCCCCAGATCGAGAGTCACATGCTCCACCAACTGAGCCAGCTAGGCACCCTGGCTCTTAACTACTTTTTTATAATTATCTACTTTCCTGGGCTTTGGGTCCACCTAGTTTTCTCCTCAAAAGATGCTACCCATGCACTCAAAACACCCCTTGACTAATTAGCTCCAGCCCTAGGGGTACTGCTCAGGGAAACGGATTTGTATTGTTCAAGGGCCCATTTCAGGGGCGCCTGGGTGGCTGTTGTTAAGCATCTGCCTTCGGCTCAGGTCATGATCCCAGGGTCCTGGGATCGAGCCCACATCGGGCTCCCTGCTCGGCGGGAAGCCTGCTTCTCCCTCTGCCTGCCACTCTCCCTACTTGTGCTCTCCTTTCTTTCTCTGTCAAATAAATAAATAAAATCTTAAAAAAAGGGGGGGGGCCCATTTCAGTGCCTGGCACATAATAGGCACACAATGAATACCGTTCCTGAACCTCCTTTCTCCACAAGCTGAAGAGCTACCTCTTGAGTACACAGCCATCACAACTTAGACCTGTCTTGTGGTACCACGTACATTTTTTTTTTAAGTAATCTCTGTGTTCAGTGTGGGGCTTAAACTCATGACCCCCGAGATCAAGAGCCACCCGCTTCTCTGACTGAGTCAGCCAGGCACCTGTTGTATATTTTTAACTAATTAATTATTCATGGTATTTGTTGAGTATGAGTCTTGGTCTTTGGTACGAGATGGTTCTGGGTTTGAATCCAGGCTCTATTGCTTTCTTACTGGTTGGGTAACTTTTGGGAAATCCACTTCACCTCTCTGAACCACAGCTTCTTCAAAGGGGGTACAAAATAACAGTACTGAATGCATAGTGTTCTTAGGAGAAGCAAAAGAAGAGAACACGTGTAAAGCGCTTAGTACAGTGTCTAGAGCATAGTGTGTGCCCAATGAACGTGGGCTGTTAGGATCACTGTTAGTCAGCAATAGACCACGAGGCAGGGCCTCAGCTCCTGCTTCCTACTTTGTCCCCGATGCTCGGCACAATGCTTGGCCTGCACTCAATGCTGATACCTATGTTGACTGATCAAAGGATGGCTAGATAGAAGGATGGGTACATTCTGCCCTCTGAGTAGCCGGGAGAGCTAGGCCCAGGGAGGAAAGAAGAGTCCTTCTGTGGGTAAGGGTGGGGATCGTGGCCCACAGGCAGGCCTCCCCCTCACCACTGTCTTCCCCAGCAGGTTTGGGATGTACATTCCGTTCCTGCAGCTGAACTGTGACCTCCGCAAGACGAACCTCTTCAGCCACATGGCCTCCATGGGTCCCCGGGAGGCGGTGAGTGGCCTAGCGCGGAGCCGGGACTACCTGCTGACACTGAGGGAGACGTGGAAGCAGCAGACACGGCAGCTGTATGGGCCAGACGCCATGCCCACACACGCTTGCTGCCTGTCCCCCAGTCTCATCCGCAGCGAGGTGGAGTTCCTCAAGATGGACTTCAACTGGCGCATGAAGGAAGTGCTGGTCAGCTCCATGCTGAGCGCCTATTATGTGGCCTTTGTGCCTGTCTGGTTCGTGAAGGTGCGTGGCTCAACCCAGGGGGAGAAAGGGCCAGCCTGGGGCCTTCCCCTGTTGCCTGCGCCACAGGAGCCCTCCTGCTTGCATGAGTAACTGGACCGTTTTTGATAAGATTCCCATCTGTTCTCTTGAGGGCTAGAGTAACGACTACCTCGATTTTAGAGTGGGGAGAACAAGGCTCACTGAGAGGGCATGGCCTGCACAAGGTCACCCAGCCAGTGAGGGGGGACAGGACATTGTTGTTCATGATACTTGATAACAGGAAGCAGTGGTGTATTTCACTAGGGCTGTTTTGGCCCAGGCCTGTCGCGATGTCCAGCTGTATCATGAAGTAGGAAAGCCAGGATTCATCCAGACCCGAGCAACCCCAAAAGCCTGTGCTTTCTCTCCAGCTTGTATGGCCTTCTGGGAAGGTACCTCCCCGGCAGCCAGTAGGCTTAAAACATTTCTCCAGGGCTGGACTGCACTGAATGATTCGAGGCTGAGAGGACTTAATGTTTCTTGAGCACCTGCAGCGTGCTAGAGCTTTCATGAGTGTGATAATCCTCCTGCCACCTCTCAGAGGTGCTTGGTAGCTGTTCTTGCAACGTAACAGAAGAGAAAGCTAGAGCACAGAGAAGGGAGATGACTTGCCCAGCATCACATAGCTAATAAGGAACAGAGCCAAGATTTGAACTCACGCCTTTTGGACCCCAGAGCCTGCACTCTGGCTCAGAGTGGTAGGCAGTGGGAGCCGTTTTTCTGTAAGAGGAGCTTGTAGAGAACTGAGTGGGGGGCACAGGGTCTAGGGTCTAGGTCCATGATTAAGCCCTCTTTGTTAGGTGTTTGATCCTTGGTCTCAGGCCCCCTGGAAGGCTGCCCTGGTTTCCAGAGCAGATCGAATCGCGGAAAGGGGAGGGGGTGAGGCCATTCTGGGCATCCCAGGCCTTACCCATCTCCCGCTGCCCCCAGAACACGCATTACTATGACAAGCGCTGGTCCTGTGAGCTCTTCCTGCTGGTGTCCGTCAGCACCTCCGTGATCCTCATGCAGCACCTGCTGCCCGCCAGCTACTGCGACCTCCTGCACAAGGCCGCTGCCCACCTGGGCTGCTGGCAGAAGGTCGACCCAGCGCTGTGCTCCAACGTGCTGCAGCACCCGTGAGTTGCCCTCCGCGTCCCTGGCCGACCCCAGCCCTCGGGGACCGTGTCTGCGGAGCCACGGGCCTTCCCCCCACCGGCTCATGCATTCAGCTGGCGGGGGTCGTTGAGCACGTCTTGTAAGCTAGGCCTTGCGGCCAGAGTGGGGTGTGGCTGGGCCCCAGGCAGAGGTGTCCCCCGTGATTAGGTAACTTGCAGCGTGCTGGAGACGGGAGAAGGCCAGGCAGTAAATTCATAGACTCGTTGACTTTCTCATTCAGTGACTGTTACTTACGCAGCTCACGGACCGATTTGCTCTTGCCTTCATTGCTTCTCTCCTTCTGTTACCTGCTCACACATCCGTTCAGTCATTAGGTCACCTCCTTTGCGGCAGACGTTTACGTCTTCTGAAGCCATACCCGGCCTGGTGCTATGTATTGGACAGAGGAGCTTGGACTTGACCTACAGGCAGAGGGGGGCTATGGAGGCTTTGGAACAGTGGAGGAACCCATGCCAAGGTGCCTTAGAACCATCAATCTGGGCAGAGGATAGGGTGCCATGTTAGCCGATGGTGAACCCTGGCCAGGGAAGCAGAGTCACAAAGAGAGAATGACCAAGACGAGGTCCTAGAGGAGGTCAGTCTGGTGCGGGTGACAGCCACGTACACAAATGGTTATAGGACGATGGGAAGAAGGAAGCCCGGCTGCAGGACAGCACTGCAGAGGTAGAAGCACCTGCTCAGGAGCCCAGCGTCCCCTCAGCCTGGCTCATCCTTCATGGTGCCATCCTCAGTACTTTTCACCCAGGTTACCCTCATTTTTCCTGCCTGTATCCCCCCATTAGGCTGGAAGCTCCTCAAGTCTGGGCCCTCCTGAATCACATCTGAGCCTCGGGCCCAGCACAAGGTGTGGCAGAGAAGAGGCCCCTAGGACAGGTTTGTAGAGGTAGGTCCATCAAGAAGCAGAGATGCAAAGGGAGGCCACAGAGACGCCTGGCTGGCTCAGTCAGTAGAGCATGTGACTCTTGATCTGGGGGTGTGAGTTCAAACCCCACATTGGGCATAGAGATTACATAAATAGGTAGGTAGATAGATGATAGATAGATAGATAGATAGATAGATAGATAGATAGATAGATAGATAGATGATAGAGGAAAAGTAGCTAAGTGCTTAGGACGGTCCATGGAACATTGTAGTCGGTGCTATTTACAGACATTCCTTCTTTTAGCTTAGGGCTTATCCATTTCCCCAGGTCCTCAGACACAGCCCCAGAAGGGTCCCTTGGCTGCCTCCAGGAGTTAGGGCCAATGAGAATGCTATATTTTCTTATCAGTAGTAACTTTTTTCTTCCTTTTTTCTGATGTTCCAAGAAGGGATACATGAGTGTCCTTGGGTAAGCAGTTGGCCTTTTTGGGTTTTTGCTTTCTGGTCTATAAAACGGGGATGCTACCATTCTCCCTGGGGTAAGGTTAAGTAAGATAACTTGGAGAACTGTTGTCAGGAGCATAACCTTTGGGGTCACATAGCCCTCCATGCTGATCACGGTCCCTCCCAGGCTCTGTCCAAATGGTCGAGGAAAGGGGATAGACATTGCCAAATGGGCCTAAAGGGGACTCGGCTTAGCCTTAGCCTCTGAAGGGAGGGAGGAGTAGAAAGGTAGAATATAGGTGAACATGAGGAGAAACCTGTCCATAGCTCACCATGGTCCACAGAGAAGACCCAGGCTCCTTCGCATGGCTTCCCAGCTGCTGAACTAGGCCCTCCCAGCCTTTTCTGCCTCCTCTCTTACCATGCCTTCCCTGCTCATACTCTGCTCTGGCCATACCAGACCGCTTCGGATCCTCAAATTCTCTATGCATGTTTGTATCCAGGCTTTGGCACATGATGCTTGTTTTGCCTAGAACACCCTTTCCACCTTTCTTTTCCTGATTAATTGCTATGCATCCTTTAGCAGTTTGCTTCCTCCAAGAACACTTTCCTCACCACCCAGGATAGGTTCAGTGCCCCCCACCCTGTGCTCCCACAATCCCTTAATATCATGATCATTGCACCTAACTCTTTCTGCTCTGTTTGCTTAGTTACTTGCCTGTTATTCCAGGACTAAAGCTCCTGGAGGTCAGGGTCCTTGCCTGTCAAGCACTCAGCCATCTCACTCCTGGCAGAGTGCCCGGCTTAAAATAGGTCCACGGTAAATTTTTGTGGTTTGTGTCTAGTCTTTTTTTAAGATAAAATTTTTATACAGTGAAATGCACAAATCTTTTTTTTTATTTAATTTAAATTCAGTTTAATTAACATATAGTGTATTATTAGTTTCAGAGGTAGAATTTGGTGATTCATAACACTCAGTGCCCTCCTTAATGCCCATCACCCAGTTACCCCATCCCCCCACCCACGTCCCCTCCAGCAACCCTCGGTTTGTTTCCTAGAGTTAAAAGTCTGAAATGCATAAACCTTAAAGTGTACAATTCTTTGAGTTTTGATAGTCCTGTACACCCATGTATAGGTAGACCTGTACCCCCTTGTAGAGGTAGGCCTGTACCCCCATATGTAGGCAGACTTGCACCCCCACATATAGATAGAACAAGATGTAGAACATTTACAGCCTCTCAGAAAATTTCCTCTTGGCTCTTCCCAAAGACTGCCCCCCATTTACCACCACCACCCAGACAACCATTTTTCTATTTTCTTTCAAAACTAACCTGTTCTACAACCTCACATAAATGAAATCTTGGGTTCAGTTTCTTTTTCATTCAGCATATTGCCTGTGAAGTTCATCCATGTTGTTAGGTATAACATGATAACTAGTTTTTAAATTAAAAAAAAAAAAAAGATTTACATATGTATTTGAGAGAGAGATGGAGAGAGAGTGCACATGAGCAGGGGAGGGGAAGTGGGGGAGGATATCCAAGCAGACTCCCGCTGAGCTTGGAGCCTGACAGTTCTCTCATGAGCCATGAGATTAGGACCCGAGCCAAAACTACGAGTCAGATGCTTAACCGACTGAGCCACCCAGGTACCCTGATAACTGTTTTGTTTTGTTTTGTTTTTAAGATTTTTATTTATTTATTTATTTAACAGAGATAGAGAGCGTAAGTAGGCAGAGCGGCAGACAGAGGGAGAGGGAGAAGCAGGCTCTCCGCCGAGCAGGGAGCCCGATGCGGGGCTCGATCCCAGAACCCTGGGATCATGACCTGAGCCGAAGGCAGCCGCTTAACCGACTGAGCCACCCAGGCGCCCCCGATAACTGGTTTTTAAATGAATGAATCAACAAGGTAGGAACATGAGTTAGAGTTTTTTGTGATTCTCTGTCCTCTGGCCCAGGACCCTTGGAGTCCCTGGGAGATGTGGCAGAACTGGAAGAACGCACCATCCCACTCACATGCTCACTGAGGCCTCTCTGTGCCAGGCCTTGTGCCGTGCTCTGAGGACATAGAGATGAAATGGACACCATCCCTTCCCTCAAGGGCTCCCAGACGAGGGAGGGATACAGGGAAATAAGTGACGAAACACTGGGGAAAGTGGACCAGTAGCAGGAGATTCAGGTTGCTGTTGAAGGATGCTGAACTCTGTGGGGAGTTTGAGAAAGGGTTTCTGGAGGATCCCGAGTTTTGAAAGAGCTTGCCAGAAGGATACTGCATCAGGAAGGGCAGTCCAGTTGGAGGGAGTGACTTACACAGAGACATGAAACCATAGGCTGTGCTGGAGAACTAGAAACCGCTGGGAATGGCTTGAGCACAAGCTATGCGGCCGGAGTCCTGAAAGTCCACGCAGGGCCTCAGAGGCCACAGCGAATCCTTGGGGACTTGACTCCAAGGGCACCGAAAACGCTTCAGAGGGTTTTGAGTGGAAAATAGGCTCAGCTTGGTGTTTTACAAAGACCACTCAGGCAGCTGTGCAGTGGACCAATTGGAGGCTAGAGGTGAGAGTAGGTGAGGAAAATGCAGGGCTCCCGGGTGGCTCAGTTGGTTGGGTGTCTGCCTTCAGCTTGGGTCATGATCTCAGGGTCCTGGGATTGAGGCCCGAGTCGGGCTCCCTGCTCAGCGGGAAGTCTGCCTCTCCTTCTCCCTTTGCCCCTCCCCTGCTCCTGCTCTCTCTCTCTCAAATAAATAAATAAAATAAAAAAGAAAGAAAGAAAATGCACCCAAAGAGGGAAAAGCGTTTTCTTGACAGCCCCTCAGACATGAATCTCAACCCTAGACCTTCTGACTCCCATGAATTTCTCATGATTCTTACCCCATTTTTACAGAGGAGGCACCTGAGACCCCAGAAAGGAAAGTCACTGTGTCTAAATGATAGAAATGGGAGTCGGGCCCTGGTGGTCACACCAGGCCCGGTCTGCTGGTAGCCCCTTTTGTGGGTGAGCTGGGTGTAAGGGGCACTGTTGGGTTGTGCCTCCAGGTGGACGGAAGAATGCATGTGGCCACAGGGCGTGCTGGTGAAGCACAGCAAGAACGTCTACAAAGCCGTGGGCCACTACAACGTGGCCATCCCCTCGGACGTCTCCCACTTCCGCTTCCACGTGAGTCTCCTCCCCTGGGAAGGAGGGGCGGGAGGATCCCAAGGCAGGAAGGTGATGTCCTAGCAACAGAAAGCTATTTTCAGTATTTCTCAAATCCAAAGGAAGCCCCACATGTGCAGCACAAGACAGCCATTCAGACAGTGACTCCATAACCGCACCTCACGTGCTAGCAGATCTTTGAAAACGTCGGGTGGAGGCGGGAAAGATGACACTATAAAAGGAGGGATTCTTAGGGGCAAAAATCATAACTGTCCTCATTCATATGGTGTGCCGGGCACAGTGGTAAGCACCTGCCATGCACCCTCCATTCAGCCTTCACCCTGCGCGTGAGAGAAGTGCCAGGGCTATCGCCATTTTCTGAGACTGAAATTGGCTTAGCATCTGACTTGTTCAAGGGTGCCTTGCTGGGAACCTTGGGTCTGATGGTAAGGACTCATGGACTCAGCATTATGAAAAGAGCTGCTCAAAATCACTGAGGCTAGTGGTCTCCGTTTTATTTACTTATCTTGCTATCAAAATCCTTTTTCCAACACAGTCATAGACTAAAGTCCGGTATATAGGACCTCATGGCACCCCTCTATTTGAAAGGGTTGGGACTCCCTTCACTTCCCACTCACCACTACCTTAGGCCCCCAAAAGGCCTCCTCAGATCCTGGGCTTCCAAGGAACACAGTTTAAGAAATTGATCTGGGTGATCTCTTCACAGTAGAGAAACCTGAGGCCCAGACAGGAAAGGGACTTGCTCAGGGTCCTGCAGGCTGTCAGGTGCAGAGCTGAGCCTGGTGTGCTGGTTTCTTGGACTCCTATTTCCTCCCACGTCTCTTCCCATCCTGTAAGCAGCTTTTGAGGTTTAGGTACCTTGGCCCCTGAAGAATCGAGATTCCCTAGACCTTGATCACTCTTTGGAACTGATCAAAACATTCTTCTTGAGTCCCTGCATTCTACCCTGCTTTTTAAATACCAGGTCAGAGTGAGGTGTCACCACATGCCCTGGAAGCTTCTGGCCTAGGTCGGGATGCTACTCATGAAGAAGTGGGTGACTCAGACTGTATAGTCTATAATAACTTCCCATATCTATGTCGTAAGATTCTAATTTGTTCGGGCCAGGCTGTACCCAGGAGGATCACATATAAAAAGGTGTTGATTGTAGACCAGAAAAAGTTTGTGAGCAAGCAAGATCTCTCAAGAAAAGCTTCCTAGAGGAAGGTAGAAGTTCAACAAGATCTTAACTTCTGTGGGAAACAGTAGTCTTTTTTTTTTTTTAAGATTTTATTTATTTATTTATTTATTTTTTAAAGATTTTGTATTTATTTATTTGAGAGAGAGAGAAAGCACATGAGAGGGGAGAGGGTCAGAGGGAGAAGCAGACTCCCCGCCGAGCAGGGAGCCCGATGCGGGACTCGATCCTGGGACTCCAGGATCATGACCTGAGCCGAAGGCAGTCGCTTAACCAACTGAGCCACCCAGGCGCCCTAAGATTTTATTTATTTATTTGACAGAGAGACACAGTGAGAGAGGGAATACAAGCAGGGGGAGTGGGAGAGGGAGAAGCACGCTCCCCACTGAGCAGAGAGCCTGATACAGGGCTCGATCCCAGGACCCTGGGATCATGACCCGAGCCCAAGGCAGTCGCTTAACGACTGAGCCACCCAGGCGCCCGAAACAGTAGTCTTGACGGAAGAAAGACCATAAGCAAAAGCAGAGAGGGTGGCAGAGTCCCCACCCATGTCTGCATGGGGCCCCAAGAGCCTGTCCCCTTCACTGGCCCCCCAGAACCCCCATCCAGGAGGCAGGTTTCTGGAACATACTTTCTAGTCCCTGCCTACCCTTTCCTGGGCAGTTCTTTTTCAGCAAACCCCTGCGGATCCTCAACATCCTTCTGCTGCTGGAGGGTGCTGTCATTGTCTACCAGCTATACTCCTTAATGTCTTCTGAAAAGTGGCATCAGACGATCTCCCTGGCACTCATCCTCTTCAGCAACTACTATGCCTTCTTCAAGCTGCTGCGGGACCGCTTGGTATTGGGCAAGGCCTACTCCTACTCGGCCAGCCCCCAGAGGGACCTGGACCACCGGTTCTCCTAAGCCCCAGGGTGACCCCAGGGACAGCATCCAGGCTTCAGCCAGGGGCTCTCTGGGAAGGGGCTGTTGGGGAGGGTTGGGTGAGGGGCAAAAAAACCCACAAAAACAGACAAAAAAATTCACCAGAGCTTTGTATTTTTGTTACATACTGTTTGTTTCTTTGATAATTGATGTGATTATGGGGGGGAAAAAAGTCCTATTTTTATACTCCCATTAAGCCTGTGTGTCCTTTGTTTCTTTCCCTTCTTCTTGCCTATCAGGTAGAGAGCAGATGTTAGAGGTTAGGATTCTGGGCCAGGAAGCCCCATGTGTGGCTTCTGGGGCCCCTATAGGTCCTGCCTTCTCCAATAGAGAAGAGATGAGGCACCAGAGGTCATGGTAACAGTGGTAGCTACTGATGGCTAAATGCTGTGTACTGGACATTAATCTTATGTGCATTATAGGCCTGTCTCAATCCAACTTTTATGACAACCCTAGGAGGTAGGTGCTGTCATTCCAACTCTATAGATGAAGAACAAGCTCAGAGAACTATAGTGACTTGCCAAAGACAACACAGTAGTCAAAAAACCCTCCTAAAAGACACCACCACTATCCTAGCAGAATGTGATGTCCTGATTCTCTCAGCATGCAGTCACTGAGACCCTGCTCTGTGTCAGGATGCCCAGACACAGAAACAAAAAAGTCATACTACACTGGGATGGGTATAACAGTTACAAGATACAGAGTAGCACAGGAGAGCATGTTTAATGCTCTCTGGACTTCTTGGAGGCAGGGATAGTCTGAGTTGTCAGCCACTTCCTAGGTGGACAAAATGGGGGAAAGGCACTTCAAGCAGAGGAAAGGACATATGGAATAGCACAGAGATTTGGAATATCCTGGTATATTTGGGGAGGGTAAGCAGAATGGTTCCTAGAGCAGGAAGGATAAGGAACAGAGGGTGGGGATGGGGTGGGGATGGGGTGGGTCTGCAGGGAGGTGCTGGATCAGGACCAATGGCTCTAGGCGAGGGAGAGTGTGTAAGCAAGGCCAAGTGCTAGAGTGGAAACAAAGCCGCTTGGGAGAGCGCCCTGGCTCCTATAAGACAGGCTGGAGGGCTCAGGCTGGGAGAAAAGGACGGTCCTAGCCGCTCATCTACTCTGCTTGTGTTCACTGAGCCCTTGTTGGCCACAGGATATGCAGAGGAGTCTGTGGTGGTGTATGGGAGGCACTACAACAAAAGTTTTTGGTGTCTCTGGTGAGGAAGGCATCAAGCTAGGCATGGGACAGATACAAAGGTGAGGAAGATACTGTCCCTTAGACAACCAGGAGAGGCATAACTTGTGAGCAAATTAGGATGCTAAGTTTTAGCTGAGGAAAATGTGTGTCCAGGGCACTGGGGAGCAGAGAGGACAGATACCCAGACTGTCTGGAAAGAGAGTTTTTCAGGAAGGGGAAAGTTGAATTGGATCTTGAAAGTGAATTTGTTCACCCCATGGTCAAGGAGGAAGGGAAGGCATTGCATTCCAAGCAGAGGAAACAGCACATGCAAAGGCAGAAAAGAAGATAGCATACTTGGGGAAAGGGGGTTCCCCAAATATGGATGGAGCCTGGGTTGCCTGGTGGGGAGTAGCCCAAGAAGTGAATAAGGACCAGCCTGTGTGTCAGATTGCAATGTTTGGGCATTACCTAAGGGCAGACAGACATAATTTGCTAAGCAGAGGAACAACCTGACAAGGTCTCTGCTTTACCGAGATGGTGCAACTGGGGAGCCTGGAGGCGGGAGACCACTGAGGAGCAGGCAAAATAGACCAGGAGAAAATAAGTCTGACCTTGAGCAGAGGCAGTAGGAAGAGAAAGATAATGCTACCTCTCCTGACCCTGAGTTCCAGAGGTGGCTTTTTGAGTTGTTTCCCTTAATGGGCCAGGCACAGGCCAGACACACAACTGGAGGAGGCAATTTGTTGCAACAGAACCTGGAAACCCAGGTCCCTCATTCAGCTTCTGAAAGACAATTCCCTGTTTGACTAGTGACTTGAAGACATACCCTTCTCCTGTTTGTTGAGGTGGGGGACCAGGACTGGCCTGTCATTATGCAAAAAGGAAGGTCTGATGTGTACCAGTCATAAATTCCATGATTACAAGAGGCACATGAACGCTTAGCCTCAATTTCCTCATCTCTAAAAAAGGGAGATCGTTCCTCACTTTGTGGAAGTCACAGGCCTATTCATTTGTTGCTTATTCAGTAAACATTTATGGAGCACACACCATGTGCCAGATCCTGTGCAAGGTGCTGGAGATGTGGTGATGAACGTACAGAACCTACCCCTGCCCTCAGCTTGCTAGGGGTGGGGGTGGGGGACGAAATTGCTCGATCAACTATAAAGCCCTGCACCAGTCTCATTATTTTTCCACTTCTTATCTCCCAATAAGGTTGTAATCGGGTTGACTCTTAGCTTCTTTATTTCCTTATCTCCATATCCTAAGCAAATCCCTTCCCCCTCTCCGGAGGATTCCTTATTCATATCCAGCTCAGGGTCTATGATTGGCTTTAACTACGAAAGGAGAAAAATTTTCTAGGGGAGGAGACCTCACTATAAAAGAGGAAATAGGAGCAGAAAAAGCTGAGAATTCCTAAGCACAGTTGACTTTCTTTAGTAAGTATCCCCTCGTAGTCTCTCTTCACTGCTCTTACATTCCACCCCTATTCCCCGCCTTTAGTAGCTGCGGTCTCTTTAAATGCGCTCCTCCCTGTAAACTAGGCTGTGGGGCGGAGAGCGCGTTTCTTCCCCGGGTTGAATGTTAAGTTGTTTGTCCATTTCGGCCTGCCGTCCTGCAGATCCGCCATATTGTCTGCTGAAGCTACCGCTGAAGCCGCCGCCGCTGCCGCTGCCGCCGCCAAGTACGAGCGAGCGGAGCCGCGATGGGTGAGTAAGGACGCCAGGCAATTGGGGACTCGAGCTGAGGCAGTCCTGGGGCTTGGGGTCTAGCGGGAGCCTGTCTCCGGTCTGCAGAAGGTGTCTGAGGCCCCTCCAAATAGGTTTGAGGGGAGAAGTCAGGCCGGGGGAGCCGCTCAGGCCAGTTTGGGGCCGGGCTAGGGCCCTTGCAGGAGCAGTCTTCGGGGGCTGGTTCCCGGAGCACCTTGCCACGCCTGGAGCCCCCACGTGGTGGCCCAGGGCTGGAGCCCACGCGTTCCCGGGGGCTGGAAAGGGGCCGCTCCTCCGGCCTGCGCCGAGACCGGGGCTGGGGGACGGGCTCCCGGCGGCAGGCCAGGGCGGCGTTGAGGGAGCCCTCTCCAGGCGTGTGTCTGACCGACGCGCATCTTGAGTGGATTCGGGGGCTTCTCTGAACTCAAGGGAAATCCTGCCTACGTCGCGAGTAGAGTCCTCTGGTGAGGGAACGCCAGGCTTGCCGGCTCCAGGCCCGTAACCAGGGGCAGCCATGCCGTAAGCAGCCCGGGCCGCTGAAGGCCGGCAGAACTTCCCGAGCCACGGGCGGAAATGGGGTGGTTCGGCTGGAGTCAGAGTGACAGCCTAGTAGTAGAAAACCGCAGGCCAAGACCTTGGGGCCATATGTAGTAGATTGGGGATTTCAGGTGTGGGCCTGGCCCCGGTTAGGAGAAAAGGAGCGACCTGTTGCTCTCTCTGAAGGGACTCTGGCTGGCAAGGCCTGTGCTCAGAGAGAATCCGATGGCTAAGTCTTTGGACTTAGCGACAGAACCATCACTGAAGAGCTATTTCCTCTTAAGCATTAAAAAACTATGCATCTTGTTACGCTCTTCCTGCGCGTGGGCATTGTTCTGACGGCTTTACATGTCACGTTTTACCTAATATGCACAACCTAATGAGACATACAGCTGTTACCCCAATTTACAGGTAAGGAAACTGAGACTTAGAGAGAGGTAAAGTAACTTACCCAAGGTCACACAGTTAGTGGCTAAACCAGGGTGATCCCTCCAGAGCCCTAGTGTATGGCTGCAGTTCTTTATGGCTTGGCCACCTAGTGGTTGGGCGGGAAAGGGGGGAAGAAAGCTTTAACCCTAGGCAAAGTTGTAAAGGTGGTTTTTTTGTGCCTAGTGGGCCCGCTTTGAAATCTTTAGTCTGAATGAAACTGAAAAACTCCAAAGTGAATTGCTCACCCCAACTATTGTGTGTGGAGGGAGAGCTAAATGAGATTCTAAGTTTGAGTTTTGTAAGAACCCTGATCCTGAGGAACCATAAATTATTCCCTTGAGTTGCAAGGCAATAACTTTAGAATCAGATCTGGTATTATAATCCTGCCTGCCACTTTCTGGCTTTCTCATCCAGAGAAATCATGTAAGTATCGAAGGCAGTAGAAAGCATCTAGCACAGTGCACAGTAAATGTTATTTTCCTTTCCGATTCTTCCTTTTCCACATCTCTAGAAGGAGGGGAAAGGGAGTGTTATCAAGATGTTTTGAGGACTAAGATAACAGTGTTCAGAGCCTAGTAAAGGCTCCATAGGCATCAGAACAGATTCTTTTCTACCTTCAATAGCATTCCTTTCCCTTAAGCATTCCGGTTTCCAGAATCTACTGTCAAGCCTGATGGGCTTATCTTTGTTAACTGCAGCTTTATGTATCAATGGAAAATTTAGGGGACTTTTATGTTATAGATTTTCTGTTGGCTTTCAATTTTAGAAACACTGGTGTCTCAAAGGGAAGGAGCTAATGTTAAGTTTATTATGCTCAGTGAAATAAGTTTATAGATTGGGAAACTCCCTCAGAGAAGATAACACAGCTAGTAAGTAGCAGAGCCAGAAGTGAGATCCTTACCCATTTTGCTGTACACAAACTTTTTAGAAGAGTTAAGGTGTGAAGTAAAATTAGTCCTTTTCTGGTAGACTTTGAAATGAAAGTTCTTATTATATGGAGCAAAAAAGCCTGAGCAGGGTCCTGAAGGGGATTATTAGTCTAGAGTTAGGTGGCCTCCCTTTTTCTCTCCAATTCCATTTTAGGTACCTCTTCCCTGTCCCACTTGGTCTTTCTGAATGTCCAGCTATTGGTGTTCATGTTTTTTGGTTGATCCTTATACATACGGTGTGAGTGAAACTAAGGATACATTTAATCCTAACATGGAATCCAAGGTAGTTTGGGTTATCCCCATTCATAAATGAGTAAACTGAGGCTTTGTGAAGATTAGGTCACTCATCCAAGGCTGGTGATCTAGGCCCTTTGTGTTCTGGGGATACTAACATAGCCCTCACCACACCCCTATGAATCTAGAACCTGCTGTATTTCACTGCCTCTCAGGTGTGCTCTACTCAAGCCCTACTATATCCTATACTGTTTGTCCTGTGCCAAAGTTCATTAGCTTTAACAGACTTTTGTAGTGATTTCACTGCCATTAGAAGCCTGTGGGGGTGCTGCTTGCAGCTCTAGAAGTTACTTATTCTGACCCTCCCTAGCAGAGACCACAGTCTCTTAAAAACTAAGCTTTGGCAGACACTGGTTGTTTTATCACCCGTTCCTGCCATCTTGCTACCCCAGCCCCAAGGATAGGACTTGATTAAATAAACTATTAACCAGTCATTGTAATTCTGTCTCCCTAGGCAGTGATTGATTTAGGCTTGGGTATGTGATGCAGCTCTGGCTAATTAGACAGGAAGGGAAGCCTGGGGGACTTCTGGCAAAGACTTCCTTATTTAAAAGAGATTTGCCAGGTTTTATTTTATTATTTATTTTATTATTTTTTTGCCAGCTTCTTCTGTTTTAACTTGGGTATCACCAAAGTATGAGAGCCTCAAATAAAAGAAAAGAGAGAGATGGGCAAGCTGTAATAATAGCCAGCATTTAAATAGAACTTGCTATGTGCTAGGCACTAAGTACTATAATATTAACTCCTTTACTTCTCAGATTCTCATGTTGTAGTTGAGGAAACTGAAGCATAGAGAAGTTCAGTAACTTGTGAGAAAGGTCAGAGCTAGTCAGTAGAACCACTTACTCAGGTAGTATGGTTCTAACCAACATAATGGGCTATTAAGGGCTGTGTTCTGCCTCTGGAAAGGAAAGAGCCCTTTTCTGACTCTAAAATTGGCATTAGTAATGCTGGGGTCGTGAGGCAGAACTTATAAGTAAGAGCAGTCAGCTCTAAGGGTGAGAGTAGAGAAGATGGGAAGAATCTGATATTTTCTTGATGTTTTTGAGCCACTGAATTAGGCAACTTTGGAACTGTCTTATCTCTTGATTTAACTAGGATACTTAAGGCCACTTCTAGTTTGGTTTTTGGCTGCAAGTAACAAAACCTTTCTAACAGAACACTTCCTGGTCCAGAAGTAACTTAGCCCATCTCTTATTTTCCCTCCAATCCGGGTTGCCCACCCACCCGTGTATAACAGCTACTTGCAGAGTAGGCACCTAATTGTCAGTCACCACCTAAGTGTCCCACAAGCATCAAACTTACTCCCCTTTCCTGGCCAACTTTTCCTTCATTTCTGTAAATGGTAGAACCATTGGCCCAGGCACTGGGGCATCTATCCATCTTTGGTTCCTCACTCTTTTCTTCCCTTTCTGTATTGGCAATTGTTGAAGACTGTGATCATGTTACTTCTAAATTGCTTTGTGTAGGTTTTTCTCATAGCAGAGACCCACAAAGAGTATTAATTCTGTGCTCTTTAACCTTACCGAATCTCAGGCTCCTCAAAGTGAAAATGTGGATAGGGGTGCCTGGGTGGCACAGTTGGTTGGACGTCTGACTCTTGATTTCAGCTCAGGTCATGATCTTGAGGTCGTCCGATCAAGCCCCACATCAGGCTTCACGCTGAGCTGAAGACTTCTCCCTCTGCCATACCGTCCTGCACGCCGGTGCTCATGATTTCTCTCAAATGATAAATAAATCTTAAAAAAGTGGGGGCGCCTGGGTGGCTCAGTTGGTTGGGCGACTGCCTTCGGCTCAGGTCATAATCCTGGAGTCCCGGGATCGAGTCCCGCATCGGGCTCCCTGCTCAGCAGGGAGTCTGCCTCTCTCTCTGACCCTCCCCCCTCTCATGCTCTCTATCTCATTCTCTCTCTCAAATAAATAAATAATTTTAAAAAATGAAAATATGGGTAACACTGTTTATTAATATTAATGAAGATTCAGTGAAGTACTAGATACCAAAAAATATAAATTGTAAAGGTATTTTAGAAGCCCTCCAGATCTCTTCTATACCTTCCTGTACCACTGCTGTAATTCTTGCTGTAGCAGTGTTGCCTAAACACCCATTTGATCTTACCACTCTGCTCCTTAGTTTAGGAAACTTCAGGGATTTACTGTCTACAGGATAAAATCATAACCCATACAGTATGGTATTCAGGGCCTTCCTAATGATTTTACTAATCTTACTGTATTTAGAGATTCATGTACATATCCTGCATTCCACTCAGACTACCTCCTCTGTATGTTAGCATTACTGGCGATTACTTACAGTCCCTTCCCCACCCATCTTTTTCTATGGAAATCTTGCCTGATTTTCAAGGTCTGATTTAAATGCTACCTCCTTCATGAACTCTCAGATACTTTATGCCTTCCAAACTAGAAGTGAGCTCTCTGAATTCTGTAGCACTTTGTTCTTGCCTTTCATATAGCCCATTTTATATTTTTTCTCGTGTTAACAGTTACTTAATCTGTAATACAGGGGCACCTGGGTGGCTCAGTAGGTTAATGGTCTGCCTTCCGCTCAGGTCACGATCCCCGAGTCCCAGGATCGAGCTCGTTCCACGTCGGGTTCCCCACTGAGCAGGTAGTCTGCCTCTCCCTCTGACCCTCCCCCCTCTCATGTTCTCTCACTCTCTCTCAAATAAATAAATAAAATCTTAAAAAAAAAACTAATATAATTCATTCTTCAACCAGTAACTTAATCTCCACAGCCTTATAGTTCTCATCTCTAAAATAGGGATAATATCGGGGCGCCTGGGTGGTTCATTCGTTAAGTGTCTGCCTTCGGCTCAGGTCATGACCCCAGGGTCCTGGGATCGAGCCCGGCATCAGGCTCCCTGCTCCGCGGGAAGCCTGCTTCTCCCTCTCCCACTGCCCTTGCTTGTGTTCCCTCTCTTGCTGTCTCTCTCTCTCTCTGTCAAATAAATAAATAAAATCTTTAAAAAAAAAAAATAGGGATAATATCTACCTCAAAGGAGTGTTAAGAGGGTTCAGTGAGCAAATGCGTGTAAACCATTTTAGCATGGTGTTTATTATCAAGTAGTAAATACTTAACAGTAATTGCTTTTAGTCACTTAGTGAATAAATAAAGGACTTACTGTGTTTCAGGCCCTATGCTAAAAATAGATTAATAGATTAAATAGTTTGTCTTTGAGGGGAAGGCAGTAACATATTATGAAAATTTGTCAGAAATATACTTTTAGGTGCCAGGCAGGCAATGGTTATTTATTCGTCAATTTTAGCAAATGTTTATTGAATACCTAGTATGTGCAGGGACTATTCTGCTCTAGGCCCTGGAAATACAGTGGTGAACAAAACAGACAAAAATCTCTTTCTGGTGAAATTTCAGAGTTTAAATTCTAATGGGTAATCAACCACATGGAGACTGGCAGGCCAGCTGCAGAGTTCGATGTGGTCTATGCAGCTCTAGCCAATTGTTTCCATGGGGGACTGGAGGTCTAGCATTGCCTGATTTCCCATTCCTTTCCACAGTCCCTCTCCCCTTGAAGTTGGAAATCCAGATTTTCATGATATTATTGGATTAAACATTTATAAATTACAAGTTAACTCTTAAAATCTAAAAACCTTAGGGGCACCCTAGTGGCTCAGTAGATTAAGCCTCTAACTCCATCTCAGCTCAGGTCTCAATCTCATCGTCCTGAGTTAAGGCCCTGTATTGGGCTCTATGCTGGGCATGGAGCCAACTTAAAAATTCTAAAAACCTTAAGCTAACCAAATATTTGGATATTTGAAGCCAAATATAGCCCAGGACCTGCCTGTCTTGTAAAATATTAGAAAATAATATTCTATGTATTTTATAAAATATTTCTTAGTTTATGTATTTATTTTTTTAAAGATTTATTTTATTGAGAGAGAGAGCATGAGAGGGGAGAGGGTCAGAGGGAGAAGCAGACTCCCTGCTGAGCAGGGAGCCTGATGCGGGACTCGATCCCGGGAGTCCAGGATCATGACCTGAGCCGAAGGCAGTCGCTTAACCGACTGAGCCACCCAGGCGCCCTTAGTTTATGTATTTAAAAAAAACATTTTAAAAGGATGAAGATGGGCTCCAGGTGGCGGTGATGGGTTAGACATCTGACTCTTGGTTTTGGCTCAGATCATGATCTCAGGGTTATGAGATCGAACCCCACATCAGACTGCTGAGCGTGGAGTTGACTTGGGATTCTCCCTCTGCTCCTCCCGCGTGTGCGCTCACAAACGCGCGCTCTCTCTCAAAACAAATATTTTAAAAAGAGGATGACGACAGACATTTTTAAAGTCTTGCAGGTCATGATAGCATTATGTATTTAGTAGGTATTCTTTTTTAAGATTTTGTTTATTTGTCAGAGAGAGAGACAGAGAGAGCACAAGCAGGGGGAGCGGCAGGCAGAGGGAGAGGGAGAAGCACGCTCCCTGATACGGAACTCGATCCCAAGACCTGGGATCATGACCTGAACTGAAGGCAGACACTTAACCAACTGAGCCATCCAGGCGTCCCAGTAGGTATTCTTTTTAAGCATAATATACTTTTGGAGTAAGGTGCACAAGAGAGGGGCGCCTGCTGAGTAAGGAGCTTGCTTCTCTCTCTCCCTTTGCATGCTGCACCCCCCTCCCTCTTGTGCTTTCTCTCTCTGTCAAATAAATAAAGTCTTTAAAAAAAAAATAACAACTAAGTAGCTTGTAAATCCACTTAACTAGGCACCCAAACAAACTACATTATGAGGCAGTATCTTAAATGTGAGTGAACGAGTATCCTCACCTTGGTATAACTTCCAGTCTTCCTTCAGGAAAATTTGGCCATGTGACCAACAGATAAACATTGCCATCTTGCCAATATTAATAGGCTTATGTATATATACACCTACAATAAAGGTAAGCCTTCCTAATACATATATTAGTATATTAGCATATATACATATGTTTTTATTCCTACCTCCTAGTTAATCTTGTGTCCCACACTTTGGAGACCAGTGAAAAATGGTAAGTATTTGGATGAGGCAGTCCAGAACGCTGTGGACACATATAGTAAGGGGGTCCACCCTCGCCCAAGGGAATCAGGGAAGGCCTTTTAAGCTAAGTGAGATCTGACCTAGGGAAAAGAATTGTCAGTGGCAGGGTGGGAATGATTATTTCAGAAGCAGAAGATTGGTAGACTAAAGGGATTGGTAGCATGGGGGGAATGATATTTGGACTTTATCCTGATGATAGTGAAATGCCATTTTAATCTTAGAAGTGATATGATCAAATTTATTTATTTATATGACTTGGACAGCTGTAGGAGGATGAATTAGGCTGCAATAGGATTCCAACCAGGAGGTTCTTTAAGTGGTTTGTTTTTTTTTTTTTAAAGATTTTATTTATTTATTTGGACAGAGAGAGAGACACACCAAGAGAGGGAACACAAGCTGGGGGAGTGGGAGAGGGAGAAGCAGGCTTCCCCGCGGAGCAGGGAACCTGACACGGGGCTCGATCCCAGGACCCTGGGATCATGACCTGAGCCGAATGCAGACGCTTAACGACTGAGCCGCCCAGGTGCCCCAAAGTGGTTGGTTCTTAAGTAGTGCAGTAGTCCTGGCAAGAGATGATGATGGCAACTGAGGTGGTAATAGTAAGGAATAAGAGAGTTAGGAATTTGAATTAGCAGGACTTGGTTATTAATTTCACCGGGAGGCTGATGGGGCGGGTGGGGGAATTAAAAGCATGACTCCTAGACCTCTTGCCTTCAGCAGCAGAGTGGATAGTGATGCTGTTAACTGGGATGAGTTTAAATTTTGACATTTTGAGGTGTCTGTCTGACCTCTAGGGGAAAATGTCCAAAAAGCAATTGGATTATAGAAGTCTGAAGCTCCAAGAGTGAGGTCTGGGGATGGAGATAGATGTTTGATCATCTATTTTTCTATATATGGTAACTAAAATCATGGAATCACTGATGTATCATGGGAGATGGGCTGAAAAGAGAACCCCAACGTGCATCAGCCTTAATACGCAAGATGGGGATCAGCAGCCAGAATTGGAAGAAGAAAACAGTGATTGATGTCTCAAAAACCAAGGAAAAAGAGTATTTCAAGAAGGAAATGGTTGTCAGGGTTGAGTGCTGCTAAGAGGACCAGCAAAACATGGACTAAAAAGATTGGTTGAATTTAACATCATGCACCTGATCAGTTGCTTTTACAAAAACAGTTTTGATGGCATACAAGCAAATTGGAGCTGGCTAAGGAATGAGCGAGGAGAGGCAAACTGTTTCAAGAAGTTTGTATTATATGGAGAAAGAAGAGGTTAAGGAGGCTCTTATAAAGTCTACACAAGAAATCCTGAAGACCTGAGTTAGGGCAGTTGGCAGTAGGAATGGAGAAAAGAGTGCAAAAATAATTGGGAAATAAAACTGGCATTTCTTATTGATTGGATGTGGGGATAAGGGGAAAGTTGTCAAGAGTAACTCCCAAGTTTCTGGCTTGAAAAGCTGAGATATTGGTACAGACCCCTAATTCCTTGTTATCAGTATTTTCTCAACCTTTCTTTCCCCTCCTAAGGAGCCCTTTTAGACTTTTTTTTTTTCCTGATGCATCCCTCCCATGAAATTTTAACACACAGATATACTCTTTTTATGTATGGTAGTATGTCTATGCTTTATACATAAAGAGAGTAGACATAACGCTTGCTTTTTATTCAATGTAAGGTTAAGAATGATGAAACAAAAATTTTAGGTTAAAAGTTAAAATTAAAAGCTGTTTGCATTTAAGTTTTATAGCTGTATTTGCTGAGTAACTTTTAAAGTAATTTACTTACGTGAATGCTAATGTATCAAATTGCACATGCAAATTAGCATTTATAAATAACTAATGTAATAAATTAAAATCATTCAAAGCTGTTCATTTTCCAGTAATAGGAAAAAATCACTTAAAGTTATTTTTAGTGAACTTTTAAACAGCTTGATATGAAAAAACTTACAACTTAACTAGCTTTCAGATATTCTTTTAGATATTGTTGACATTTTTCTTTTCAATACTTGGCATAACTAATTATGACAAATTTTAGTTTGTAGAATTAAATAATAAAATATAAACTTTTAATTTCCAGAAAACCCGTGTCACACACAAAAGCACCGAGTATAAAGCATAAATAACATCCAGAAGGCATAACAGGTGTGCACAGGCCACTTCTTGTATGACTTTGAGATCTAGTGGTCAGTCAAGAGGAAGTCCCCCAGTTGTGGTCTTCTGTTCACCATACTTTGAGTACGCATCTTGCATACCTGTTGTCTGCTTTCCATGAAATCAGTGTCAGTACTGCTCATGTGATATTCAAGACAATCCATTGAGAGAAATTAAATACTGAGAAATAAGACTTTATTGATAATGTTGAGCTTTGGAGCACCACATACCATTGTAATATGTAAGTCCCCCCACTCCCCACGAACCACTTTTACCCTTTTGGGTGCAGTATTTCCCCCATTGAGAATGCATGCCTTTAAAAGAAACCATTTATGCCAGATATTTCAGAATTTTAATCGTTTAGATTTTAGAAAGGCCTTATAGTGTATAAGAGTTGGATAGCACCTCCAACAGAATCTGGGGTAGAGTCCTATATAGTCAAGTATTACTAATATTTTGTAGCAACCCATTAAGTGGGATAAATAAAGGCTGTAGTCTCATGTTTTGTTCGAGTTTTGCTGAATGTGTTTTGAAGCTGTATTTACTAAATATCTTATTTTCAGAGCTCTTTTGATTTCGGAATTTCAAATTAGGGCTTGTGGATTGTGAATTAAAAGAAATGTATAAGGAGCAGGTTTATGGAAAAGGTGACAACTTAAAAAAAAATTTAACATGCTTTTTGTTTTTTATTTCTTTTTTTAGATTTTATTTATTTATTTGGCAGAGAGAGACACAGCGAGAGAGGGAACACAAGCAGGGGGAGTGGGAGAGGGAGAAGCAGGCTTCCCCGCGGAGCAGGGAGTCTGCTTCTCCCTCTGACCCTCCTCCCTCTCATGCTCTCTGTCTCTCATTCTCTCTCTCGCAAATAAATAAAATCTAAAAAAAAAAAAAAAAAGATGTTTCTGTCAGTTAGGTGTCTGATTTTTGATCTCCGCTCAGGTCTTGAGTTCAAGTCCTGCGTTGGGCTCCACGCTGGGTAGGGAGCCTACTTTAAAAAAAAAAAAAGAGATGTTTCTGGGATATGGGTGGAAGGAACCCCTTGGGTATTAAGTGTGGATTGCAGGTGTAGATTTGAAAGTTATCACCATCTTCCAAAGAGGCAATAATTGTCTAATGAGACATGATTGGAATTGCTTTGGGGTGACGTAAATGGTAGAGAATAGTCATCCCCCCCCCTTTTTTAAAGATTTATTTATCTGAGAGAGACTGGGGGGAGTGGCAGAGGGAGAGATTCTTCAAGCAGACTCCCTGCTGAGCAGGGAGCCAACACAGGGCCTGATCTCACGACCCATGAGATCACTACCTGAGCAGAAACCAATGATTGGATGCTCAACTGACTGAGCCACCCAGGCACCCCAAGAATAGGCCCTTTTTTAAAATGCTGGCTCATTGATTCTTACAGCCTAGCTTTGGAGGGAGTGAAGATGGACTAGAAGGGTAAGGATCAAGAGAAAGGAGCTACAGTGTTAGGAGAAAAGGAAAAACCACCTATTATAGAGAGCAAGAAAATATAGCTGTCCTCTTTGACCCTAACTTCCTAGAAATTGCCCTCACGGGGAATTGAGACCTTTCAGAGTAGGAGCTGAGAAGAAAAAGAAAGTATCATTGATTCAGCACCGAGGCCCTAGACACCATCATATTACTTCATCAGTCCTACAGGACTATGAAGTCTATTATGCTCATTTTATAGATAATGGATGTAGGGACTCAAAGGTAGTGGTTCTGCCATTGGGATTGGAGCCCAATCTACCTGCCTTCCAAATTGGTGCTCTTTCTCACTACATCATTTTGGAAGGAGTTGATAGGGTTTAAGGGGGCAACACTGGATGTCTGTCCACAGCATGCCTTCTGAGGGCAGAAAGGATTCCCTTTGTGTGGCCTCTCAGTCTGGTGCTCCTCCCCCATATTGTCTTGGGCCCTTTGTATATGGGGCCTCAGAAGACTGCCTCCCAAAATTGGCTCCTTCTTTTTGGATTAATATATACGGGTTAGAGAAATCTCTGCTTTTAATTTGTCAGAAGGGCTCTTGGAAAAGCCCTTTCTCAGATTACTAAAGGTTAAAACAGAGCTAATCAGAGAGATTTCTGTAATTCAACCTACAGACACTGACAATGTAGAACCCTCCTTATTACGAACTAGGGATGGAGCAGCGTAGTGCTGCAGAATAGAGGCCAACTGGCCGGCTGTTCTTTTGTATATCTCAGGGACGTTTTGCTGTAGACCTTTGTTTTTATACCTAACCAAACTGTTATTGTTCCTCAAACCAACCTTGGGCTTTCTAATCTCCTAATCTTTGCTCCTGGTGAACTGTTCTCCCTCCCCACCCCTATTATCTTCAGAAATATTAACCATCTAGTGGGGCACCTAGGTGGCTCAGTTGGTTAATGGTCTGCCTTCGGCTCAGGTCATGATCTCAGGGTCCTGGGCTCCTTGCCCTGCAGGAAACTGCTCCCCCCCCCCCCCCGCTCGTACTTGCACACTCTTGCTCTTTCTCTCTCTAGTGTGCTCTCTCCCAAATAAATAGATAAAATCTTAAAAAAAAAAAAAAAAGAAATATTAACCATCTAGCCTCTAAAGACCCCTGTAGAGCTTATACTTAGGGCAGATAGTTCTCACTCCCACCTTCTGAACTCACTGAACATTTAGATTCATTGTCTATTATATTCTTGATGCTATGAGAGCAAAGTAAGTTGTAAAACTTCCTTTTTTTTAAGATTTTATTTATTTGACAGAGAGACACAGCGAGAGAGGGAACACAAGCAGGGAGAGTGGGAGGGGGAGAAGCAGGCTTCCCGCGGAGCAGGGAGCCCGATATGGGGCTTGATCCAAGGACCCTGGGATCACGACCTGAGTCGAAGGCAGACGCTTAACAGCTGAGCCACCCAGGTGCCCCAAGTTGTAAAACTTCCTAAAGGCAGAAACCTTTACACAGTGCCTGGCACAAACGTTTTTTTAAATGAATAATAAATCACTTGTCTATTTGAGTCAGTTTGGAGATGATTATTTGGAAAAAATATATATATATACGCATACATATACATTTTAAGATTTTATTTATTTCAAATTCAATTAATTAACATATAATGTATTATTGGTTTCAGAGGCAGAGTTCAGTGATTCATCAGTCTGGTAAAATTTTATTTATTTGACAGCACAAGCCAGGGGAGCAGCAGAGGGAGAGGGAGAAGCAGGCTCCCCGCTGAGCAGGGAGCCCAGTTTGGAGCTAGAGCCCGATGTGGGGCTTGACCCTGGGATCATGACCCAAGCCAAAGGCAGACACTTAACCGACTGAGCCACCCAGGCGCCCCAAGAGTTTATTTTAAGTAATCTCTACACCTAATGTGACGTTCGAACTTACAACCCCAAGATCAAGAGTTACACACTTTTACCGACTGAACCAGTCAGGTGCTCCTATTTTCTTGATTCCTTGAAAAGTGTGAGTGCTTGGAAGATATTCAGTGAATATTTTGGGGCTGGCTTCAGTGGAAGTTGAGCTCCTCCTCTACTTTATTTTTTAAATTTTTCTTTAAAGATTTTATTTATTTGTCAGAGAGAGCACAGCAGGGAGAAGCAGACTCCCCGCTGAGCAGGGAGCCCAATGGGGGACTCGATCCCAGGACCCTGGGATCATGACCTGAGCCAAAGGCAGATGCTTAACCAACTGAGCCACTCAGGCATCCCGATTTCCCTACTTTAATTCATCTTAGTTCCTTGTAGCACCTGGTGGCAGTGGCAGTGGGTTGTCCCTAAGAAGGTGAGAGCTTCCAGATTCTGCACAGTCTACAAAGGATAGTTGGAAATTTTCTTTTGGAGAAACTGGAGTTTGGGCTATAGCTATCCTAGTACTGTCCTGTGTTTCTCACTACCCCTTACTTCCCACCCCTAGGTCTGACCATTGCACTTACATATAGACTCAAAGGCCAAAAGGACTAGTAAATCTGTGGGAGAATTAGCATTAGAGAACTAGTCTCTGGGACTATCAACATCTGATTGATTCAGTACCTCGGTGTGCCATACTTCACTTAGACCTTGAGCTTTGAATACATAGTTGTGTATGCAGATACAGTTTTTCCACGTGGTCTTTTAGCCAAACCACCTAGTTCATAGATTCAGCTTTGTTTCCTAGAGTGATCACTGCTCAGCCCAGTCCTGTGAGGATCGGCCAGAATAGGAGTAGCCTTATTATGGCCCCATTGTGGACTGACCCAGTTGTCCCATAGAAGAGCCTCTCCCATTGTCTTTGTGACTAGCATTTCTGACAGGCTGGCAGATAATACCCTGAGAGCTTCATGCTGTCGTACCTGTTTGATATACTGTTTTCTTGTTTGCAGTATTTCCTGGTCATGAAGCTAGGGGAGAAATTCCAGAAGTTTGAAAAGCTATTACCAAACCTAATCCTAAAGTAGTTTTGTGTATATTCTCATTTATCTTCATTATAACTCTGTGGTATGAGACAGGGTAAGGGTAGGAAAATCAAGATACAGTTAAATGACACCCAAGTTTGTACATTTATTAAATAGCAAGGCCGGAAATCAGATTGTCTAGCCTTGTAGCTCCTTTCACCAGTACCACACTGTTTCTAGCATGCCTTTTGGTGATCCATCTAGCACAGCTGCCTTCTCTCAGCCTACCTATTTCTTTCTAATACAAACCCTTGATGAACCCTTGTCCATTTACATAATGTTGAACTTTTTAAAAAGATTTTTAAATGTAATTTTTATTTATTTCTTTTTTTAAGATTTTATTTATTTATTTGACAGAGAGAGCGAGAGCAGGAACGCAAGCAGGGGGAGTGGGAGAGGGAGAAGCAGGCTTCCTGCCAAGCAAGGAGCCTGATGCGGGGCTCGATCCCAGAACCCTGGGATCATGACCTGAGCCAAAGGCAGACGCTTAACAACTGAGCCACCCAGGCACCCCTATTTTATTTTATTTTTAAAGATTTTATTTATTAGAGAGTATGAGCAGGGGGAGGGGCAGAGGGAGAGGGAGAGTAGCCGACTCCCCACTGAACCTGGAGCCCAACGCCAGGCCCAATCTCACAACCCGAGATCATGACCTGAGCTGAAATCAAGAGTCAGATGCTTAACTGAGCCACCCAGGCACCCCCGTAATGTTGAACTTTTTAAAAACATTTTCAAGCCCTACACCATACTTAAATGACATTTATCTCAGCTCATCATATTTCCCTCAACTTGGTATCATCAGTGTAGCTGCCGCCACCGCTGGTGACTCCCTTCCACACAAACACATGCACGTGGGGCACTTCTAAAACAAGGAGGATTAACTCAAGTGGTTGTTTTTGCTTTTCCTTTGAAGTGGCAAACAGCCTTCAAATGATTGCCTAACCACTTGCCAGTCCCTACATTTTTCTACTTCTGTTCCTATTAGTGTTGTTGTCACCTAATATTTGTATTCCCCATTCCTGGCAAGAACTGGATCACCCCTCATTTGAGGGATTGACTCAGGCAATGGGTAGGGTAGTAGAAGGAACATTGACACTCCTACCAGAAAATAACAAGGGAGTCCCCTTGTGGCTAGTAGGCTGTTAAGTAAGGTATATGTAATGGAGAGAGCATTGGCTTTTAAGAAATACCTGGGTTAGACCCATTTAATTAGCTGGGTCCTTCTGCAAGTTATGCCTTGGTCTCCCTACCACTAAAATGGGGGTTTTATATGAGTTTAGCCTTAAAAGCTAAGCAGATTATTACTAAATTATTACCATTCAAATTTGAATTTTCCCTGGGAATATCCCCTCATAGAGGTTAGACATACTTTGGGATATTTCAAAGATCTTTCAAAAGGGTATCTTGGCTTTTACTCTGGATTTAGATAAAACCTTTTGACCATGGCTAGAGACTTTAGAAAGCATTCTGGGCTGAACTCAGAAGACTACTTCATACCTAGCAGTGAGGACACAGATCTGTGATTTTCTTGGCAGGGGCATCATGATTCTTGCTGGCGTTGGGGCCTGACAGAGAACTAAGAAACTTGACATAGGAAAGGAAGTTGTTGTATTCTGCAGCAGTTTGTTGGTTTAATAGACTGGTTTAATCATAAAAACCATTAACTTTGAAGGCATCGCAGTTAAAGATAGATTCATTAAGAAAGGACTTATGTGGATCACTGGTTTGTCTTTATTCTCATGTGTTAGGTATTATATATAATGCCTAAAAAGAATAGGTATCCATTTACGAAAGAATGAAGTTGGACACTCACCCCCTCCCCCACCTTATACAAAATTAACTCAGTGGATCAAAGAGAAATGTAAAGGGCTAAAACTATAAAACTCTTTTAAGAAAACAGGAGTAGGGGCGCCTGGGTGGCTCAGTCGTTAAGCGTCTGCCTTCCATTCAGGTTGTGATCCCAGGGTCCTGGGGTTGAGCCCTGCATCAGGCTCCCTGCTCCGCAGGAAGTCTACTTCTCCCTCTCGCACTTCCCCGCCAGTGTTCCCTCTCTTGCTATATCTCTCTGTGTCAAATAAATAAATAAAATCTTTAAAAAAACAACAACAACAAAGGGGCACCTGGGTGGCTCAGTTGTTAAGCGTCTGCCTTCGGCTCAGGTCATGATCTCCAGGTCCTGGGATCGAGCCCCACATCAGGCTCCCTGCTCAGTGGGGAGTCTGCTTCTCCCTCTCCCTCCACCTCTCCCCACTGCTCCTACTCTCTCTCTCTCTCTCTATCTCTCTGTCTCAAATGAATAAATAAAAAATTCTTTAAAAAAACCAGTAGATCTTCATGACCTTGGGTTAGACAGTTTCTTAGATACAACATCAGCACAAGCAACCAAAAAGGAAAAAGATCTTCTCCCTCTCCCACTCCCCTTACTTGTGTTCCCTCTCTCGCTGGATCTTTCTCTGTCAAAATAAAATAAAATAAAATCTTTAAAAAAAGAATTATACCTAAAGAAAAAAAAAAAAGAAAAAGATAAAATGGACTTAGTCAAAATTTAAAACTTTTGTCCTTCAAAAGGCACCATCACAGGGACGCCTGGGTGGCTCAGTTGGTTGGGCGTCTAACTCTTGATTTCAGCTCAGGTCATGATCGTGGGGGCTTGGGAGCGGGCTCCGCTCTCAGTGAGGATTCCTCTCAAATCTTTTATTTAAAAAAAAAAAAAAAAAGCACCATCATGGATAATGAAAATTATGTAAGTGTTCACTCGTTGCTTTGTTTTGGCTGCCAGGCAGCTAACATGTCAAAAGGCACCTCAGTTGTTTTTGTTTTTGTTCTTGTTTTTGTTTTTTTCAGATTTATTTATTTGAGAGAGCACACATCCGGGAACAAGCACGAGTTGGGGGGAGAGGCAGAGGGAGAAGTAGACTCCCCCCTGAGCAGGGAACCTGGTAAGGGGCTCAATTCCAGGACCCTGAGATCATGACTTGAGCTAAAGGCAGATGCTTAATCAGCTAAGCCACCCAATTGCCACAAAATGCAACTCAGTTTTAATAATTGATTCTTATCCTGCTGTCTATCTATCTATATTTTTCCCTGTTTTGTTTTGTTTTTAAGGTTTTATTTATTTGAGATTGAGAGAGCATAAGTGGAAGGGGGTGAGGAGTAGAGGGAGAGGGACAAGCAGACTCCACGCTGAGCATGGAGCTCAATGTGGGGCTCGATCTCACAACCCTAAGATTATGACCTGGGCCAGAATCAAGAATCATATGCTTAACCATCTGAGCCACCTAGGTGGCCCTCATCTTTCCCTGTCTTCTGTACAAATTGGTATATTCCTATACCAGATTTTTGGTTTTATATTTTTATTTTGTTGAATGTGTTGTTAACCACTTTGGATCCTTTGGGAGACTGAAGTTTAAGATGTTAGATGGAACATTTGAGAGCATGTGTGTGGTGTGCACTGTGCCATGGGTTCTTGCTTTCAAAGATTTAATGGTTTAGATGTGAGAGGTGATGAGTTCTAAACTAAAACAGTATCATTGCAGGTTGTCAGTAGGAACCAATTTGGGTAACGAGTCAAAGATAAAGTGGACACTAGTTAAAGTGACAAGGGCAGATAGATTTTAATCAATAATGTTACTATTATAACAGGGAAACGTGTGCACTGAATTCAATGTCGATTTCTACATGGTTAACTGGGCATTTTAAAGGGAGGATGGACGAATAGAGGGGCCAGAGAAAGGGGGCCCAGAAGAGTAAGGGAAGTGAAAAGTTACAAAATGTGAGAAAGGGGGATTAGTTCATCTGAAACCCATCTGGGTTTGCTAACTGGTGCTTATTGACCTTAGGCCACAGAGCCTCGGAGATGGGGCCCTATTTTCAGGTATTGGTGGAACAAACAGTAAATTCTTTTCGCAGCCTTAAGATTTTCTCAAGCGGGTACTTTAAGGGGGGACTGGGGTCATACTAGTGACCCGTTAGAAACTATGTTAGTGTTTTGTTCAATGATTTATAGGCCATGGTTGAGGCCTAGTTGAGAAAAGGCTCAGAGGAAGCTGGATAGACTGGTTACGGAGAGACTGGCACAGGTAAAAATCAGTTTATCAATAGTTGAAATTTGGGGAGGAGGAAGGTAATGAATGGTAATGGCATTAACCGAATGAGGGAAGATAGAAAAAATTGGTTTAAAGAGAAAGGGAGGTAGAGATATAGCCAGTAGGCATTTGGAAATACACTTTCAGGAGGCAGTAACAGTAGGGATTTGATACTTGGCATAAAAGTGGAGGCTTGAGGAGGGGGCTGCTCCTGCTGAGAAGAGGACCGAAGGTAGAACTTTGATCCACACTGACAGAGTTGGGCACTGAAGAGAACACAGTATGAAACCTGAGGAGTTGTAGGAAAGGTAGAAGTGGGAGAAGGTGGTGCTGTCAGAATCATGGGTGGAGTTTTAAGAAGACAAAGGTGACCATCAGTGACAAATTAGAAAGTCAGAATCAAGGCTGTCAAGGTCACTAGATTTAGCAGTCCAAAATGTATTCTGAAGCACTTGTGTCCTGCTTTACGACTTGTTTTTATTCAGTTTTCATATCAATTCTGGAGGAAACCTATGGTTTCTGGGTTTCTAGGAAGAAACCCTTCTAAAATCTGCCTTTGGAAGTTGTGCTCCACTCCAGGCACAGGAAGATTTCTTTGCTGTACCCTTCCTCACTTACCGGCAAACACGTATTACGCAGCTGTTACAGCTAGGCCTTGTGTCTGAGGCAGTGTAGGTGTTCAGTAAATATTGAAGAAGTACTGGAGATAAAACAAAGGTCTCTGCCTTTGCGGAACTTAAAACGTCCTACAGAAGAGAATAGGCACAGACTGTAAAATCGTGTAACGAAGGAAATAAAACAGGTGTTCTGACAAAAATAGAGTAGCTGACTGTGGGTTAGGGTAATGAGGAAAGGACCTAGCAATTCTAAGAGCTAGGGAAGAGCATTGCGGGCAGAGAGAAAACAGGAAGTGTGAAGACTGCAACCGGAAACAGCCTCCAAATACTGATAGGGCCATTGTGACAGGAGCATATGATGAATGAAGGTACGGAGTTGAATGAGATGAGATGAATATATAGGCAGGACCTTGAATTGGAAAAAGGATTTTATTCTACATGGGAGCAGTGGCATCTCTGGTTTTATTGTGGTGATGAATGGGGGTGTGGGGGAAGAAAGGAAGAGGTAGGGGTTGCTTTAGTAGTCAGGTGAGAGATAGTAGTGACTTGGATGGTGTGGGGGTCAGGATTGAAAGACATGTAAATACCTTCAAGATATATTTGGAGATAAAACTGAGACAGGTTTTGGCAATAGATTAGATGAAAGTGGAGAGAGAAGGAATCAGGGATGGTTTTTACTTGGGTTTTGGGTTGAGTAACTTGTAAATGTTGTTGCTGTTGCTTTTTGGGTGAGGGGAATTAGAGTAGTTTTGGATATCCAAGGAAAGATTTTGATAGGTAGTTGAATATATGGGTCTGGAGCTCAAGGGAAAAGGCTGAGCTTGGGACATAAATTTCTAAGTTATCACCGGAATGGATGAAATCAGCTAGTAAGAGAGTGAAGATAGAAACCAGTATGTAGATGTAGGGAGGAGGAGCCATTAAGAGGACAGAGAAAACTGGATGAGTTGGGAGTGGTGCCAAGACAACAGTGTTTCCGAGAGAGAAGGGATTAGTAATCCTACTGAGGGCTTAGAAGAGGACAGAAATTTCTATCCATTAGATATGGCAACAGGGAGGTTGTGACCTTGATAAAAGCAGTTTTCTGTGGAACAGAAGGAATAGAAGTCAATTTGAAGAGTTAGAAGAGTGAACAGAGCACACAGATTGAACAATAATGGTTAATGCCTATTTTTAAAACTTGGTCATTTTATCATAAAATATGTAATATTCAAGAAACATGTCACAACAAAATTAAAGTGAATGGAGACTTAGGGTATGTAGATGACTGTCAAGAGAGATCAGGTTGCCATCTTACCAAATTTATTATCATTTGGGCAGCCCACCATTACATGCCTCCTGATGTGATAAGCATGAAACAGAGCATCCCCTTAATGTATTATTGCCAAAAACATATTGTGAACCCAGGGCGCATGGGTGGCTCAGTCAGGACACCCTCTGCCTTTGGCTCAGGTCATGATCCCAGAGTCCTGGGATTGAGCCCCTGGGAGCCCCAGGGAGCCTGCTTCTCCCTCTCGGTCTGCCCCTCCCCCCCAACATGCTTGCTTGCACAGATCTCTTTTTCTCAGATAAATAAAAACTTTTTTGAAAAAAAAATATTGTGAACCTGAATCTACTCTAGCCTTAAGACCTAACTTCGGTTTTACAGGAAATACAAGAGATGGGCATATAAATTAATGACAAAAAATGAGAATGCAGGGCATTCATTTAAGACAGCTGACCTAGGGGCGCCTGGGTGGCTCAGTTGGTTAAGCGACTGTCTTCGGCTCAGGTCATGATCCTGGAGTCCCGGGATCGAGTCCCATATCGGGCTCCCTGCTCGGCAGGGAGTCTGCTTCTCCCTCTGACCCTCCTCCCTCTCATGCTCTCTGTCTCTCATTCTCTCTCTCGCAAATAAATAAAATCTTTAAAAAAAAAAAAAAGACAGCTGACCTAATCTCTTCAGAAAGTCAGTATCACAAGTAAATAAAGGGATCGGGGGAGAGAAGGATAGGGATTTTATAGATTAAAAATGACCAGATGTTAGAATAATCATATTGTTATTTTAAAAAAGTTTTTATTGTTTGAGGCTACATACTGAAATATATATAGATGAGGTGTCAGGAATTTGCTTAAGTGATTCAGGATCTGGGAGTAGATAGAAACAGATTAATGGCTACTGGTTGATTATTGAATCTGAGTGATTGCATTGAGATTATTCTGTCTACTTTTGTATATATTTGAAATTTTCCATAATAAAATGTTAAAAGACTAATACAGTGGGTGAACCTTGACTGGGTTCTGGCTTGGGTTGGGGGGAAAAAAACCCCCAACTAGCTATAACAACCATTTTGAAATAAGTAAGAAAATTTGAGTATGGACTAGATAATAGATGTTTCGTTAATTTTCTTAGGTTTGAAATTGTGGTTATGTAAGAAGGTCCTAATTAGGCACATACTAAAGTAATAAGGGTCTAGTGCAAGTTGTGACATTTACAACTTTGAAATGTCCAGTTAAAATATATATACATGTATGTTAAAAATATCCGTACATCTGATGGAGTAAAACAAATATGGCGTTGTTAAAACTTGTTGAATCTTGGGGCACCTGGGTGGCTCAGTTGGTTAAGTGTCTGACTCTTGATCTCAGTCCAGGTCTTCATCTCAGGGTCATGAGTTAAGCCCCATGTTTTTTTGTTTTTTGTTTTAATTGTTGAATCTGAAAAGAGAGTTTATAGATGTTTCTTATGCTCTTTCAGTTTTTTAGTGTTTAAGTAATTCATGGGGCACCTGGGTGGTTCAGTCAGTTAAGCGTCTGACTCTGGATTTCACTCAGGTCATGAGATTGAGCCCTGCATCAGGCTCTGCGCAGAGCCTGGAGTCTGCTTAAGATAATTTCTCTCTCCCTCTCTCCTTCTCCCCCTCTCCCCTGCTTGCATGTGCTCTCTTGTTATCTCTAAAAATAAAATAAATTCTTAATAAATAAATAATTCTTAATAAAAGGGGGACAGAAAGTTTTTTTGCTCTTTATGAGAACAGAGAAATGGGGCAGTAGCTTGGGTAGGGAGGTGAATGAAAAAATACACTCACAAGTGACTGATTCTTAGGATAAAGAACGGCAGGTGGTAGGGGCACCTGGCTGGCTCAGTCAGTGGAGCATGTGATCTCAAGGTTGTGAGTTTGAGCCCCATGTTGGGGGTAGAGATTACTTAAAAATGAATCTTAAAAAAAAAGAATTTCAGGTGGTGAGATTACTGGAACTATTCCTATGGTGCTGATTTTAACTAGCAAAGTTGTAAATCAGTAATACCAAAACTTTGCCATAAACTTCGTAATTATCTACTAGATAGACCAGCAAGAAGACAGGTAAAATTTAAGCCAGCCTATGATAAGAAACTGAGCCAGGTAAGTTTCGGAAGAGCATCTTTGAAAATGTCCAAATTTACCTCTGTCATTTGTGTTGTGTGTTGTCTTCCCACCCTTCCAATCGCATCATGGCTGACTTTATCTGTTTTGGAAGAATTTTGATTTAGTTAATTCTGGTTGTATAGGTGTTCACACAGCGTCAGAGATACTTTAAGTTTATGGCTGGTTGGATTTGTGGTCTAAGGAGAGAAGTCACTGCAAAGAAAAACCTATTACTATGAAAATGAGTTCCTAAAAATCAGATATAGTGGATAGAAGGTGGAACTCTTAGGCAGACATCTTGGCAAAGTTTTCACTTGCTCCCTGTTCATATGCACTAATTAGAGAATTGATTGCCAGTAATTCTCAAGTTAAAATGACTGAGTACATAGATCAATATAGACAGAACCTAGTCCAAGGGCAGGAGCCAAATTGAATAGAATTGTGTGTTGGGGGGATGGAAAGAAGTAATTCTCAGAGGTTGGATGTGAAAGTGGAGGCCTTTAGAATTAGAGATCTAGATCCCAGTCCCCGCTTCACAATTTAATAGCTGAATGATCTTGTGTAAGTCATAACACTTCTGAACCTGGTTCTTTAGCTCTTAATTGCTATTTAGCTACTGTCCCAGGGCTTAAAACAGCTGATTTCACCATAGCCCCTGTCAAATCTTGTTCGGCTGGCACAGTGTTGTAAAAACTGAGTGTGAGTGCAATCCCTGATGTAATATTACGACTGTCCTGTTAAAAATCATTCACCTCTTTACCCCTTTTAAGGCATTTGAGTTTGTGTTTAACTGAAATTCTGGGATATGACCAGATTTGTTTCTTTATCGGAGATGGAATAGCTTCCAACCCAGAATTCCGATGGATTTGCTGTTACCAATAGCTTTCCTTTTCAGGAAATGAGAAGAACCTGGAGTTTGGGACCAAATAGGTCAGGGTTGATATTAGCTTCCTGACTTGTTCACTTACCCTCTGAGTCTTCTTTCTTGTTTGTTAAATGGATTCTCGGGATTGTTGTGAAGATTAGAGATATCAACGAAGAGGTTGGCACTATCGACAAGAAGGTTGGCTCATTATCAAATGTTACTAGCCTGCTAAGGCTTATGGACTCTATCCTGGTACCTACCCTCTTACCCTTTTCAATTAACAGGCATATGGCCATAGTGTTTTAACCCAGGAATCTTAGGTTGATACATATTTGCTAGAGAATTCCTCCTGAAAGGTATGAGAAGCCAACTGAAAAAAGCCATTCAACCTGTGAGGAATCAGGTTTCTTACTTTCTTGAAGGAAGAGGCCTTAAATTGGGGAGTAACCATTTTATCTCTTTTATCTCTCTTCCCAGTGCCATTAAGAAACCTTTAATGCATCATTATGAGTTGTAAAGCTTCTAACTGTAGCATATGCCATATAGTCAGTCTGTGTGATTTAAAGCCTTAGCTCATTCCCGGGCAGCTATAATAACATTTCTTTAGAACCTCCCTCTGCCGAGGAGCGCCCACTCAACACCAGAACAAGGGAAATCATTTGAAAAGACTGACTCTTCATAGTGTTCCAGGTCCCATCTCCTTTGAAGATTGTCAGGTCATTGCCTAGAAAATAAAGCTAGTTCCCTTATCTCCTAAATATAGCTCCTCTGGGTTCTCCCAGGCAGATGCCTTCAATCAGGTGATTGCTTGGTAGCTTTTTGAAGTACAGACCATGAACATAAAGCTTTGATTTGGAAAGCCCTAGAGCCAGCAGGTGTACAGGATCTGAGCTTGAAGGTGTAGTAAGTAGTATCATTCCGATCCCACACACAGGACAGCTGGCTGTGCGTAGTACGCTTTTTTCTGAGAACATGTGCAAAATTTTTAAGTTTTATGGATCTCAAAATTTTAAACATCAGTGATTGAAAGGAGTACTGCAGTAATCTTACTACTACTCACTCAGTGTGTGACTTGAGACTCAGGTACTTTATCTGTCAGTTAGGGCTTATAGTAATTTACTAGGGCTGCCACAACAAAGTACCACAGCCTGTCTGGCTTAAACAACAGGAATTTATTTTCTCACAGTTCTGGAGGCTAGAATTCCAAGATCAGGATATCAGCAGGGTTGGCTTTTTCTGAGCCCTTTCTCTCTTCGGTTTATCAATGGCTGTCTTCATGTTTACATGGTATTCTCCCTCTGTGTGCATCTGTATCTTAATCTTCTTTTTATAAGGACACGAGTCATATTGGATTAGGGCCTTAACCCAGTGTCCTCACCTCTTTAAAGACGCTGTCTCCATATAGTCACATTTGGAGAGACTGGGGGCCAGGCCTTCAACATAGGAGTTGGAGGCAGGGCAGAATTCAGGCCATAACAGGGTCCTTGCCTATTTTGTACTATTATTACTGGTTCCTTGGTTCTAAAAGTTTATAGAGAGTGCATGGTAACATTTGACATTTATTTCCTAGAAATGGGAGGTATAACTTCAGGGAACTATTCACTTTGAGAAATTTCCTTGCCTAAGAAAACCCAAAGGCTGTCTAAGACAGATGCTAGAAAAGCTATTTTTATCGTGGATTTCTTTTTTTTTTTTTTAAGATTTTTAAAAATTTATTAGAGAACGAGTGGGGGGAGGGGCAGAGGGAGAAGCAGACTCCCTGCAGAGCAGGGAGCCTGACACAGGGCTTGATCCCAGGACCCCAGGGTCATGACCTGAGCCAAAGGCAAATGCTTAACCAACTGAGCCACCCAGGCACCTCGTATCCTGGATTTCTTGATCCAGCCCCAGCAAGTAGAGGAGTGCATGATGAAAAAAGCCCCTTTGCCTTCTGGTCCCTAAATGAGAGTCCAGCATTCCTTTGGTTGCTGATTCCAGATGTGCTTCTGCAGTTGTTCCTTCTTCCAATCTAACCTCCCCTGCCTTGCTTCTCCAGTGAAGTCATAAGCAAATATTTGTGATAGTTTCTTGTCACCGTGGTGACTAAAGAAGCACAGCCTGGTTCTCTTTCCAGCTTTGCTGTCAGCTCTGCTCAAAGGAGGGGACAGCCCTCTAGGAGAGCCCAGACTCAGAGTCATGAAAAACCATGTGTCAGGTAATGGGGGACAGCAATCCATAGTGCTGCCTTTAGGAATTTGTCCTGTGCCTTTTAGTCTCCAGGCACAGGAGTAATCAGGAACTCCCCAAGGAAGGCCACTGCAGTCCCCTAGAATTTTTTTTAATAAAAATTCACTTAGGGACGCCTGGGTGGCTCAGTCAGTTAGGGTCTGCCTTTGGCTCAGGTCATGATCCCAGGGTCCTGGGATGGAGCCCCGTGTCGGGCTCCTTGCTCAGCAGGAAGCCTGCTTCTCCCTCTGCCTGCTGCTCCCCCTGCTTGTGCTCTCTCTCTCTGACAAATAAAATCTTTTTTTTTTTTTTAAATAATAAATTCATTTGGGCTTCACCAAGTGGATGTGGAGACATGCACTTTCTAAGACCCACTACTGCAATTGGGTTCACCAAGCTACTTTCCAGAATGACCGAGGCACCTTCTCTGAAGTTTCATTTCCTCAATTTCTCTAGCTCCGGAATTCAGCTTTTTTCAACTTCCATTTTCATTTCTCTTTCACTCAGATTCTCTTAGTAGACTCTACTCTGCTCCCCTCCCATTTATATATGGGTGTTTCACCCCCAACATGATTTGGGGTTGAAGAACCAGCCCAAATCTTATCTTGGGAGATTTCTTTTTTTTTTTAATTTATTTTTCTTGATGTAGTGTTCCATGATTCATTGTTTGCATATAACACCCAGTGTTCCATTCAATACATGCCCTCTTTAATACCCATCACCAGGCTAACCCATCCCCCACCTCCCTCCCCTCTAGAAACCTCAGTTGTTTCTCAGAGTCTATAGTCTCTCATGGTTCGTCTCCCCCTCCGATTCCCCCCACTTCATTTTTCCCTTCCTACTATCTTCTTCTTCTTTTTTTTTTTTTTTAACATACAATGTATTATTTGTTTCAGAGGTACAGGTCTTTGACAGAGAGAGCACAAGTAGGCAGAGCAGCAGGCAGAGGGAGAGGGAGAGAAGCAGGCTCCCCGCTGAGCAGAGAGCCGGATGTGAGACTGGATGCCAGGACCCTGGGATCATGATTTGAGCTGAAGGCAACTGCTTAACCGACTGAGCCACCCAGGTGCCCCAGGAGATTTCTTTTAAAACTCATTACAGGGGCGCCTGGGATCCAGCCCCACATCCGGCTCTCTGCTGAGCAGGGAGCTTGCTTCTCCCTCTCCCTCTCCCTCTGCCACTACCCCCTGCTTGTGCGCACTCTCTCTCTCTCTCTGTCAAATAAATAAAATCTTAAAAAAAAATAAACTCTCACTACAATCACCCCAACCACTTCAGAAGAGAGCAATCTTAGAATTACTTGTTCGTTCTGTGTGCCTGTAAAACTTATTTTTCACCCCTTTAGCAATACCTTTAGTAACTGTTTCCAATTAGAAATTGAGGAGAATGGGGGGCACCTGGGTCGCTTAGTTGGTTAAGTTTCTGACTTTGATCTCAGCCAGGTCTTGATCTCAGGGTCATGAGTGCAAGCCCCACATTGGGCTCCTCCCTGTGCATGGAGCCTACTTTTAAAAAAGAAAGAAAGGAAAGAAAAAAAAAAAAGAAATTTAGAGAATGGGAAATGCCTCTAGAGGGAGACTAAGTAAGGCTTCCTCTACTTGTGCGTTAACATAGGTACGCTCGTGCTCGCTCGCTCTCTTTCAAATAAAATCTTTTAAATAAATAGAGTGGGACGCTTAACCCACTGAACCACCCAGGTGCCCCAATCAGCGTCACTCCTATCAGTTTTTTAAATACTGAGATTGTTTTTAAAATGTAAATATGGGGTGGAAGGTATGATAAGGTCCCTCTGGCCACAGGAAGAGACAGGAATGAGGTGCAGAAGGAAGAAGTTTATTATGCTCACAGGTCAGAGAGGGAGCCACTGCATGCTTGTAGGGTCCCAGCAGAAAGCACCAGGTAGTCAGGAGGCAGAAGGAGCAGGGGCAAGCTGATTTAGGCCAGAGCCTTTATTGAGATTTTTGAGGTAAAGTGAAGGCAGGGCATAGTAAACAGTTTAGGACTGGCTAGTTTTTGGTTGTTTTTTGTTTTATTTTGTTTTAAGATTTTACTTATTTATTTGACAGAGCAAGAGAGCACAAAGGGGGGGAGCGGCAGGCAGAGGGAGAGGGAAAGGGAGAAGCAAACTCCCCACTGAGCAGGGAGCCCAACATGGGGCTCCATCCCAGGACCCTGGGATCATAACCTGAGCCAAAGGCAGACATTTAACCAACTGAGCCACCCAGGTGCCCCCCTCTGTATTATTCTAAGCATTTTATGGTCTTCGCTTGTATTTAGGTTGCTGATCCATTTTGAGTTTATTTTTGTATATGGTATGAGCTAGGTGTCCAAAACAGTTCCTTCGTATCTGGAAATCTAGTTGTCCCTGCACTATTTTTTGAAGAGACTATTCATACTCCATTGAATGAACTTGATACCCTTATTAAAATTATTTGGCTGACCATAGAGGTGTGAATTTTTTTTTTACACTCTGAAATTTATTCTATTGATCTGTAAACACCCTATGCCAGTACCACGCTATTCTGATTATTGTAGCTTTGTAGTAAGTTATAAAATCAGGAAGTGTAAGTCCTCCAACTTTATCATCCAAGAGTATGTTGTTAGTTTCCACATATTTGTGAATTTCTGGCTTCATTCCATATGGTCATAGAAGATACTTTGTCTGATTTCAGTCTTTTAGAATTCATTGAGACTCTTTGTGGCCTACAAGGTCTATCCTGGAGAAATGTTCCATGTATACCTGAGAAGATATATTCTGTTGAGTGTTCTATAGATCTTTTTAGGTCTAGCTGATTCATAATGTTGTTGAAGTCCTCTGTTTCCTTATTAATCTTCTATTAAGTGTTCATTTTTTTTTTTTAAAGATTGATTTATTTGAAAGAGAGAGCACGCACAAGCCAGGGGAGGGGCAGAGGAAGAGGGAGAGAGAGAATCTGAAGCAGATGCTGTGCTGAGCTTGATACCATGACCTGAGCCAAAACCAAGAGTCAGCCTCTTAGCCAACTGAGCTGCCCATGCACCCTGGTGCATTTATGTTTTATAATTGCCATATCTTCTTGATGAATTGACCCTTTTATCAGTATATAATGTCTTTCTTTATCTCTTGTAACAATTTTTGACGTGAAGTTTTTGTCTGATATTAGTGTAGCTATCCCAGCTCTTTTTTGGTTACCAAATAGATGAAATACCTTTTTCCATCCATTTACTTCAAACTTGTCCGTGTCTTTGGATATGCAGTAAGTCTTTGCAGACTGTATAGTGGTTGGAGAGCTTAGTCCATTTACATATAATATATTACTGATAAGGAAGGATTTCTGGCATTTTACTCATTGTTTCCTTTGTCTTACACATTTTTTGTCCCTCTCTTCCTCCATTACTGCCTTTTGAGTTAAGTTGATTTTTGGTAGTGAATTGTTTTGATTCCCTTCTCATTTCCTTTTGTGTATATTTTTAATTTCTATTTTGTGTATGTATTTTTAGGTATTGTGGTTACCATAGGGATTACATTTAACATTCTAAATTCATAGCAATCTAGGTTGAATTGGTACCAACTTAACTTAAAAAAGTCTTTTTCTATACAGTTCCAGTTCCCTTTATGTTGTTGCCGTCACAAATTACATCTTTACACGTTGCATGCCTGGTAACAGATTTATAATTATTTTATATGTTTGTCCTTTAAATCATCTAGGAAGTAAAACGTGGAGTTACAAACCAAAAATATAATCATACTGATTTTTGTATTTACCCATATAGTTACCTTTACTGGCTTCAAGTTACTGTGGAGTGTCCTTTCATTTCCTTTCGTTTTCAGTTTGAAGGTCACCCTTTAGTATTTCTTGTTTAGCAGGTCTAGTGGTAACAGACTTCCTCAGCTTTTGTTTATCAGAAATGTCTTAATTTCTCCCTTGTTTTTTTTATTTAATTTTTTAAAAAGATTTTATTTATTTATTTGTCAGAGAGCGAAAGAGAGCACAAGCAGGGGGAGCAGCAGGCAGAGGGAGAAGCAGGCTTCCCGCTGAGCAAGGAGCCCGATGCGGGACTCAATCCCAGGACTGGGATCATGACCTGAGCTGAAGATAGATGCCCAACCAACTGAGCCACCCAAGCGCCCCTTCTCCCTTGTTTTTGAAGCATAATTCTGTCAGATATAGAATTCGTTTGACAGGTTTTTTTTTCTCTTGGGTCTTTAAATTTGTCATCCCAGTACCTTCTGGCCTTCATGGTTTCTAATGAGAAATTGGCTTGTTATGTGATGAGTCGCTTCTCCCTCACTGTTTTCAAGATTCTCTTTGTGTCTTTGGCTCTCAGCAGTTTGATTGTGTGTCTAGATATGGAGTTTATCCTCCTTGGGATTCAGTGAACATCTTTATGTGTAGATGCATGACTTACATTGAATTTGGGAGGTTTTCTGCCATTATTTCTTAAATTCTTTCTGTCCCTTTTTCTATTTCTTTGACTCCCATAATGATTGTTGGAATCTGATGGGTCTTCTAGGCTGTGTTACTTTTCATTTTTCGTCCTTTCTGCTCCTCAGATTTCATAATTTCAGTGTTCCTGTCTTGAAGTTTGCTACTTCTATCATCTGCTCACATCTGCCATTGAACCCCTCTAGTGGATTTTTCATTTCAGTTATTGTACTTTTCAACTCCAGAACTTTTTTTTTAAGTTTATCTATTTATTTATTTAAGTAATCTCTACCTCCAACGTGGGGCTGAAATTCACAACCCCAAGATCAAGAGTCGCATGCTCCTCCCAACTGAGCCAGCCAGGCACCCCTCAACTCCAGAACTTCTGTTTTTCTTCTTCTGTTTGGTCCTTTTTCAGTTTGTTGATACTCATTTTGTTCATGCATTGTTTTCCTGATTTCCTTTAGTTTGTTTGTTTATTTATATTTAGCTCTTTGAGTGTATTTAAACATTGTTTGAAAGTCTTTGCCTAGTATGTCAAGTATCTGGGTTTTATCAGGGATAGTTTCTTTCTTTCTTTTTTTTTAAAGATTTTATATTTTTATTTGGCAGAGAGAGACACAGCGAGAGAGGGAACACAAGCAGGGGGACTGGGAGAGGGAGAAGCAGGCCTCCCGCCGAGCAGGGAGCCCGATGCAGAGCTCAATCCCAGGACCCAGGGATCATGACCTGAGCCGAAGGCAGACGCTTAACGACTGAGCCACCCAGGAGCCCCCTCAGAGATAGTTTCTGTCCATTTATTTTGTCCTTTCGAATGGGCCATACTTCCCCTTTTTCTTCATATGCCTTGTGATTTTTTTTTTTTAATTAAAAACTGGAAATTTGAATATTATAATATTGTAACTCTGGAAATCAGTTTTTCTTTTTTTTCTTTTTTTTCTTAAGATTTTATTTATTCATTTGAGACACAGAGATACAGAGAGAGAGAGCATGAGCCAGGGGAGAGAGGCAGAAGGAGAGGGAGGAGAAGCAGGCTCCCCGCTGAGCCAGGAGCCCGACGCGGCCTTGATCCCAGGATCCCGGGATCACGACCTGAGCCGAAGGCAGACGCTCAACCATCTGAGGCACCCAGGCACCCTGGAAATCAGTTTTTCTATTTGTCATGTGTTCTTGGCCCATTTGTGTTTTTTTCTTTTATAATTCCATTTTATCTCCATTATTGGCTTAAAGAAATGTTTTAAATGGGAAAAAGTTATTTTATATGTACCTATATGTTTACCATTTCTAGTATCCTTCCTTTTGTGAGGATCTGAGTTACCATCTGATATCGTTTTCCTTCTACTTCAAATACTGTAGTTTTTGTTTTGTTTTAGAACTGTAGTATTTCTTCAGTGCATGTCTGCTAGAGACAAAGTCTCAGCTTTTGTTTTCTATTTCACTTTCATTTTTGAAAGTATTTTCATTGAGTATAGAATTCTAGTTTGACAGGTTTCCTTCAGTAAATTCAGGATGGTACTTCATTATCTTCTGACTTCTATAGTTTCCGGCAAGAAGTCACGTCATTCTTATCTTTGGTCTTCTATGTGTAATGAGTCATTCTAGCTGTTTTTCAGATTTTCTTTATCACTGGTTTTCAGGAATTTTGCTATGATGTGCCTTAGTGTGATTTTCTTTGTTTTTTAAAGATTTATTTATTTATTTGAGAGAGTGTGCGCGCATGTGTGTGCAAGGGGCGGGGGGTGGGCAGAGGGAGATGGGGAGAGAATCCAAGCCGACTCCATGTTGAGCACGGAGCCCCATACAGGACTCAATCTCACGAGCCTGAGATCACCACCTGAGCTGAAGCCAAGAGTCGGTCGCTGAACTGACTGCGCCACCCAGCTGCCCCTGATTTTCTTTGTTTTTATCATAATTAAGGTTTATCATGGTTTCTTGGGTATATGGAATCAAATTTGGAAATTTTTCAGTCTTTCTTTCTTCATAAGTTTTTTTCTGTCTCCCTTCCTCCTCCACCCCACTTTTCCTCCTGTGAATCCAGCTACAGGTATATTAGGCCATTTGATAACATTTGCACTGCAGCATCATTTTGGGGTCTATTGATTTTCTTCTGACTGTAGGTCATATTTTCCTGCTTTTTGGCACATCTAAGTTTTTAATTGGATTTTTGATGGAATTTTTTGTTTTTGTTTTTTTAAAGGATGTAGAGCTTTATAGGCAGTTGTTACATTCTGCTCAGTTGATCAGTTTAAGTCTTGTTTTTAAACTTTGTTAGTAGTCTTTTGTAGGGATAGTTTAATCTCACTATTAAAGCATAGCCCTTTTAGGGTCTTCACTAAATGCCCTGAGTGATCAGTGAGGAATCTCCATTCTGATTCATCAAGTGCCTTCCTGCCCTTAGTCTTCAGCATGGATTTATGGGAACCCCAAATAGATTTCCTCAGTTTTTTTCTGTGTATCTCACTCTTCTCTGGAACTCTGCCTCACAATTTCCAGCTGTCTCAGTCTCTTTAAACCGTCCAGTCTCTTTCCCCAACTAATAAGATTCCTGTGCTATTTGGTAACCCTCTTCCTGCTCAGTGGTCTAGAACATGTTTCCTGGCAGAAAGTCAAGGAGATAAGTAGGGCTCACACTCTTGGGGATCACAGGTTTTCACTGCCTCATGTCCAATATCTGAAAGTTTACAGCAGGAAGGTAAATCAATCCCTGTTATTCCACCATGACTGGAATGGAAGTGATAGATAGCTATGTTAATGTCTAACAGAGTAGACAAAAAGCATTGTTAAGGAATAATTAGGCTGTTTACAATTTAAAAAAAAATTACTAAATACACCAGGAAGGACAGGACTGTTCTAAATGTATGTACCTCTAATAAAATTGTCTCAGAATATATAAAGCAGGGGCGCCTGGGTGGCTCAATCATTGGGCGTCTGCCTTCGGCTCAGGTCATGATCCCAGGGTCCTGGGATCGAGCCCCGCATCGGGCTCCCTGCTCAGCGGGAAGCCTGCTTCTCCTTCTGCCCCTGCTTGTGTTCCCTCTCTTGCTGTGTCTCTGTCAAACAAATAAATTTTTTTTTTTTTTTTAAGATTTTGTTTATTTGACAGAGAGAGACACAACGAGAGAGGGAACACTAGCAGGGGGAGTGGGAGAGGAAGAAGCAGGCTTCCCACCGAGCAGGGAACCCGATGCCGGGCTCGATCCCAGAACCCTGAGACCATGACCTGAGCTGAAAGCAGATGCCCAACAACTGAGCCACCCAGGCGCCCCCATGACTTTGAATCTTGAATTTAGGTCTTTTTCCAGGCTGGTGATATGATACGTGGTACACTACTCTCTCTTAATGCTGGCCAGCAGCAGTGAGGCCCAGCCCCCAGCCAACCATGTGATCACAAAGGTAAACAACTGATACACTTACAACCATTCTGTGCCTATATGGCCATTCTTTTTTTTCCACTTTCCATATAGTATTCAATAAGTTACATGAGATAGTGAATATGTTACTATAAAATACCTTTGTGTTGGATGATTTTGCCCAACTGTAGGCTAATATGAGTGTTCTGAGCACATTTAAGGTAGGCTAGGCTAAGTTATGATATTCCGTAGGTTAGGTGTATTAAATGCATTTTTGACTTACAGTAGCATCAGCTTAACAGTGGGTTTATGAGGACATAGCTCAATCATATAAGTCAAGGAAGATCTGTAAATTTAAAAGAATCTCTGAGACTCTAACTACAGTGTAATTATATTAGAAGTAAATAACAGAAGAAGTAAGTCCCCAAATATTACTAATTTAAAAGAACACTCATGATCCAAATAAAACTGATGGAAATTAGGTATTCAGAAGTGAATTACAATTAAAATATTAATTTGAAGGAAATTTAAAAGCCTTAGGAAGATAATAACCAAAATAAAAAGTCTAAACATGAATGACTTAGGTACATGAGTTAGAAAAAAGTAGACAGGAGGGACTCCTGGGATAGAGCCCCCCCATTGGGCTTCCTTCTTGGCGGGGAATTGGCTTCTCTCTCTCTCTCTCTCTCTCTCTCTCTCTCTCAAAGTCTTTTTAAAAAATATAAATGAAATTACCCATGAAATCCTGTGATAAGCTGCACTTGGTCAAGATGAATTAGTTTTTTTATACATCGCAGGTTATGTTTTAATATTTAGAATTTTTGTATCCTTGTTCACAAATGACCTAAGAAAAGTATAGGACCTTCTCATATTATTATTCTTTGGTGTTGTTATCAAAAGAAATGCTCCTCGGGGCACGGTTAAGCGTCAGCTCTTGGTTTCTGCTCAGGTCATGATCTCATAGGTCTTGGGATTGAGCCCCAAGTCTGGCTTGGCACTCAGCGGGGAATTTGCCCCTCCCCCCACTCACGCTCTCAAATAAATAAACCTTAAAAAAAAAAAAGAAATACCCCTTATTTTCCTGTTTTCTGAATGTATAAGAGTAAATAAATAATTTATTGAAAATTTGGCAGAACTCTGTGAAACCACTTAGGCCTGGCATTTTCTTTCTTTCCTTTTTTTTAAGATTTTATTTATCATTAGAGGGAGAGAGTGAGCACAAGCTAGGGGAGCGGCACGCAGAGGGAGACGCAGGCTCCCCGCTGAACAAGAACCCCAACGCAGAACTTGATCCCAGGACCCTGGGATCATGACCTGAGCCGAAGGCAGACAGACGTTTAACCGACTGAGCCACCCAGGCACCCCGGCCTGGCATTTTCTTTGTTAACTAGTCTTTACTGTTGATTCAATGTATTTCATGATTATAAAGCTAGTGAAACATCCTATTTGAGTCAATTGTGTTAACTTAACGTTATTCTAGGAATTTGTCTTTTCAGAGGTGTTAGCATAAAGTTGTTAATGTTCTTTTTAATTTCCTAGTTACTTGTAGTTCTTTTTTTATTTCTAGTATTTGTGTCCTCTTTTGTTCTTTTATTTATTTATTTTTAAGATTTTATTTATTTATTTATTTGACAGACAGCGAGAGAGGGAACACAAGCAGGGGGAGTGGGAGAGGGAGAAGCAGGCTTTCCGCTGAGCAGGGAGCCTGATGTGGGGCTCGATCCCAGGACCCTGGCATCATGACATGAGCTGAAGGCAGATGCTTAACGACTGAGCCATCCAGGCGCCCCTCTCTTCTGTTCTTTTAAAAATCTTACCAGATTTGACTTCTTTTAGTCTTTTGAAATATCCAAGTTTTTCCTTTTTTAATCCTCTCTACTGTATGATTTTTCTCTGTTCTACTTAAAAAAAATTTTTTTTGAGAGCGTGCAAGAGTGCATGTATGGAGAGGAGAGGGAGAGGGAGAAGTAGACTCCTTGCTGAGCAGGGAGCCTACCCATGGGGAGCCCCTCATGGATACTTTTATATTAGAAAATCTATAGTTTAATTCATTCATTATGCCTTTTAAGGAGAAAAACCACATATCATCTCAGTAGATGCAGAAAAAGGATTGGATAATAATCAACACTTAGTCATGATTAAAAACGTGTAGAAAACTAGGAATACAGCGGTCTTTTTTAAACTGATCAAAGATGTATGCCAGGGCGCCTGGGTGGCTCAGTTGACTGCCTTTGGCTCATGATCCCAGGGTCCTGGGATTAAGCCCCACATCAAGCTCCCTGTTAAACAGGGAGCCTGCTGCTCCCTCTTCCTCTGCTGCTCCCCCTGCTTATGTTCTCTCTCTCTCAAATAAATAAAATCTTTTTTTAATTTAAATTCAATTAGTCAACATACAGTACATCATTAGTCTCAGATGTAGAGTTCAGTAATTCATCAGTTGCACATAACACCAAGTGCTCATTACATCACATGCCTTCCTTAATGCCCATCACCCTAAAATTTTTTTTAAAAGATTTATGTTAGAGAAAGTGTGTGTGTGTGAGAGAGCGAGCGAGCGTGGGGGAGGGGCAGAGGGAGAGGTAGAGAAAGAATCTCAAGCAGAGCCCAGCAGGGGGCTTGATCCCATGACCCTGAGACTATGACCTGAGCCAAAACCAAGAGTCAGATGCTTAATCGACTGAGCCACCCAAGCACCCCACAAATAAAATCTTTTTTTTTTTTTCTCCTTTTTAAGAAAATATGATGTTGGGGCAAGAAAGAAATTGATCAAGAGATTCTAAAACTAGACTTGGGGGGGCACCTGGGTGGCTCAGTTGATTAAGCGTCTGCCTTCAGCTCAGGCCATGATCCTGGGGTCCTGGGATAGAGCCCCATGTCAGGCTCTTTGCTCAGCTGGGAGCATGCTTCTCCTTCTCCCTCTGTCTACTGCTCTGCCTACTTGTGCATTCTCTCTGTGTGTCAAATAAAATCTTTTAAAATTTTTCAAAAATTAAAAAAAACTAAAACTAGACTTGGTCAGAAAGGGAGATTTGTTTGATGACAGGAGTGGCATAGTGAGAAAGGAAAGTGTTCAGTAAACCGTGCCAAGACAATTATTTATCCACATGGAAAAAAATGAAATTGAATCCCTATCTCATACAGTTAAGTTTCAGGTAGATGAAACACTTGCATGTAAAAGGCAAGTTTTAAAACCTCTAGAAGACATAAGAAGCTATCTTTCTGATTTGGGGAGCATGAAAGGGTTTATTAAACAAGACACATAGAAAAAGCTAAGTATAAAAAAAATTTTAACTATGTTATATATATAATATATGTATTTGTATATATATATTTAACTACTATATATATATTATATATATTAAGAACTTGTTAAAGAACTCCATAAAGTAAAAATTGAAAAAACTGAAAAGCTTCAAAGTGCTAGAAGATACTTGCAACACAAATAACCCACAAGTGATTAACAACTAGAATATCTAAAGAGCTACAGATTGATAAGAAAAGGGCAAATAATTCAATAGAAAAATGTTAAAAATACACAAATAGATTTTTCAGAGAAGGGTAAACATGGCTAATAAATATAAAATCTAACCTCATTAGTAATCTGGGATGTGCAAATCATTATCAGTGAAATACCTCATACACAGTAGGGATTGGCAAAAGTGAAAATTCCAAGTAATAAGATATATATCAATGGGAACCTGTTGTGTATTGCTAAAATAGTGTAAATTGGTATCACAGTGGAAGGCAACATGGTGCTAGTTGGTCAAGTTTAACATTTACCTGCCTACAACCCAGCAATTCATTCCTTAGAGTTCTCAAAGTGCGATCTGCAGAGTATTTCAGAGGGCCTGGGAAGTGAAAACTAAGATGTTATTTGCCAACTCAAAATGGATCAAAGACTTAATTGGTAAAAACTGAAGCTATAAAACTCCTAGAAGACAACATTGGGAAAAAAGACCTTGGTCTTGGCAATGATTTTTTTGGCTATGACACCAAAAACCTAAGCAACAAAAGCAAAAATAAACAAGTGGGACTACATCAAACTAAGAAAGCTTGAACTAAACTTAAAAGCTGCTATACAGCAAAAGAAACAGTCAACAAAATGAAAAGGCAACCTATAGAATGGGAGAAAATATTTGCCAACCATGTCTCTGATAAGGAGTTAATATCCAAAATATATAAGAAGTTCATACAACTCAACAACAGACCCCAAATATTCCAATTAAAAATGGGCAAAAGGGGGCGCCTGGGTGGCTCAGTCATTGAGCGTCTGCCTTTGGCTCGGGTCATGGTCCCGGGGTCCTGGGATTGAGCCCCGCATCGGGCTCCCTGCTCCGTGGGGAGCCTGCTTCTCTCTCTCCCACTCCCCCTGCTTGTGTTCCTGCTCTTGCTGTGTCTCTCTGTCAAATAAATAAATAAAAATCTAAAAAAAAAAAAAAAAGGGCAAAGGACCTGAATAGACATTTTCTCCAGAGCCAGACATATGAGTGGCCAATAGGTACATGAAAAAAGTGCTTAACATCACCAGTCATCAAGGAAATGCAAATCAAAATCACAGTGAGGTACTACCTCACACCTGTTGGAATGGCTATTATCAAAAACACAAGAGGAGGGGCGCCTGGGTGGCTCAGTCGTTGGGCGTCTGCCTTTGGCTCGGGTCATGATCCCGGGGTCCTGGGATCGAGCCCTGCATCGGGCTCCCTGCTCGGTGGGAAGCCTGCTTCTCCCTCTCCTACTCCCTCTGCTTGTGTTCCCTCTCTCGCGGTGTCTCTGTCAAATGAATAAAATCTTAAAAAAAAAACACAAGAGGTAAGGTATGCCTGGCTGGCTCAGTTGGAAGAATGTGCAACTTTTGATCTTAGCCTCACCTTGGATGTAGAGGTTACTTAACTGAATAAATAAATAAAAACTCTAAAAACCCCAAGAGATAACAAGTGTTGGCAAGAATTTGGAGAAAAGGGAAGATTTGTACTCGGCTGGTAAGAATGTAAGTAGGTAGGGGTTCCTGGCTGGCTCAGTCAGCAGAGTATGCAACTCTTGATCTCAGGGTCGTGAGTTCAAGCCCTAAACTGGGTACAGAGTTTACTTTAAATTTTTTTTTTAAATAATGTAAATAAGTAAAGCCACTATGGAAGAGGGTATGGAGCTACCTCAAAAACTTAAAAATATAACTGCCATATAACCTATCAGTACCATTTCTGTGAAATGAAATCACTATGTCAAAGAGATATGTGTACCCTCGTGTCATTGCAGCAATATTTACAAGAGCCAAGACATGAAAACAACCCAAGTGCCCCATCAACAGATGAATGGATAGGGAAAACATGATGTATATATAAACAATAGACTATTATTCAGCTATAAAAAGAAAGGAATTCTGATATTTGTTTTTTGTGGTTTTTTTAAGATTTTGTTTATTTATTAGAGAGACAGCGAGAGAGGGAACACAAGCAGGGGGAGTGGGAGAGGGAGAAGCAGGCTTCCCGCGGAGCAGGGAGCCCGATGTGGGGCTCGATCCCAGGACCCCGGGATCATGACCTGAGCTGAAGGCAGACGCTTAACGACTGAGCCACCCAGGCGCCCCAGGAATTCTGCTATTTGTGACAGTATGGATGAATTTTGCGGTCATTATGCTAAGTGAAATAATAAGTAAAAAAGAGAAAGACAAATATAAATCCATGTATGTGTAGAATCTGAAAAGACAAAACTCAAAGAAACTGTAGATGGGTGGTTGCCAATCTGGGGTGGGGGAAATGAATGAAGGTGGTCAACAAGTACAAACTTCAGTTGTAAAGTAAGTTCTGGGGATCTGATCATGGTGACTATAGTTAACAGCACTGTAGTATATACTTTAAAGTTGCTAAGAGAATAGATCTTAAATGTTTTCACCACACACACACACAAAACAGTAATTGAGATGATGGATGTGTCAGCTAACCTTATGTGGTAATCATCTTGCAGTATGATGCATAGATCATCACTTTGTGTACTGTAAACTTAAATGATATAGATCAGTTATATCTCAATATAGCTAGAAAAAATTTAAAAATGTTATTTGCCAATTTCTACTATTTTGATGTTTGTATTGCAGAAGTAGTTCAAAAGCAATGATGGGTGAAATTTCTGGTACCTTAGCACAAATCAAGACGGTGGTACCAAACTGTACTAGTAGTCCATGTATTTGCCACCAACTCCCTCACTGTTGGAAAAAAAATTTGCTAGTTTCACTTAAGAATGTCCTTGATGAAACAGTACAAACCCAACCTTTGAAAATGTGTCTGGAGGAAAATCACCTGTGGGTAATTGAGTTACTAGCTAAATTAGACATTTTTTAAATTGACACCATTTTGGGGGCGCCTGGGTGGCTCAGTCGTTAAGCGTCTGCCTTCAGCTCAGGTCATGATCCCAGGGTCCTGGGATCGAGCCCCGCATCGGGCTCCCTGCTTGGCGGGAAGCCTGCTTCTCCCTCTCCCACTGCCCCTGCTTGTGTTCCCTCTCTTGCAGTCTCTGTCAAATAAATAAACAAAATCTTTAAAAATAAATAAGTAAATAAATAGACACCATTTTTTAAGAAAAAAAGAGACAGGGGCGCCTGGGTGGCTCAGTTGTTAGGCATCTGCCTTTGGCTCAGGTCATGATCCCAGGGTCCTGGGATCGAGCCCCACGTCGGGCTCCCTGCTCAGTGGGAAGCCTGCTTCTCCCTGTCCCGCTCCCCCTGCTTATGTTCCCTCTCTCGCTGTCTCTCTCTCTCTGTCAAATAAATAAATAATCTTAAAAGAGAGAGAGAGAGAGAGACAAACCAAAAAATAGACTGAACTCTAGAGAACAAATGATGGTGCAGGTGGGCAGGGGGATGGGTAAAAGAAGTGATAGGGATTAAGAGCACACTTATCTTGATGAGCACCGAGTGATGTATACAATTGTTGAATCACAATATTGTACACCTGAAACTAATATAACATATGTTAACTATACTTGAATATTTTTTAAAAGTTGACACTATTTTTACTTGAAAGAGTGACTGACAGACAAACTGGTTATTCAGACTTAGTTACTGGACAGATGTGTTCTCAAAATGAATGAAATTCAGGATAGCAGTTTCCTTTTGGCTGGAGTTGGAGTGGGGCTGGAGGAGCCTGGGACAGGGTAAGGGCCCACAAGATTCAGACATACTGATAATGTTCTAGTTTTTAGATTTGCCTACTTTTAGATTTGGTGGTGGCTTTACAGATGCTTATTGTATTTTTTGCTTGGTAACCTAACATTATGTTTCATCTTTTTGTATGTATCAAATAGTACAGAATAAAGTTTAAATTTTAATGTGAAAAATAGATGGTGGGCATATGGGTTATTAAAGATAACATGGTATTCCACTGAATTAGATATGCTGTAATGTATTTCACCTAGCTCAGTTAAATATATTTGAGTTTATTGGGCAAGTCAAGTTTTCTCTCTTGTCATAGAGGTGATCATAACTTGTGAGCATTTACCATATGGCCTAGCATTGTTCTAAGTAGTACTTCACAGGTACTAACCTATTTAATCCTTACAACTCTATGAAGTAGGAAGTCATGTCCCTGTTTTAAAGATGAGATGTCAGGTGCTAAATTATTGAGATTATCAGGCCTCCTTGAGGAGCTTTGGTCCCCTGAGTAGGGGAGATTGGGAGGCTGGGTAGGGACAGAAGCCCAGTGAAAAAGAAATGCTGTCCTCTTAAAAGCTTTTGTATTTGTTATCTTCTCTTTTTCTAGAGACCATGGCGAGCCCCGGGAAAGACAATTATCGAATGAAGAGCTATAAGAACAATGCCCTAAACCCTGAGGAAATGAGACGAAGAAGAGAGGAGGAGGGCATTCAGCTCCGGAAGCAGAAACGGGAGCAACAAGTAGGTTAACCTGAGTGTGCTCAAACATACTGTTCAGGAAAACAATCCAGCCACCATGGTTGGTCTCCACCTTACATTCTCACTTTCCCCTTAGAAAAATAGCTTAGCTCTGTGGGCCACACATCTAGTTTCCTTTATTGTAAAGATGCTGGAAGCTTTGAAAAAAGAACCAATCTCTTACTCCTTTTCCATAATTAGAACAACTTACGGGGTGCCTGGGTGGCTTAGTTGGTTAAGCATCTGACTCTTGATTTCAGCTCAGGTCATGACTTAAGGGTTGTGAGATCGAGGCCGCCCCCCCCCCGCCCCGCCCCGAATCTGGCTCTACATGGGCATGAAGCCTGCCTGCTTAAGATTCTCTCTCTCCCTCTGCCCCTCCCCCCAACTTGCACTCACGCATGCTCTCTCTCAATTTAAAAAAAAAATTTAGACATCATTTTTGTCTATTTTCACATATATGAAATATATATATATCATTTTTCATATATTGTCTTCAGTATAATATTCTAGTTTAGCCCCTTGTTGTCTTCTCTCTTCTTCACCCCCATAGTCAGTGTTAGGCCTGGCTCCTTAAGAGGTTCATCACCATTCTGGCTGCCTTACTTCTCTGTCTTAAGTCCATTCTTTGTAAGTCTCCCTAGGACTGAGACTTTATTTTTTATTTATTTATTTTTTTTTTAAAAGATTTTTTATTTATTTATCTGAGAGAGAGAATGGGAGACAGAGAGCATGAGAGGGGGAGGATCAGAGGGAGAAGCAGACTCCCTGCCGAGCAGGGAGCCTGATGCGGGACTTGATCCCGGGACTCCAGGATCATGACCTGAGCCGAAGGCAGTCGCTTAACCAACTGAGCCACCCAGGCGCCCTGTGCTTTATTTTTTTTTTTTAAAGATTTTATTTATTTATGAGAGAGAGAGAGCATATGAGAGGGGGGCGGGTCAGAGGGAGAAGCAGACTCCCTGCCGAGCAGGGAGCCCGATGCGGCACTCGATCCCAGGACTCCAGGATCATGACCCGAGCCGAAGGCAGTTGCTTAACCAACTGAGCCACCCAGGCGCCCCTGACTGAGACTTTATTAATGCCTCATCATCTGTATTCTGGCATAAACCACCACCATTGGTGCCTTGCCCAGGTCTAGATGCAGTCACCTAACCTGCTTTTGCCCACCCTCTTGCTTTACTCTTATTTCTTTCCTTCAAAGCCTTTTATACCCATCGACTTTTATACAAAGGGCACAGAAATCTTCACATGTTCTCTTAGGGGCACCTAGCTGGCTTAGTCAGTAGAACATGCGACTCTTAATCTCAGGGTCATGAATTCAAGCCCCACATTGGGCATAGAGCTTACTTTTAAAAAAAAAGAAAAATGTTCTCTTAAAAAATGTGAACAATTAGGTATAACATAGTAAAGCTGTTGAATCTCTTTCCATGTCAATATATTAAGCTTGGCATTATCTCAGCTATGCTAGCATATCCTTGACAGTTACTGCCATAATTTGGCATTGGATCATTCTTGGTTTTCTTTATTACAGTGAATAGTTTAACCACTCTCTTCTCTTTCAGCTTTTTAAACGGAGAAATGTGGAGCTGATTAATGAAGAAGCCGCCATGTTCGACAGTCTCCTCATGGACTCCTATGTGAGCTCTACCACTGGGGTAAGGCCCTTGCATGTGCTTCAGGTAGACCTGGGAAGTACCAGTGTCTATAGAACAGAAACTGGGCAGTTCTCATCTAGTGGCTTTGCCGACAGCCATGCTAAGTCCTTTCTTCCATGGCCCAGTTTTGTAACTGGTCAGCATAAGGAATCAATAGGGTTACATCTGTGATGGAGACACCTGAGGAAACATTTAAGGGAAGCCATCATTTGCCTCAGAGGTTAGGAATCATCCAGATGTCCCAACTTAAAGCAGCCATGGATTAAACAACAAATACCTTCTCCTGAGCCTGCTGTTACGCCATCCTCTTGCCCTCAAGTCTTTAGAAAGCAGGATGCCAAGCAGGAGTGTGTACTCATATCTAGCTCTGGTGTTGGTTTGCAAAGTCTTAAATCTGTCTTACGTTCTAGGAGAGTGTGATCACACGAGAGATGGTGGAGATGCTCTTTTCTGATGATTCTGACCTGCAATTAGCAACCACACAGAAGTTCCGGAAACTGCTTTCCAAAGGTACAAAGCCTGGTCCTCGTACGGAGTCCCTACATGATTTAAGCTCTTGTTTCCTCTCACTGACCTTACCTGCTACTCTCCTTCACTCATTCAGCTCTAACCATACTGCTTTGGTATTCCTTGGACAAGCCAGGCACATTTTTTTTTTTAAGATTTTATTTATTTGACAGCGAGAGAGGGAACACAAGCAGGGGGAGCAGGAGGGGGAGAAAGCAGGCTTCCCACCAAGCAGGGAGCCCGATGCGGGGCTCGATCCCAGGACCCTGGGATCATGACCTGAGCCGAAGGCAGACGCCTAACGACTGAGGACCCAGGCGCCCCAAGCCAGGCACATTCTTATCTTTGCACTGGCTCTTCCCTCTGCCTGATATCCTCTGGTCGCTGATAACTGTGTGACAGCTCCAGCTCCCCACTTCTCTGATTATATTCTAGATTCTCAGCAAGCCTACCCTGATGCCCTATATAAAATTGCAGGTCCCCTCCACTCAGCATTTTTAATCTTCTTACCCTGCCCTACCTCTCCTTTATTTCTCATTACACTGACTAACATGATAGAATGTCTCTCCTCTATGAGGGCAGAGACTTGTTGACTTTGTTCATTGTTGTATCTTCAGTACCTAGAACTGTGTCTGGCACATAGTTTGTACTCAATAAAAATTTGATGTATGATAGGAAAATACTTCTTGTCTCAGTATATGAAGCAGTCCTCCCGAGAAAACAAATGCTTTTTTTAGAAGGGAAATATTTAGACGAGGGTTCCCCATCTCTTGGGCTTTCTTCTCTTCCTTAATTCTTTACTTCAGGAATTAAGTTTCAGGAAGCCAAAGGTGAATATACTTAATTTGGGATTGGTTTTCTCTTTAGCATCCCAACTGTATCACACATTTCAAAGATGACCAATTATTGTGAAAACTACTTCACCAAAAAGGAGTTTGAGAATATCAATAAGGACAGTCAGAACTACCTAGGAAGGATGCGTGGACTGACCCCAGTGAATACACCAGCCAAAACCTCTCCTGACTTTTTCTTTCCTTCCTTTCTCCCTCTTCCAGAGCCTAGTCCTCCAATAGATGAAGTTATCAACACTCCAGGAGTGGTGGATCGGTTTGTGGAGTTTCTGAAGAGGAATGAGAATTGTACATTACAGGTGAGGCCTGGTGTAGAAGGGTACCAGATAAAAGCCCTTTTCCCAAGAAATTGTTGTGGGGTGTTTCTATAGACACATCTCTCAAGAAATAGACAAGATATGAGGAAATATTTAAGAGATGCATCAGAGGTCTTGGTCTCAAATAAGAGAGCCAAAATTTCTTCCCTAAAACAGTCTCAAAGGCAAGATACCAGAGGGGCATTTGGGTGGTGCAGTCGGTTAAGCATCTGACTCTTGGCTTCAGCTCAGGTGATCTCAGGGTCGTGAGGTCAAGCCCCAGGTTGGGCTCTGCGCTCAGCATGGAGTCTGCTTAAGACTCTCTCCCTCACCATCTCCCCACTTCCCTCATTCCTGGTGCTCACTCACATGCTTTGGCTCAGTCTCTCTGAAATAAATAAATCTTTAAAAAAAGAAGAAAGAAAGATACCTTAATATGACAGTTTGATTATTCAGTTATAAATCAAAGAAGGTTCTAGGGACGCCTGGCTGGCTCAGTCAGTAGAGCATGCAACTCTTGATCTTGGGGTCATGAGTTTGAGTCCCACATTGGTCGTAGAATTTACTCTAAAAATACAGGGGCGCCTGGGTGGCTCAGTTGGTTGGGCGACTGCCTCCGGCTCAGGTCATGATCCTGGAGTCCCGGGATCGAGTCCCACATCGGGCTCCCTGCTCGGCGGGGAGTCTGCTTCTCCCTCTGACCCTCCTCCCTCTCATGCTCTCTGTCTCTCATTCTCGCTCTCGCAAATAAATAAAAAAATAAAATAAAAATAAAAATACATACAAAGGTTCTAGTCCACTTCTAATTACCTGTGTGACCTGAGGCAAATCATTTAACCTCTTTAGGTGTCTCTTCAGAAATAGGTAGTGAGTCCATCCATTAGAACCTAGCCAGAAACTCAGCTGAAAGGGACTTTGAGAGATGCATATCACTCTAATCCTGGTTTCAGAAATGAAGAACATGAAACTCAGAAAATAAAGCGACTTGCCAAAGGACTTGGGTGCTGTGGTACTGCAGAACTACACTTGGGACCATTGAATCCTGGGTCCATCTTCCCATGTGTTACTCACTGTCCACACTGCTTTTTGTCAGTTTTTTTTTAATAAAGATTTTATTTGTAAGTAATCACGACACCCAACATGGGGCTTGAACTCAACAACCCCGAGATCAAGAATTACATGCTCCACTGACTAATCCAGCCAGGCGCCCCTGCTTTTTGTCATTTAAAGGGGAAGAGGAGGAGGTTCCTGGGTGGCTCAGTCAGTTGAGGCTCCAACTCTTAGTCTCAGCTCAGGTCTTGATCTCAGGGTCATGAGTTCAAGCCCCACGTTGGGCTCCATGCTGGGCGTGGAGCCTACTTAAATATAAGATAATAAATAAAGGGGAAGAGGAAAAGGCTTATGTTTTAGTTTTTTAGTCAGGGGCAGGTGGCTCACTGCTCTCAGCCAGCTGGTAGGCACGGCTGCTCTGTCTGGAATGATCTCTCAGTCATGGCTTAATCTCACTTTCAGTTTGAGGCTGCCTGGGCTCTAACGAACATTGCCTCCGGAACCTCTCAGCAGACCAAGATTGTCATTGAAGCAGGGGCAGTCCCCATTTTTATAGAGCTGCTTAACTCGGACTTTGAGGATGTACAGGAACAGGTAATGTTCACATTTGGCTTAATTCTTGGGGTCCCTGTGCTATAATAAAAAATATATTTGATCTTTGTGCCTAAAAACTACTAAAAAACCTTGGCATTTCCTGCATGATAAGAGTGTCTTTTGTTATTTATAATGGAACACACCTAATGAGATGATTGGGTGGGGCCCCTAGGTAGCCTCAAGATGAGGATGGTGGTCATCAGAACCCCCAACTCTTCCCATCCCTCCACCCCAACCTCCCCAGAGAACTTCTGGGTTGGTGAGCACATTGATGCAGTGCCCTAGAGAGGGCATGGAAGTTCGGTACCACCACGACTGCTCACCCCATACCTTGCCCTATGCATCTCTTTCATTTAGCTCTTCCTGAGTGATACCCATTACAGTAGCTACTAATGTAAGCAAAATGTTTCCCTGAGTTCTGTGAATCATTCTAGTGAATTATTGACTCTGAGGAGGAGATTATGGGAACTTTTGAATTTATAGCCAGTTGGTCAGAAGTATGGTGGCACCTGGTAATTGTAGCTGGTGTCTAAAGTGGGGGCATTCTTGTGGGCCTGAGCCCTTAACCTGTAGGGTCTGTATTAACTCTTAAGAGTTAGTGTCAGAATTTGAATTAGACTGTTGGACACACAAATGGTGTTGGAGAATTGATTGCTGATGTAGAAAAAACTCCACACATTTGGCATCAGAGGTAGTATTGGAAAGAAGATACCACAGTACGCATTTCTCAATACCTACAGATCATAGAGATTAAGACACAACTTGCATTTCTTTCATTGGATTTTTACTGATTGGATAGAAAGTAGAAAGTGGTGCCTAGGGGTACCTGGGTGGCTCAGTCGTTAAGCATCTGCCTTCAGCTCAGGTCATGGTCTCAGGGTCCTGGGATGGAGCGGGAAGCCTGCTTCTCCCTCTCTCACTTCCCCTGCTTGTGTTCCCTCTCTCACTGTGTCTCTCGCTGTCAAATAAATAAAATCTTAAAAAAAAAAAAAAAAGAAAGTGGTGCCTAGATCTTTTCCTCCCTTACTACATACTGGCTAGATCCTATGAGGCTGCAAGAATGCAACTTTCCAATCACTTTCTCTTTTTCTGAGGAGTGGGCATAGGGAGGTCTTGGTTTGGCTTCTTTGGCAGCAGTACAGATGTCAGCCTGTCTTCCCCTACTAAATCAGGAACTCCGAGAGGAAAGGCCCTCAGAGCAAATGCTCAATAAGGAGGTCAGCAAGGAAGGTACCTTGATACGGTTTTTGTCCAAGTTACTGGTGGGTACTCACTCTGGTATAAAATATTGACAGAAGCCACTAGAGTCTGAGTGACGGTTCCGTCATCTCCTTTTCAGGCAGTCTGGGCACTTGGAAACATAGCTGGAGACAGCTCCGTTTGCCGAGATTACGTCTTGAACTGTTCCATCCTTAATCCTTTGTTAACGTGAGTAATTATGATCATGTGCACCTGGGGCCTCTGTAAGGCAGCCACGTGGCAGATCTTTGCGGGGCAGCTTACCTTAAGATGTTGAGTAAGTGCAAAAATACTAAAAGTATGTTGATTGCCAAAGTAAAAGATAGAGGTATCTTTTGAGAGTAAGAAGATTGTGTCTGTGCCAAGGAGGATCTTCTGTTTCCTTACTTCATGGCACGATAGATTCTCATGTTGGTCATACCTGCCTCATTGTTGAGTCAGAAGAGAGAGGCAAGACTAGCCCATCTGGAAAAATCCAACCCTTTCTATGGAATGCATTGATTTGCTATTTTATGCATAGGCACATTGGAAAGCTATGTCGTAAACGACAGATTAAAGACCCCAGGAAGGGGTATGGGGATCCTTCGCCAATCCCTCCCTCCCATACCCTTCAAATAGAGCTTCATCTAAATCAAAATAGATGGAGGAGTTGTACTTCTTCGGAGACCACAATATCAAAGACTACCACTATAACTCTTTCTTGGGCCCTTCACAGAAAATCATTGCTTATCTCACACTAGACCTTCAGCTTTTATTTCCAAAGAGAACAGTACTCCTTGTTTAGATCTTGTGGCCAGAGTTAGGAGCACAGTATGTCCTATCTTAAAAGGCTTGCAGGCTTACTCAAATTTCAGCCCTTTGTATGTCCTTACTAGCTATGGTCTTAACAAGCCACAGCTGGTCCTTATCCTGTGAAGATGTAGGTCGGTCTCCTGGCCCAGACAAGCTCAGTTAACTTAGGTCTATGGGTAGAAAGACACGGCGAGGCTGCTAGAGTCTTAGGGGTCTGATTGGATTGCTCCTGGGGTTCATAGGTGACAGCCCTATGCCAAGGGCATCATTGCTTAGGATCTGTCTGGCTTTGCTGTTTCCTTCAGACTCCTTACCAAGTCCACACGACTGACAATGACAAGGAATGCAGTCTGGGCCCTGTCAAACCTCTGCCGAGGAAAGAACCCACCCCCAGAGTTTGCAAAGGTGAGAGAGCTTCTTACCAGTTTCTGAATGAAAGCAGTTTCCTTCATATGCAGGCATTTTGATATAGGAGTTTTCAGGTCTTTGGGGGACCCCTTAGGGTCTCGGTCCATGGAAAACTGAAAGAGGCAATTGTCAATGAAGTAGGTGATCTTGTGTGCTTTGGATGGCAAAGTGAAAAAGGTAGTCCTGATGGTTTAATGTAGCAGAAATCTCTAGGGCTTAGAATTACTTGTAGGGGAGGAGACAGCGATGTTAGGGTTAGTGGTAGAGCTGATTAGCCCTGTCCCCTCATGAGTCCCTATCACTCTGCTTCCAACAGGTCTCCCCTTGTTTACCTGTGCTGTCTCGCCTACTCTTCAGCAGTGACTCAGACTTGCTGGCAGATGCTTGCTGGGCCCTTTCTTATCTGTCCGATGGCCCCAACGAAAAGATCCAGGCAGTCATAGATTCTGGAGTCTGCCGAAGATTGGTAGAGCTTCTAATGTGAGTATCTGGTTGGAAAGATTCCCTAAAGTTCTCCAAGCGCCAACTAAAGAGCTGCCGTAAGCAGTCTGCTGCTCTGTGCAGAGGGCTGGAGCCGTGACAGTGCTACTGGCCCTCTGCTGATGAGGTCTCCCCCCTCTGTAGGCACAATGACTACAAAGTGGCCTCTCCTGCCCTGAGAGCAGTGGGTAACATTGTCACCGGGGATGACATCCAAACCCAGGTAAGGAGGGAGCTGTTTAGGGACAAAAGCCCTAACCAAGGGTTTGGGTCTTGTTGGGGGGCAACATGGTCCAGGAGACAAAGCATGGGCTTGGGTGAAAAATTCCAACTTTGCCACTTCCTGAATGATTAACTTGATTGCCTTAATTTCTTTTCTAAGTTGGAAGCAAATCATTGTCCATTGGGTGCTTCTGAAGGAAAACTAAATGTCATAGACTGACTACCTGGGACATTGTAGGGTAATTTTTAAGTTTTTGAGTCATGGTCCCCTTGAGACACAAAGCTGTAGAATCTTACCTCTACTTCCTACACCCTTAGAATCCTACAGACACTTCCTCATGTTAATAACACCTCCCGTGAGGGCACAGTAAAAAGGGTTCCTTTGTTCAAATGCTAGAGATCAGAGTATTCGTTTGGTCTTGAGAAGTTGGCATAATTCTGTGGGATTCTTGACAAATTTCTAAGAGTTGAGTGATCTCATTCAAACCACACTCAATTCCTAGATCATTGTGTGTGTGTTGCATATATGTGTGAATTTTCATAATATAACATGTACTGCTTTTACCATTCAGTGTACACTTGAGTGACATTCAGCCCATTAACATTGTTATTTAATTGTCATCAACACCCGTCCCCACAGGGTTTCATCATCCTAAACTGATTTCTCTGTGCCCATTAAATAATAACTCCCTGTTTCCTCTTTCCTGGGCCTCAGTCCCTGGTAGCCATCATAACACTTTTTCTCTCTTAGGAGTTGATTACTCTAGGTCTCTCATATAAGTGGAACTATATATAGTTGTCCTTCTGTGTCGCTCATTACACTTAGCCTAATGTCTTCAAGGTTCATTCATACGTAGCATGTGGCATGCCTTCATTCCTTTTTATGGCTGAATAGTAGTCTGTTGTATGCATATATCACATTTTGTTTATCCATTTGTCTTGTTGATACATACTTGGGTTTTCACCTTTTGGCTATTACGAATAAAGCTACATTGAACAGTGGCGTACAAATGTCTGAGTCCCTGCTTTCAGTTCTTTTAGGTACATACCCAGAAGTGGAGTTACAGGATCATACGCTGATTTTATGTTTAAGATTCTGAGGGACCACCTGCTGTTTTGCACAGTGGCTGCACCAATTTATATCCCCACCAGCAATGTACTAGGTTCCAATTTCTCCACATCCTTACCAACACTTGTATTGTCTGAGGTTTTTGATAATAGCCATCCTAATAAGTGAAATGGTATCTTATTGAAGTTTGGTGGTTTTTTTGTTTTGTTGTGTTTTTTAAGTAGGCTCCACACCCAATGTGGGGCTTGAACTCACAGCCCTGAGATCAAGAGTTGGATGCTACACCAACTGAGCCAGCCAAGTGCCCCCTTATTGCAGTTTTGATTTGCATTTCCCTAATGATTAGCGATGTTTGGCATCTCTTCATATGCTCACTTGCCATCTGTATTTCTTCTTTGCAGAAATGTCTGTTTAAGCCCTTTCAGCATTTTTTAAATTGGGTTCTTCAGTTTTTTTGTTAGTTGTAGGAGTTCTTTATTCTGGATATTAATCCTTATCAGATATATGATTTGCATATATTTTCTCCCATTCTGTGGTTTGCCTGTTCAGTCTGTCGATGGTATCTTTCGATTCACAGAAGTTTTTAATTTTGATTAAGTCCTGTTTACCTAGTTTTTTTTTTGTTGCCTGTGCTTTTGGTGTTCTAGGTCATTCTTAACTGTTCAGCCCTCCCTTGCCTGCTCCACTTGCTGAGCAGCCCCAAGGAGTCAATCCGAAAGGAAGCTTGCTGGACCATTTCAAATATCACTGCTGGCAACAGGGCTCAAATACAGGTAAAACAAGCAGGAGGGAAGGGGGCAGGGCAGGAGCAGGTGGGAAGGCAAGGGAACATGAGAGGTTGTGGGATATTTGCTTCTAGAAGAAATAATTTGTTCCCCTTTAGAAATTGGGGTCAGTATTTGCTGTTGAATATTCTTTTTAAGAAGCCTGGTTCCTCTGTATCCTCTTAGTCTATGGGAAGAACAAAGGACCCCCAGGAAGAGGAAGATGTCTGAATCTTAGCTGATTTTGTAGGCTAGATTTGTTAAGCCTTTTTGTAAGCTTAATCTTCTTAAAGTGACTTTTGCTGTGTGTCCCCCCCCCCCCCCCCAATCCTCTCTCAGGCTGTCATAGATGCAAATATCTTCCCTGTGTTGATCGAAATCCTTCAGAAAGCAGAGTTCCGTACAAGGAAAGAGGCAGCCTGGGCCATCACCAATGCTACATCAGGAGGAACACCTGAGCAGATCAGGTATCCATTTGTTTCTCATTGTCTTGAGTGATATGTGTACTCTCCTTCTTGGTTCATGGTCTACAGTAACCACTAAACTGCTTTTCCTGGGATAGGTCTGCCCCAGTCCAACAGCACCAGGTTTAACTGGTAAGCTACTAGATTGGCATTGGAATCTGGAATAGATTCCTCTAAAGCATGTACCTCTTTTCTTCCAAGAGAATAGAAACCTAGGACACAGACATCCATCTCTCCTCTACTTTCCACCTTCCAGAGAATTACCCATACAAATGAAGGAGAAACCATGCTGTGATTCATTCATAGCAACTTTTGGGGGGAAATCATTTTTGGGGGTTGACACTTGGGAGAAGCAAATAGCCATTTTGTGTGTGTGTGTGTGTGTGTATGCTCTTTGATTTTGGTTTCCATCATCAGCATGAGTAGGAGTGATGGGAGCTGGACAAGTGTTTTGCCCTCAGCTTGTTGCCCAGGAAGAGGAGTAGGAATATATTCAGCATATTTAAAGCCTTAGGAGAAAAGGAATAACCATTGAGTTAAACTTTGAAGGATTCAAGGTTGTAAAAGCCCTTTTGGACAGGAGAAAATTTAAGTAAAGGTACAAGAATCAGAAACCTGGAGATGTTTACTTGTTTGACTGGAATGTAATGTCCTTGGAAGGGAATGATGGGAGGGTAGGAACCTGATCGGAGAGGGTCTGTTTTGTCAGGCTTGTAGAGCTTGGGCTGAACATTTTAAGCAGGGAAGTGATGTGTTCAGAGTGGTAACGTTACAGCAAGGGGACAATAGAGACAAGGAGGAGCAATCTATGGCAGCCTTTGCCATGGAAATGAACTAGACCCAGAGCATTGGAAGAGTGAAGAGACTGAGATAAAGAAGTGGATATGAAGGCTCAGCAAAAGGGGGTTGCTGAGAGTATTGACATGTGTGAAGGAGACCCACAGGCCCTACGGCACCTGCCTAGCACCTCTTCTGCCCTGTATTAATTTAGAACTTCCCTGGTCTCTGCCCCTAGGTACCTGGTCTCACTGGGCTGCATCAAACCCTTGTGTGACTTGCTGACTGTGATGGATTCGAAGATTGTGCAGGTGGCCCTCAATGGGTTAGAGAACATCCTTCGGCTTGGAGAGCAAGAGGGCAAGCGCAGTGGCTCAGGGGTCAACCCCTACTGTGGCCTCATTGAGGAAGCCTATGGTATGTGTCCTGTCTTTAGCCTCACCTCTGCCTTAAGTAGAGAGGTTCCAGGTCAGGACCCCAGGGACTGAGGGCCTCCAAGGTAGTTTACATGTAAGGCTGTGGGATCTGGGGGGTCATCATTGAACAAGGTTTTATCCCATCATTTCATTCTCCCTCTGAGGAGCAATAGATCCACTTCTCTTTTTGATAGGCTCTGCCCAGTAAGTAGGCATGGCACTGATGCAAAAAAGAGCTCCAGTTTCTAGCAAGTTCCCCAGGTGACTGCATGGCCTTGGCATTGGCTGCTGCCTTCTGGTAGAACTTCATGGGTTCATCACTCATCTCTGACTTCAGAGAAGCTAATGATTTGCCCAGGCCACACAGGTATTTAAAGCAGAGTCAGGACTAGAACTTCGGATTTACAACTGACATTTTGGTCTTTTTCCTTTGGGGCTGTGTAATTTTAGGAAAAAGTCTTGGCTCTCCTCTTTCTTGTCAGAGAGATCTGATCGTATTACTTATGTTGATAAACACTAACATAGCTCAGGGAAAGAAAAACATAAATGTTTCATGGCCCCGTAGAAGAGCAATTACATTTTACTCTTGTCCCTCCTTCCTTCTTGCCACCGCCATCATAGGCTTGGATAAAATTGAGTTTCTCCAGAGCCATGAGAACCAGGAAATCTACCAGAAGGCCTTTGACCTCATTGAGCACTACTTTGGTGTAGAAGATGATGATAGCAGCCTGGCTCCCCAGGTGGATGAGACACAACAGCAGTTCATCTTCCAGCAGCCTGAGGCCCCCATGGAGGGCTTCCAGCTATAATGTCTGCCTCCGGGGAGGGGAGGGGATGGGAAGCACCACCAACCAGCGGAAAAGCAGCCCTCTGGTGGGCGGGAAACCAGCCCCCCCATCATCAGCCACCACACACCTCTGCTGCCCTGGAAACTGTGCTCTTGACCTGCTCCGCCCCCTTCCCTGGAGGGAGCACCCTCTGGACAGACGGAACCATCTGAGGCTCACATTTGGGTTTTGTGACAAGAAGGGGACGTGTTGGGTTTTTCTTCCTTACACTATATTTTGGCTGCACATATGTCTTTAACCCAGGAGCCCAGGGGTAGACAAAGGAGGACTGAGGTAATCAATTTTGCACCTTTTTAATTTTTTTTTTTTTTTTTTTTTCCTTTAGTGGTGACTTCCTTCCCTTTTATCTTCCTTCATCCTTCCCAGTTCTCTGCCCTGATCTGTGTAACTGTTATCTTGGGTACTTGAGCAGATGGACTATTCCAGAGGTGGGGGGGTGGGAGGGGAGGGGAAAAATTCAAAACAAAGTGTTCTTGCTCTGACAGAATATTAATCTTATATGCTTGGATTGAGTTATTTAATTTTTTTTTTCTTTTGCACATTTTTCTTGTATTAAGATGGCTCTTTCCAAGAGCCATGAGTTCCTGGTTTTAGGAATCCCAGCTGCCAGCATGGTCTGGGACTAGAGGCTGAGGGGGAGGTCACTATGAGACAAAGGTTCCTTCCTCCCTCTAACCCCTCCGCAGAACCTCTTTAGTTTGGGGGGTCGCCTTCCCTCCAGGGGCACGTACACCAGTGGGCGTGGAGGGGAGGAGCGCAGGCCTTCAGGTGGGTCTTCCCATGTGTCGCTACTGATCCCATGTTTCCTACCCACCTTCCAGTGGTGCGACCCAACTTCATTTGTTTACTTGAAAATTCCCCTCGGAGTTGAATGAACCTCTGAGGTAGCTGTATTTTCTCCTAAGCACGAGACAGGGGGCAGTGGTCCTTCCTCTCTCCTGAGGAGAAAGTCCTTGCTCTGGTGACCCATAAGTTGCAGAGGAGGTGGAGTGAGAGTGTCATGTATTGGGATAGCCAGGGATCCCTGCCTTTGGCCTTCCTTCTTCCTCTTCCTCTTCCATAGTTGGATCATGTATATTTTACTTCCAAAGGAGAGAATGTCAAAAAGTTCTGTATTTTTTTATATTCTATATATTAGGTAGGTCAATCTTATTTGGTCTCAAGAGGAAGAACTGTCTGTTACTTCTTTAAGTAGGATACTGTGAGGACGACCAAAAAGAGAGGAGGAAGCTGCTTCGCTCAGGGAGCCTGGGCTTGGTCCTTTTCCTCTCTGCTTAGGTTCTGGGCCACCACCTGGGACCAACCCTTAGCTCTGGAACCTTCATATAGCAGGTCAGCCTGGTCTAATTGTCCCAGTACCTGAAGGGAGCAAGGATGGCCCCAGGGCCCGGAGAAGTCTACCACTCTAGTCCTTATTGCTAAGCGTCCTGCTTATATCAGGAAACCCAGAAAGCAGTCTGCCTTCTCAGATTCAGTCTCAAAGGCCCTGGCCACACAAAGTATCAGACACAGCTGCCTCACCAGTGATCATAGAAACTTAGCAGCCTCGGGACTTTTGTGAGAGTTATTGGTATCTTTCCTGTTTGGGATCCTTGGGCCTGGTTTGGGTTTTTCCCTTCCTTGTGACAGTTATAATCCTAATGCCTTTTCTCTTTGAGTAAAGCTAGAGCAGTGCCTCAGTGGCTTGCCTACGCTTTGGTGGATTACATGAGAATAAAGCCCAGTTGTTGGGGAGAGGAGTGGAGAAAGTTGCTGGCTAAGTGTAGACCAACTGTGGAGCTGTGGGCACAGTCTGCCCTGCCCCTGCTTCCCCACTGCGGTCAGTCCTGTGCCTGCGCTGAGCTGTCGTTGCCCGTCCCCAGGGACAGTGCCACTCTCACTCCCATTCCTGCAAATCCCTTCTGGCTCAGGTTAAATCCCTGCCCCTCTGCTTACAGATCTAAAGTTCAGGTGCTCACTGTCGGTCACTGGTCTTGACTTTGCCCTCTCCTAGTGTTGAGATCCAACTTCAGAACCATTTGCTGAGGAAGGTGGTGTGGGGCTTGCGGTTATCACTGAAAAGTCACACCAATGCTGTGCCACTTCAGGACGTCAGACTTTAGTACCCTGACCTTAGTACGTCAGATGCTATTTTTCAGCCTAGGAATGACAGATACCGGTCCACAAGGAGACAAGGGGCGGACCTCTGTTACTTGGCCCACTGACTCCATTACAAAACTTTTCCCCTACAGTTCAAAGAGAAGCCACCTGCCCCCCTCCGTCCTTCCCAAAGGGCAAAGCACTTTAGTAGGACCTATTGTGTACATCTCAAGCAATAGTTGAGTCCCTGTTATTGGGGCCAGATTTTTATTGTGAGACATACACACTCTGCTTTTCCCAGCTACTCTAAAATCTTGCACCTCAGATCTGGGGCCTATACCAGATGGAAGACTTTTCTGATCCATCTGGCTGCTGCTTATAAGCCAGCTTTCTCCAGGGTCTAGAAAGGCTGAAGTCTCCCAGGGTACAACATGAGGACAGATTTCTCATCAGATAAAGTGGCCTCTAGGAGCTTTCCTTTGTTGGCGTCTTCCTCAGACCATATTTTCCCATTATTTCTTCTACCCCTGTTTCAGTCAGCAGGTGAGATTCTTCCAGCCCACAGGGGCAATAACATCTTCAGTGTCTCCTCTCTCCTTTGGTCCTCTTGGAAAGCAAAACATTATTTCCGTAGCCCAGCCTTGACAGCCACTCTTCGTGGGCAGCCCCGATCTGGACTTCAGACCCTGGCCTCAATGAGGTCACAGTCTGCTTTCCGGTAGATTTCTGAATGGATGTTGTAGGGATGAAGGGGCTCCGCAGCCTGTTGTCGGGGATAGCCTTGAAAAGACCTGTTTTTGGAATCTTCATATGCTGGCACATGGCTGGTATATCCATTTAAGATCTCCGCTGGAGGTGGAGATATCTAGGTGTGGATCAGGGGATAAGGAGCCTTTTAGCTGAAGTTTTAAAGACTGTTGCCTATTCTTTATTGCCAGCCCCTCTGGTTATCCTACCCCCAACATCTCTAGTACTAATAGTTTTTGGTCTTACAAGTCTGCCTTCAATTCTGAGTTGTCCCCAGGTGACTGCATGGCCTTGGCATTGGCTGCTGCCTTCTGGTAGAACTTCATGGGTTCCACTTTCAGCTGGCCAGCCTGGTTACTTGGGGCAGTGCGGACAGATGACTCTTCCGAAAAGCAGGCATTGATGACCTCAGCTTTCGGGGACCCTTGCTGTTCCCCCTTTACCAAGAACCTTAGATCCACTCCTACTCTTTGCCCTGGAAGCCACTTCCCAAGACCCCTATTTTTTGGAGCTAAACTGCACAGATAATAGCTGCTACTGTACTTGGTCAAGGAAGAGTGAAAGAAGGCTCTCAGGCACACTTTTTCCCTCAAGTCACACTAGTTTAAAATGAAAACCATCTGACAGAATGAACTGGATTTCTATGTTCTCATGTCTACCTGTTTCCCTCTATACCCTAGAGCTACTTGTTTCCAGCAAACTAAAAGGGAGGATGAACAGTACTTCCCTCCTCTTCTCCCTGAGACTCACTCAGCTTGGTATCCATCATCTTGGATTCTTCAGTAGATAATCTGTGAGCCCAGACTCTGGATTTTCAGTTGAAGGCAGGGAGCCGTAGGGAGGACAGGCTGGCTGGAGGCCTCCCTGGCAGCCTGGGGAAAGGTGTGAGGAGGCTCAGTGCACTGAACCATAGGATGTACTCGTAACCAGTAGCAACATCTTCTAGGTAGGACTGTCCTAGAAGTGAGTGAGTGTGAGACTGAGAAATTGCTCAGAGTAGGTTTCTTCCACAGCCGTTTAGGATTGCACATTCTAGACCAATCTTGTCCAGTATTTTTTCTGTGTCTTAACTTTTGAAGTCTTTTTGTTAAGCCAGCAAGCTGAGAATTTGGCCCTGCGGGGATCCATGTGGTAGGCACTGGCTGCTCTTTGTCCAAGGCCTTCGTAAGTGATTCAGTCATCCCACGGTCTACCCCCTAGCCCCACCCCCACTTTAAGGCCATGACAAGGGAAGAATTTGACGTCAATACCAATCAAGTCTGCGAATTAAAGCTGTTATCGTTCCTCTGAGAGGGCATTTTGCATCAGGCCTGGGGTATGTGCAGAACCAAAACTGGGTGTGGGCAGCAACATTAAATTTTGGGCCCCGAACATCCAGGAAAAAGGTTTCTATAGTGTGTCATAAAGGTCTCCAGTGGTTTGGGGCCTACCTTGCTATTTCTGGGCCAGCCTGACTGCTGATGTCCATGTTAGCACATACCTAAACCCCTTTCCTAACGCTAGCCCTCCTCCCTTGTGTAGATTAGATTTTTAGCTCCTGGGTTTGGGGAGAAAAAACTCTGCCATGCCCTGGGGCCAGTGAAGGAAGTCAAAGCTCAGATCCTGAGATTGGCTGGGAACTTCTTGACCCAGGATGTCATTAAAAAGAGTCCACCTCTACCAGAACCCTCAGACCCTGGAGTTCGGTATTGTCTCTCTTAGCCAGCTTCTGTGGGAACTGCCTTTGATGACTAAAGAAGCTAAGGAGGGGTGGGAGGTGGGGATGAGGTCCCATCCACTGAGGTCGTACTGGATGTCCTTCAAAAACAGCTTGGGTTCCCAGCTAAAGACCCTAGGAAGGTGAATCGAAACTTTCCCCCATTGGTTTATTCTTTCCAAATTCATTTGCTTTTAGTTTTCTAAGAACTACAGACTCTGGCTATTTTCCATGTTCTCAGGGCCCCTGGGTAGACGGACAAAGTTTGATGATTTCAGAGCAGACATAGGCCAAGAAGCCGTGGCATTGAGTGTGCTGAGTCCAGACAAATGATATTTATATACACATCCAAATTTGAAGAGAAAATGTATTTCTTTAGGTTTCAAACACTGTACTAGATATAAAGCAAAAATAAAAACCTGTTGCAAAGTTCTAAATCGTCTTCTTTCGAATCATCCTAAACTGGATTTTTTGGAAATGAATGAGGCAAGGGTGTTTAAACTTGTGGCTTAACAGTGGAATTAGGATTGCAGCAGCCTGCTCCTGCTTATAAAGAAAAAAAATTTTTTTTAAGATTTTTAATCATTTGAGAGTGCAGGAGCTGGGGGAGAGGGGCAGGAGCAGACTCCCCGATGAGCAGGGAGCTCAACACCTGGCCCAACTCCAGGACCCCAAGATCGTGACCTGAGCCGAAGGCAGATGCTTAACCAACTGAGCCAGGCACCCCAAGAATTGCTTTTAAGTAAGCTCTGCGCACAACACAGGTCTCAAACTCAAAACCCTAAGATCAAGACCTGAGCTGAGTCAGGACACTTAGCTGACTGAGCCACTCAGGTATCCCAAGAATTTTTTTTACTCCGCTTTATTGAAATATAATTGAGCTACAGTAACTGGCACATATTTAAAATGTACAGTTTGATAAGTTTTGACATACGCACCCATGAAACCATCACCACAATCAAGATAGTGAACATATCCCATCACTTCTAGAAGTTTCCACATGCCCCTGTGGAGTCCCCCCTTCCCGCCCAACCCCCAGCAACCACTGATCTGTGTTCTGTCACAGTAGTTTAGTTTGCATTTTCTAGAGTTTCTCTACAGGATTTTGACATTTCATCAGTTCCAGTTAACAGCCCTTTGAGCCACTGGGGTCATACAAACTACTCCCATTTAGGTCAATTCCCACGACAGAGATTACAAACAACCAGCCAAAAAGCTGATTTAATCTAAAAGGAAGGTTTTGGTTGGCTGATAGAGTATGTTTAATTCATTGGCATCATTTTGTAAAAGATCTAAAAAAATTTCTGGCACTACTGGATCTAAGCTTCTGCTTGAAAACAATCTGCAAGAGCTCTATTTTACCACAATCCCCACCATTCCCAATGGTCTCCCTGACAATCTGGAAAATGTTAATAATTGTTGCTATTTTCTTTTACAGCAAAGGAGAACATTTAACCCATGTTTCTCAATTTTTCTTATTCCTCGCCTGCCTACTCATTACCCAGCTGGCCCGTGTAGGCCACTGTTGATCTTTCTAGCTACACCATTCCACCCCCTTACCCCACACATGCCTTGTTCTTATCTTTATCTCTGCCTAGAACACCCTCTTCCCATGGGAAGCCATCAAGGCCTGATTTATATGTTACCTCAAGAGATTTCCAACATGTTTTTCTGGAAATAATCAGGGCCTTAGTTGGGAGACACCTGGATCCCCAACATTTCTGGCTTGAGTTCCACCTTTATACTACTATACCATATTCTCAAAGTTACCTGGTAAACAGACTAAGGGATGAGGAAGAGCACTGCCCTTAAGTCTAACTGGGGAAAATACTGAACATCCTTAAGAGCCCCAAAACAATGCTCGATTTGCACAATTTCATTCTCTGCCTTCGCTGCCCCGGACTGATGCTGGGCTTTAGGAATACAATTTAGCCAACAGTTCTTACAATATTCATTGAATTGTAAGCAAATAATTTCAACATCTCATTACTAATGCTGTTACAGAGCTCTATCCAGACCTAGGGAGCAGGGACAGACTGCAGAGCACTGGGAAGGCTCTAAAGTGACCTCTGTGTTGGACCTCAAAATACTGTTTTTGTCAGAAGGGCATTTTGGAAGCTGGAATAGCACCTGCAAAAAACTGGGAAATCCTGGAAATAGTAAAAGTATAGCGGGAGCAAAAAAGAGGGCATGGGCAGGATTAGCTGGAAACAAGCCAAACCACTTACACATTAAATTCCAGGCACATGGGTTGTTAGCTTTTTATTCCATTATCTATAGGCAGCTGAATAAAGAACTGTGATCTCACATTTGGAAGAAGTTTGGGTTTTCCCCCTTTAGCCCCAGGGCAACTCGGATTTTGTCTGTAGAGGATGGGCCATAGAAAAAGTTCAGGAATCTGCTGAGGCCAAACTTCTTGCAGAGAGCCCCCTCAGCTCCTTCCAAAGAGGGACTCAGGGGCTGGTAATGGAGAGTTGGGGGCGGGGGGTAAATAATTTCACCAAATTACCTTCACTCATCCTCAGGGAAAGGGTGCCATGGTTATTTCTTCTGGGTAGGAGTCAGAGTAGTCCAGGAGTTAAAATGGGCACTGTCCCAGACTGGTTTTGAATCCCTGCTCACACCATTCAACAGCGATGGAACAAGTAACTTTTGACTTACTGTCCTCAGATGCAAATAGGAATAACTAATAGTACTAATCTTAATAAGTAGTTACGAGGATTAAGCTAGTAGATGGAAAAATGCACACTGTAAACGCTCAAAGAACTACTATTGTTATGGAAAGTTTTCATTTGAATACGGAAAATGAGGCCCTGGGAGAGAAAAGAATGCCCGATCACACAGATTAGCGATGAGGTTAGGACTGGAATATAGGTCTGATTACCAGCCCAATATTCTATCCCTTGTCCTCAGAGTTCCTAGTCATAGATGTTCACAGCAGACGGTAAGGACCAGTGGGGGTGTGCAGGAAAGAACAGCCAGTCGCAGGGCTTTGGACCTGAATTATAACTTCACGATAGGAACGAGATGGACTCGAGTATTTGTGCAGAATGACTAGCTCCTTTCAGACCTCCTGGGCATCCGGCTCCCAGAACTAAAGTCCTTTCTATTGCACCTTGGAAGTTGCGGGGGGGGGGGGGGGGGTCAGCCCCGGTGCATGGCGGGAGGTGTAGTCCTTTCCCTCCCCCGCTTTCCCAAGTCACCCGCCTCAGAGGCCGCTTCATCTTTCCCAGAAAGCCCCGCGAGAGCTCCGGCTATTGATTGGCTGCGGCAGGAGCAGGCGGCTCGGCCGGCAGCGGTTACCCAGGGTTTCCGGTGCGAGGCCAGAGCGGGCGAAGCTGTCGGGAGGTCGGCAGTGAGGTGCGTGTCGCGGAGGCTGGGCGGACTAGGCGACCAGAAGGTCTGTGGGCCTGAACGCTCTCGGCCAGTTGGGGGGAATCATGCAGATTCTGCGCAAGGGCGCGGGCCGGGGGGGGCGGGGGGGACCGGGCTGGGGCCTGTGCGCATGCGCGGGCGGGCGGGGCGCGCGGCTGGAGGGCGCGCGGGGCGTGGGTGGCTGCGCGCGCGGCGGGGGGGTGGCCCACGTGGGGCCTGGGGGCCGGGGGAGGGACGGGAATCGAGCGTCCCGCCACGTCAGTCTCCGGCCCTGAGCCTATCCCGCGCTCTGCCTGTGGTGAGGGGGCCGTGTAGTGCCGGGAAGCGGCTTCGAGAAAAAGGAGGCCTCGCCTGCCCTACTTCTGGAGCGGCGCCCCGAAAACCTGCCTGGGCGCGCCGTGCTTCCCTGACCGGCCTGAGACGGAACCGTTGGCTCCCTCCGGTGAAAGCCGGCCAGTGTGTTCTAAGAAGCTTTGTGCACCCGGTATTGGGATTTCGCCTCCAAGCTGTGAAGAATTTCGAAGTCTGGAAAATAGCGAGTGTGCTTGTTTCTATAGGATCTGTTCCCAGCCTAGCATTGCAAACCACAATGAAGAACCAAGACAAAAAGAACGGGGCTGCTAAGCAGTCGGGCAACACTTCCAACCCCAAAACCAACCCGGGGCAAGCGGAAGCAGGACCAGAGGGAACCCAGGGGCGGCCCAGCCAGCCGGCTCCTGCGACAGAAGCCGAAGGTTCCTCCAGCCAGGCTCCGGGGAAGACTGAGGGTGTGTGCCAGCTCTGCTTTCCAGCGGGCAGGGGGAGGAGTTTGTGGTGCGCCAGGGTAGCTTCTGGAGTTGGAGGCCTGTGCCGCTGGTTACCCAGGAAGGAGGAAATGTAGAATGAGAGGGCGACCGCGCTGAGTCTGGTCCACCCCCAGATCCCCGTTTCCCGAGGGGGGGGGACGTTGATAGAGCCTCCCACTCTAAGCACGGGAACAGAAGTCTTGAGAGAAGGCTTTGACAGGGTTAAATCAGGTGGCAATCAAATGAGACAGCCAGCCCAGGTTATAAATACTATAAATATATATATATAAATATATATATATTCACCAGTGGGTAACTGCTCTTCACATTGGAGGCCTTTCTGGAACTTTTTTTTTTTTTTAAGATTTTATTTGACAGAGAGAGAGCACAAGTTGGCAGAGAGGCAGGGAGAGGGAGAAGCAGGCTCCCCGCCGAGCAGGACTCGATCCCAGGACCCTGGGATCATGACCTGAGCCGAAGGCAGCTGCTTAACCAACTGAGCCACCCAGTCGCCCCTGGAACTTTAATAGCCAGAAATGATTTTTGCAGGGAGAAGGGGGATGGACTAGATGTTGAGCTCTGTGCTGGATGCTTTATTTCCTTGATTTCTTTCACACTCAAAACAGACATGGTGGGCAGTAGTGGGAAATAATTATATCATTTTATAGGTGAATAAACTGAGGCTTAAAGAAGGTAGGCAACGTTTAACCCAAACCAGTAAGTTTGGGCCTGAAAAATCCCAGCCAGTGGAATAACCATCTTGTTTCTCATTCTGCCCCTCATCCTGCCCTGCTGTAGGAGCACAAGCCAAAACTGCTCAGTCTGGGGCCCTCCGTGATGTCTCTGAGGAGCTGAGCCGCCAGTTGGAAGACATCCTGAGTACATACTGTGTGGACAACAATCAGGGGGGCCCAGGTGAGGATGGGGCACAGGGTGAGCCTGCTGAACCCGAAGATGCAGACAAGTCCCGGACCTATGCTTCGCGGAATGGGGAGCCTGAGCCAGAGACCCCAGTAGTCAATGGTGAGAAGGAGACCTCCAAGGGGGAGCCGGGTACAGATGAGATCCGGGCAAGTGACGAGGTCGGAGACCGAGATCACCGAAGGCCGCAGGAGAAGAAGAAAGCCAAGGGTCTGGGTGAGCAGAGGGCAGCTGCTGGCGAGGCTGGTGAGGCGGGGGAGTTTGGACCTGACATTCCTTGGGCTAACCTGCTGTGCCAGGATTCAGAGGAAACTACTTTCCAGAGCAGCAAGTCACATTAGTTTGATCCAAGCCAGGGTTGTGGGCCATAGAACAGAGGCATGTAGGTTGTTCACTGCACAGGGGCTTCTGGCCTTGGGAGTAGATGGGAACCAAAATGTACCCTGCTCCATCTTTGAGAAAATGGAGAGCAGGAGGCCTGGGCGGGCTCTTGTGTCAGCCAGCACTGTTTCTAACCTGCTCTGTGAACTTGGGCAAGACCTTTTCCTTTCTGGTCCTTAGTTTTCACTTGTCTGCAGTAAGATTTGGACTAGACCAGGGTTGAAAACTCAAATAAGCCAAGTTAGACAGGGGATCCTATGAAGACAAGATGTTGCCTACTTCATCCGAAGGGGTGATTGCCCTCTGGTCCCAGCATGCTGATAGCATGTAACACTACAGGCTAAGTGTGGCCAGCCTTTTTTTTTTTTTTGCCCCTTTTATGCAGAGTTACATGAAATCCCTCTGGATTTTTAACAATTGGCAACTAATGTGCTAGGAGCCAAACAAAACCCACATGTGGGTTGGATGTGGCCTGTGTGCCAATGCTTGCAGTCTCCACACTGATCTTTTGGGCCTCTTGGGGTTGACACTTCAGGAGCTGGCTGCTGTGCTCTGTACAGCAGCCCTCCAGGGAGACAGAAGGAAGAGCCCTTGACTCAGGCACAGACAGTGAGAGAAAGTTATGGGGGGCGGGGAGGTAGTGTGAGTGTTAAAGAATCAAAGTTAAGTGATATATCCATGTCTTAGTCCTTATTTCCGCATCTCTGCCTGTCATCCTAATTACAAGAGGGTTTTTTTGTTTGTTTTTGTTGTTTCTTAATCTTGGGATCAAATATTGGAAGATGTATTTGATTTAAAGTTCAGTGTTTGGGAGGGAACAAATAAAGTTCACTGTGTGGCTGCCTCTGTTGATAAGAGTTTAGTCGTTCCCAAGGAGACCTATTCCTTTTTTGCATCCATTCTCTTTCAGAAGGGCCTTCCTTGCGTCGACAAGTAGCACTTGGCCAGTGGGATGTCTTTTTTTCTCCTGCTGGTAGAGCAGGCAAGTTTTTTTCTCCCACTCCCAGTGTTCACCACGCAGTCTCCACATAGCCTCAGTCATTTGTCAAGCGGTTGTGGAGCACGTCCTCTGAGATGGGCACTAGGGACAGTACCGGGCAGCACTGGGGTCACTGGAATAGGCAGGAGTGATTTGGCGGCCACCCTCATGAAGCACACGGTCTGACAGGACAGCAGCCTGTTCAACAAACAATATAAAGTATAATGGTGGAGGGCTGCCTCGAAGCCTAAGAGTGTAAGCGGGGGCCTGGGGAGAGCCCCAGAGAAAGGGGTCCATGCTTTTGCTCCCTGTGCTTTGTAGGGAAGGAGATCACATTGCTGATGCAGACACTGAACACGCTGAGCACCCCAGAGGAGAAGCTTGCAGCTCTGTGCAAGAAGTATGCCGAACTGGTCAGTTCTCCCCCTTCTCCTTGCACCCGCCCTGCCTCGGAAAGTCAGCAGGCCACCTGGCATGGGGTTGAGGGTGCAGTGGCAGGTGGATGGCTTAATTCCTGTTCAGCCTCTCTCTGAGCCTTTTCCGCATCTGTTATGTGGGGAGTCAAGTCCCAGCTGGTCTCTTCCAGGCCGACTGTAAGAGGAGACCCTTCACATTCCAGTGGTAGAACCCTGGCTTCTGGCCCCAGTCCCAGATACCACGTCATCTCACACCTGTGTGCTTCAGTGTGCATCTCCCCAAAATGTGGAAATGCACAGCGCCGTCCTCACACAATTAGCGCTGGTCATGTGATATTCTCTAATCCGAATCTTTCCCCGGTTGTTTAGAATATCTGTTTGATCAAATCAGGGTCTAGGGAGGTCCATTTAATGCATTGGGTCCTTACAGCTGTTTTTCCTTTTACTCCAAAACAGTCTTCATCTTACTGCCAACCTTTTTCTCATGAGATTGACATATTGCAGATCAATTGTCCTGTAGGGTGCCTCACTTTCTCGCTTTGTGGTGGCAGTTAATTTGTTCCTTAGTTCCTGCAGATAAAGTGGAAATGAGCTCTAGAAGCTTGATCCAATCCAAGTTCAACACTTTTGATAAGAGCTCTTCATAAGTAGTACTCTGTAGAGAAACACAGTGTGCTCCTCCCGCTTTTAGTGATGGAAGATTGTCCACTGGGTTCAGGTGGGGCCACCCAGGTTTCTCCCTAGTCAGGTTGCCATCAGAATTTGAATGAATGGGTTCATCCAGGGTCATTTCCTGACTACTTATTTTTAACTTTCACTCCATTCACATTTATTAGCTGGAATTCTCCTATAGGGAATTTTTCTCATTTGTAAAATTGTGAAAATCACACCTGCCTGGTGGGGTTATTATAATGATTAAATAAAGGACAGGATATGAAAAAGATACCACCCCTTCAGAATGAGCCAGCCGGGGAAAGATTGATGAAGAGAGGAGTAGCTGAGTCGCTAGAGTGATGTTCTCAAGTAGACGAGGAGGTAAGGGCCAGAGCGGGAGGGCGGGCTGTGGTAGGAAGCATGGCTGGGTCCTGGTGACTAAAGGAGAAGGCAGCTGGAGGTGGGTGGGCAGAGGTGGAGCTTCTGCCCCTGTGCCTCTGGTTGCTTCCATTCTCAGCAAAATGAGAAAGATAGTTGTTGCTGGGGCGGAGGAGAGTTGAAAAGGAGGACGATGAAATACTTCTGTGGAAGAGGAGTGTGAATAACATAAGGAATATAGTTGGGCTGCGTGGCAGACAAGGGTCTGCCCCAAAGCGGTGGCCACGAACTTAAAGTGAGATTCTTCAGGCAAGACTGCCTCAGTGCGGTGTAGAGGAATCAGAAGGCTGGTATATCAGGGTTGGAGTTTTGCTAGGAAAAAGGGGCAAGAGAGTTGAGGGTATAAGAAATCTAAGGTAAGAAGGTCAATGATTATTTATTTATTTATTTTAAAGATTTTATTTATTTGAGAGAGAGCACAAGAGGGGGGAGTGGGAGAGGGAGAAGCAGACTCCCCGGTTAGCAAGGAGCCCGACGCGGGACTTGATCCCGGGACTCCAGGATCATGACCTGAGCCGAAGGCAGTCGCTTAACCAACTGAGCCACCCAGGTGCCCAGTCAATGATTATTTAAAGGAGAGTTCAAGGAAAGTGGAAGGATGATTGGGTCATTAGGTTGGAGGTCCACTGTGGTAGATTTTCTGGGACCACAGATATTGGAGGAAAGGAACTAGAATGATAGGTGATAGTGGTCCTGCCCTGGCATGAGATAATGGAGATATGTGTGCTTCTGGGTAATGACAAAACCTGGATCTCATGGTCCAGGACAGTAACCATTAGCCAATTGAAATGTGGCTAGTCTGGATTTGGATGTGCTCTGAGCGTAAGATACACATTGGATTTCAAACACCTAAGGAAAGGGGAAGAATAAAATACGCAAATTTTTTACATTGGTTTCAGGTTGAGTATTATAATAATAAATATTAGATTAAGTAAATGTTTTACTAGTGTTAATGTCATCTACTTACCTTTTTAACGTGGCCACTGGAAGAGTTGTCATTACATAATTGAGTCACACTGTATCCGCGTTGAATGGGCTCACAGGAGGGTAGCTGATCCGGCGGGGAGGACGGGGCTGAGGAGGAGGTTAAGATCTGTCCATAATGAAAAGGCCAAAATGGTAACAGCAATCACACTGAGGAGAGAAATGGTGCAGAGTCTCGGAGCAGCGAGAGGGAGTGACGGGGGTCTGTTGAGTACAAGAGGGTGTGGTGGGGGTCTCATCTGAGGGCATGAGTGTCCCAAGAGGTGAGAGTCTTGAGAACTTTGTCTCTGGTCAGAGCAGGGAGAAGCTGGGGTCTGCAGCCCTGCTTGTCCCAACGGCCCGTTTCTGTATCCCTGCCACGGGGCCCTCGGGGTTGTCGGAGAGGTGTGAGTCACCCGCACGGTGTCCAGCTGGAGCCCTTAACAACTGGCGTCGGGAGAGGGCCGGGGTCCCCGGGGAAGGGCCCCACACGGCACTTCCTTGCCTTGCCTGTCCTCAGCTGGAGGAGCACCGGAACTCCCAGAAGCAGATGAAGCTGCTGCAGAAGAAGCAGAGCCAGCTGGTGCAGGAGAAGGACCACCTGCGCGGGGAGCACAGCAAGGCCGTGCTGGCCCGCAGCAAGCTGGAGAGCCTGTGCCGTGAGCTGCAGCGCCACAACCGCTCGCTCAAGGTGGGCGGCCCGCGACTGCTTCCCTTGACTTCCACTCTTCGGTGGGCTTTGCCCTTAAGAAGTAGCACGGGCTTTCAGCAGAGACATCAGTGTCCCCGGTGACGCCCCTACCTTAGCGGCAGCTTCTTAGAACCCCTTGACCCATCCTCGTGTCCGGTAACGTGAGGGCTGCGGGGCTGAGGGAGCCCGGGAGGCAGGGCTTCCGTACTGTTCAGTTTCTGGCAGGCAGCTCCTCTCCCAGCCGTGGTGGGTCTGGAATGCTGGGGCTTTTCTCTTCGTTCTGCTGCTTCGGGGGCGGGGTCAGTCTGGTTAAAGCCCAGTCACTGCTCTGACCTCTGGATCCTTTATCTATTTCTTACAAATTTGGATCAGCAAATATATGGTATTTTGCAATGTGTTTTGCTCATTTTTAGTTTGACAGCGTTTCAACTTTAATATAAACTTGGTAGGAGAGATTCAAAGGTGACAAAAGTATAGCAGCTTAAAAGTGACAGTTGCCCACCCTCCTCAACCCCAGTGTCCATCAGAAACCACTGGGAAGTACATGTACTTACGCCCAAGTTTAAGTACAGCCCGCAGACTAGCTGCATCTGTACGCACTCCCACATAGGGTTCCGTACAGACGGAGCCGTCATCGTGTATCGTTTCACATCCCGTTCTGTCTTCTCACTTCCCAGAATGCGTAGCTGCCTTTCCCTCTCAGTTTATTGAGGGCTGTCTCATTCTGTTTGACAGCATTATTGTATGCATGTACGGTATTTTATCAGTGCCCCAGTTAAGGAATTGCTGCGTTGTTTCTAAGTTTACACTACTATATACATAGAGCTACAGTGGAAGTTCTAGTTATATATATATATCCCCGGCTCGTTGTATACAATTTATCCATAGGATAAATCTCAGAAGTGAAATGTCTGGGTCAAAGAATGTGCACATTGTAAATTTTAATAGATTTTGCCAGATTGCCTTCCCACCAATAGTGTCTGCATGCCTAATTCTGCACAATCTTGCCAACCCTGGGTACTACTGAACTAGGGGTCAGCGGTGGGCAGTGGGGGTGAGAGGTGAGAAATGAAAGTGCAGAAACAAGACCACTTAACCTGAGGTCTGGAAGAATGGGCTTCGGGAGATCCAGGTTCCTCTAGAATGCCTGCATCGTTCTAGGGCGAGAATCTCTCCCTTGCTGTCACCTGATAGAGGGGTCCATTGGGAGCCCCATCGCAGGACATCTTGCAACCTGGCCGCTCCTCACTCTGAGAGCAGAGAGGGTTGTCGGTACAGACCATGGCTGGCTGGGGAGCTGCGGCTGATGGGGATGGGGCTGACTTCTCTGCCCAGGAAGAAGGCGTGCAGCGGGCCCGGGAGGAAGAGGAGAAGCGCAAGGAGGTGACCTCACACTTCCAGGTGACGCTGAACGACATTCAACTGCAGATGGAACAGCACAATGAGCGTAACTCCAAGCTGCGCCAGGAGAACATGGAGCTGGCAGAGAGGCTCAAGAAGCTGATCGAGCAGTACGAGCTCCGGGAGGAGGTAAGGAGTCCTGCACAGCCAACACCCAGCTCCAGGCCATCTTTCCTGTCCTATTAGGAGTGTAGGTGACGTCCCCACGCGCCTTTTCCCAGCTGCTTTGATCTTTGAAGCCACACCGAGTCCACCGCCTCTTGCGGTCTCACCCACTCCCGGCCCCCAGGGCCCCTCCGGCAGTTCGGGGGACTGCCTTGAAATTTGCACATCTAGTCTTGGGCTATAGATGGGGCAGATCTTTGCCAAGGGAGCTAAGCTGTTGTGTTGGCGGAGGTGTCGTTTCTGTCCTTTCTTCCCATTGACAAGGGAGTCGGGCTACAAAAGTGAGGGCTGTTAGCCCAGCAGAGTGATCTGGGGCCGGAGGTTTGAGTGTATTTATTACTTGGCTTCTTGGGAGCCAGTTTCATCCCTGTGCCCACCCAGGACTGACTGGAGAGAAACAAGGGGAGATTCGGAAGTAGACCTTCCAGGGACAAGGGGCCCAAGTGCTGTGGAACGTGAGGAGTCCAGCGTGTCAGAGTGAGATGGGAGGCTGGGCAGGGGACCCTGGTCTCTGCAGATGGGACGTCTCTGTAGCCACCAGGCCTCCCTGAGAAAGGGAGGTGCTGACAGGTGGCCCTCCCACCATGCTTTCCTGCAGCATATCGACAAAGTCTTCAAACACAAGGACCTGCAGCAGCAGCTGGTGGATGCCAAGCTCCAGCAGGCCCAAGAGATGCTGAAGGAGGCAGAGGAGAGGCACCAGCGGGAGAAGGATTTTGTGAGGCTCGGGCCCTGAGGGTGGGGAGTCTGGGAGGAGGCAGGTTGGGTTCTGGCTCAGCTCATAAGTCATCAGGTGTGTCAGGGAGAGGTTGCCGCCTGGCCAGACCAGGGCATTGCTTCCTCAGATAGCAGTCAGAGAGCAGGAAGCTTCAGTGGGTCCTGGGGCATACGGCTAAAAAAGACCAAACAGCCCCTCGGGGCTTCTGATAGGATCTGGGGTCCTGTCTTGGAAATAGCTCCTCAAAGAGGCAGTGGAGTCCCAGAGGATGTGCGAGCTGATGAAGCAGCAGGAGACCCACCTGAAGCAGCAGGTGAGACAGAGTGGGTCCTGATCCTGTGCCTCTTGAGGTCCCCTCACTGGGCCCCATCCTGGGGGAGGGAAATGAGACCCTCGTTCTAGGACCACCTTGACTGCTGTGTGACCTTGCTGAGCCTTTGTTCTCTCTGGACCCGCCCAGCACCTATGGTGGTGACCAGGTGGCTAGGTGAGCTTGAAGGACTTCGTTCCTAGTTGGAAGTGTTGTGCTACTTTTGAGGAGGCAGGGATGGAACGGTTGTTTTTAATTACATTAATTATACTTAATTTCAGAAGAAAAGTTTGAAAACATACATAGAAGCAAAATATAAGGGGCGCCTGAGTGGCTCAGTTGGTTAAGCCACTGCCTTCGGCTCAGGTCATGATCCTGGAGTCCCGGGATCGAGTCCCGCATCGGGCTCCCTCCTCGGCAGGGAGTCTGCTTCTCCCTCTGACGACGCTCCCCCCTCTCATGCTCTCTCTGTCTCTATCTCATTGTCTCTCTCAAATAAATAAATAAATAAAATCTTAAAAAAAAAAAAAAAGAAGCAAAATATAAGTCACCCCAAATCCTGCTTTCTAGGCTTAACATTTTGGATTCCGTCCTTCCAAATACATAGTTTTTGTTTTGTTTTAAAGAAAAATGGTATCTCAAGTGCCTGAGTGGCTCAGTCGGTTAAGCATCTGCCTTCAGCTCAGGTTGTGATCCCAGGGTGCTGGAATCGAGCCCAAGTCTGACTCCCTGCTCAGTGGGGAGCGTGCTTCTCCCTCTCCCTCTACCGCTCCCCCTATCTATGCTCTCTTGCTCTGTCAAAAAAATAAAATCGTTTAAAAAAAGAAAAGAAAAATGGTATCTCAATAGAATTGTTGGGTCCGAGGTCCAAGGTTGGGTCTGACTGTGTTAACCCGAAGTGTCCTCCAGAGAAGCCTGATCTTATCTCGGCTTCTTTCTCACCCAGCTGGCCCTATACACAGAGAAGTTTGAGGAATTCCAGAACACTCTTTCCAAAAGCAGTGAGGTGTTCACCACATTCAAACAGGAGATGGAGAAGGTAACAGTGTCCAGGCTGGGTGTGGCTGCAGCGGCTCACCGGGCCTGTCTTCCAGAAGCCCCAGCCCCTGGGGTGCCTCCTGGGGAGCTGTTTACAGTAACAGTGTGATTGATACCAAGGGTGGGCTGTAAGGAGGGATCCGAGCCTTTCCCCACCTCTCAAGGAAGCATCACTGATAAGTGCGTCCTCCAGGTTGTCCTGGACAAGGGGCAGCCTTGTCAGTCCTTGGTGGTGGTGGTGGCGGCATTGACCTTGAGATGTCCCAAGGTGGTACCAAAGGCACTGACTGCGCCCGTAATACCTTGCCCTGTTGGGACTGTTCCCCACCTTGGAGACACAGATGCACAGATGGTCTGGCCCCCTGACCATTTCCTTCTTTCTGTCCCATAACCCAGATGACTAAGAAGATCAAGAAGCTGGAGAAAGAAACCACCATGTACCGGTCCCGGTGGGAAAGCAGCAACAAGGCCTTGCTTGAGATGGCTGAGGAGGTGGGTTGCGTGTGCTCTGCAGCTGGAGCGGGGGGGGGGGGGGGGGGGGGGGCGGCGGGGAGGCAGTTTTTGAGTGTTGGGCCCTTTCCTCTGCATCCTACCAGTAAGTCATGCAGCTGGCGTGAGATGGCGCTGGGACTTACATGTCCATCTGTCCAAAGGCACTGCCGACTGTTGCCCCATGGGAGATGGTGAGCCCAGTGGTAGGTCTGCAGTAGAAGCAAAGAGAACAGATGAAAGAAATACAGGAACCGAAAACCAAGGAGTACCAATGGTGCGCACAGTTTATATGCAGAGTAGCTCAGCTAATTTGATTTCATGGTTTGAGATGCAGAAGAAAGGAACTAGTTGCTGGAGTAGCTACTATATACTAGACCGTCCTGAATGTTTTAGGTAATGGCAGTTCATTGAACCTTCTCAAGATCTGTGAGGTTGATGTTAGCCTTTTTTTTTTTTTTTTAAAGATTTATTTAGGGGCACCTGGGTGGCTCAGTTGGTAAAGCATCTGACATCTGACTTCGGCTTAGGTCATGATCTCAGGGTCCTGGGATCGCCTCAAGTTGAGCTCCCCATTCATTGGGGAGTCGGCTTGTCTCTCTGCCCCTCAGCCCCTCCCCGCCCTTGTGCACATGTGTATGCACTCTCAAATAAATAAAACCTTAAAAAAAGATGTATTTAGGGCGCCTGGGTGGCTCAGTTGGTTAAGCGACTGCCTTCGGCTCAGGTCGTGATCCTGGAGTCCCTGGATCGAGTCCCGCATCGGGCTCCCTGCTCGGCAGGGAGTCTGCTTCTCCCTCTGACCCTCCTCCCTCTCATGCTCTCTGTCTCTCATTCTCTCTCTCTCAAATAAATAAATAAAATCTTAAAAAAAAAAAAAAAAAGATGTATGTATTTGAGAGAAAGCATGTGTGCACATGCATGTGTGAGCAGAGGGGAGGGGTACAGGATTGGGGAGAGGAGAGGATCTCAGGCAGGCTCCTTGCTGAGCCCAGAACCTGACGTGGGGCTCTGTCTTGTGACCCTGAGATCATGACCTGAGCCGAAATCAAGAGTGGATGCTGAACCGTTGGCGCCATCCAAGCACCCCAGTAGGCCATTGTAACAGATAAGGAAATAGGCTTTAAAAGCCAGGTCTTACTTTGTGTCATCTGGCGGATAAATGGAGAAATAAGTGGTCTTCAAGACACGCCCCTTCTCGGCGCCACACTGCCCCCTACCAGCAGCCACGTCTTGGCACCCACCAGGGCTGTTTCACTAGGAAGGGACCAGCTTTTGGCTCTGGTCTGCTCCCAGTATCATTCAGGTGTGAATGTTTTCTACCACGTGACTCTGTGGTGTGGGGGTTGATGGTGTGGCACTGAGGCCCCATTTCTCTCCCTAGAAAACACTCCGGGACAAAGAGCTGGAGGGCCTGCAGGTGAAAATCCAGCGGCTGGAGAAGCTGTGCCGGGCGCTGCAGACAGAGCGCAACGACCTGAACAAAAGGGTACAGGACCTGAGTGCTGGTGGCCAGGGCTCCCTCCCTGACGGCGGCCCTGAGCGAAGACCAGAGGCTGCAACCGCCTCCAGGGATCAAGGTTGTGAGGGTCCTGGAGCCCAATCACCGAGCTCCCCGAGGGTCACAGAAGCTCCTTGCTGCCCTGGAGCAGCGAGCACAGAAACACCCGGCCAAGCGGGGCCCCAGGAGTCCACCTCCACCACCGCCTAGGGAACCTGGCACGGGGGGCGTGCTGGGAAGGGAGCAAGCAGCCCAGCCAGGCCTGGCCCAGGCAAGGCTCCCACCGCTAAGCAGTCCAGTGCTGAGGCCCAGGGTGCTCCGACCTGGCTGGCATCTGACACTTGGCAGTTTTGGATTTCGTGGGTCAGTTTTACATACATACGGCATATGTGCAAGGCCTCCTACCTTTCTGTCTCTTAAGTGGAACATGGGCTTGCACTGGAGGTGGGGGTGTGTACGGGTGAAGTCACTGGCTCTTCTGTGAGCTGAAGAGTCTGAAAGAGGAGCTGCCATCTGTAGCTGCTGTCACAGTGAGCTGGCAGGACAAGTGACTTGAGCATTCCCCTGCCTGACTTGAGGCTCAGATCCCTCCCTTCCTGCCCGTGAGGGCTTGTGACAAGTGATACACTCAGGCCTTGACTGCATTTCCCTCGTTAGCAGGGCTTGGGCAGCTCTGGCTCACCTAGCTCCCCTGGAAGCTCCTTTGCTTCTCTTAACCTGGAGAAAGGGGTCCCCGGGCGGGGCCTTCAGAGCTGGGGATCCAACTGCTGTCCTGCTTTGGACGGGGGACCTGGAGAAAGTTGCTGTGGGCTGGTACACGGTTAGGGAGCCCTCAGGTGGTGCCAGGACCAGGCCAGCGATGCTTCTCAGTAGCCTTATCATTCACAGGTGCCTCTCTAGCCTGCACAAATGATTGACAAGAGATCACCCAAAGGATGCTTTCTGAAGGTTTCTGTTTTTTGTTTTTGTTTTGCACATGACAGTGTGTGTATTGATCTGAGGAAGGAGGAGGGGCATTGGCGCAGTTGGCCTCCAGTGCCCCCCACCCTCAACACCCCACCTGGTATCTTTGCCACGTTGGTGCTGAGCTTTCCTGTTCGGTGAAATCAGATTGCAGTTAGGAGGAAGAGAAGGGCATCTGATGGTTTTGCCACAAGCTTGCCTATGTGTTTCGGTCCTGGGAGGCCACTGCTGATGCCCATCACCACTGTCTCCATGTGGCAGTTGCTGGGCCCCGTGCCCAACTGTCCCCTTGGCTTTTAGGAGTCTGTTTCTGCTTCTAACCCCACCGTTAATGTGCAATCCTTGAGATTTGCCCTGGTCCCATTGCCTAAAGAATAAGCTGAAGTATGTCCTTGATGTCTCAGTTCCTGTGTGGAAGCCCCCAGCTCTTGTCTGGCAGCTGAGGGACGGAATGAGACTTGACAGTTGATGAGCCTCAGAAATCTGCAGGACGGCTGCAGATACTCGGGTCTGGTGCCCCCACGCCCCCCAGTACTTGCTGCTCTGGACTGAAAATTTTGCCGGTTGTGTATTCATCAGTCTGTACAGAGCAATTTTCTGGAACAACAGAATGAGGCACGGGTTGGGAAGCTGGGCTCTGGTGGGCGTGAGGTCCTACACCCTGCCTCTGGCTGGGCCTCGGCTTCAGTGTAGCTGAGGGAGCCGTGGACCAAGAGGCACAGGATGGTGGAGCTTTTGTTTCTTGCTGGATTTCCTTGAGGCTAGTTCATTATCCTGCAGGTCCCTTCATCTTCAACAACCACCCGCTCTCCATGCCTTTCACTTCAGTCCCTCACATAAACAGGTTCATGAAGAGTGCTCAGTGCGCGTGAAACACGTTAACGACGTAGACCAGAGATGGCACGGGACCGGCACACCGTTTTTCCTCTGCCCCCGTGGCAGGAGCCCCTGCTGGGCCGTGGAGTGTTTCCCGCTAACCCCTGCTGCAGCCAGCTCTCAGGACCCCCTGGCAGCCGGGCCAAGTGTGGACACCTACTTGCCCTCCCTGGCTGAGCTCCTCTCCTGTGGACAAGTGTTTCCTAAGGTCTTGCCCTCTGAAATGGCTATATGTGGAATGGTCCCTGGATCTGCCGTGTCCTTCCCCAGTAAGGCCTTCTTTCCCCCTCTCCCCCCCCGCCGCCCGGCCCTTTGTCAGGCTGAGACACACAACCGCGTACAGGGTGTGCTGGGCTCCGGAAGCGCAAGGAAGAGGCAAGCTGCTGCCTGGCCGGTTTCAAGAGCAGGAGGCATGCGGTAGCCCACGCGATGGCCTTGCTTGCCTCAGCCACCTCGTGGAGCCCACGGGCTGAGGGGGAAGGCTGTGGGGGACCACGACTGTGCAGCGCAGCCGCCCCCAGAGAGCCAGTCCAGCTGCTGTGGGGCTGCGGCGAGCAGGGCGGCCCCAGCCGTGTCTAGGCGTCCAGGCCAGGCTGCAGATGAGGCCCCCGTTGTCCCTCTCCCTCTCCTCCCCGTTGGCCACACCACGCTGAGCACTACAGCGGCTCTGCTTGTTCTGCTTTCCGGCCCCGAGCCTGGGCCGGATGCGGGGGAAGGTGGCCTGTCCGGATGAAGGCCGGTGCCGTCCTCCCCGGGGCAGGGCCCGAGCACATGACCTCCGTTTCGGGACCAAGAGCTGTGTTGGATCCTTAGGTTGCTAGCGTTTCAGGGGACCACTGCCGGTGAGGCTCGCCGCCCCGAGCCCTTGGCCCTGCTGACGTAACGTGTGCTGCGGACCTTGCCGGCCTGAGAGCCTCGCGTGCACCAGGTTCCCGGGAGGTATCGGCAGCACTCGTTTTCTTTTGTTTTCCATGAGGTTTCTGGACCACGGGCTGAGCTCAGGCACTTTCTGTGAGAGGATGTTCTGTCTGTAAAGACGGTTATCTCCGCTCCCGTCACAGTGGCCCTGCTGAGGGCCAATCGAGAGGCCAGTGGACCTGCCCTGGTGGCTGGGGGGGGGGGGGGCGCGGCAAAGCCTACTGAGCTGATTCTCCAGCTGCTGCCCGGGCCTCCCACCTGAGCAGCACAGAGGTGGCCGCCCCAGGGACAGCCGGGCACCTGCCTGGGGGAGGGGTGCTGCCTTCTGTCCCTGTAACTGCTTCCCATATGGCCCGACCTGGCCACCCAGATTTGTTTTAAAGCTGTGCTGACAGCCTTTTTTTTTTTTTGTCTCCTTTTGGTATTCACAACAGCCAGGGACTTGATTTTGATGTATTTTAAACCACGTTAAATAAAGAGTCTGTTGCCTTACTTGTTTCTCTCCTGACTTTGTGGTCAGTTGGTGCTTCTGGATCCACCTGGCCGTCACTGACTTGTCTGGATCTGCTGCAGAGCCTTTGGCTGGGCCATATTGTGCATCTTCCGGAGTGCGCCCTGCCTGCCAAGTCACCACAGGCAAATTCATTTGAGCTGCCTGAGCAGAGCCCGTGGCAAAGTTGGCATGATGCTCAGATACATAGAAGCATCAGATTTCTTTCATTCAATGACAAGTTGCCCCTGCCCCATGAGGGGTCAGGCTAGTGATGAAGAAAAGATACTTTTTTTTTTTTTTTTTTAAGTACTCTCTATGGGGCGCCTGGGTGGCTCAGTCGGTTACGCTTTCCTTCTCTCAGAAATCTTTTTTTTTTTTTAAGATTTTATTTATTTATTTGACAGAGCAAGAGAGGGAACACAAGCAGGGGGAGTGGGAGAGGGAGAAGCAGGCTTCCCGCAGAGCAGGGAGCCCGATGCGGGGCTCGATCCCAGGACCCTGGGATCATGACCTGAGCCGAAGGCAGATGCTTAACCGAATGAGCCACCCAGGCGTCCCGAAAGATACTTTTTTTTTTTTTTAAGATTTTATTTATTTATTTTATTTATTTGAGAGACCACGAGCAGGGGGGGGAGAGGGAGAGGGAGGGGCTTAACCATCTGAGCCCCCCAGGCGCCCCCCAAAAGATACTTTTAGATGAAGAAACTGTGGTGGTGCTGTGGAACCGTAAAGGAAGCCCCTGTCCCCTTCAGCAAAGAGCTAGGGGTGGACACACCTGGAAGGGCCTTATGACCCAAAGGACAGGTAGAAGTTTGACAACTTGATTTAGTAGTGAAGTGGCTCACCTAGAAATGCAGGTGCACAGGAGGGTCGTGGGAGGAGGTCACCAGGAGTCTGTGTGACAGGTTAAGGAATCTGGGCTAGATCCAGAGGACAGGAACCACTGAAGGTGTTTAAAGAGGACATTGGGAAGATCCATGAGGAAGGCATAAGGTAAGGAGACCAGAGACGGAGGCATAGGCCAATTGAGGCCCAAAATCAGATGGCCGGTCACTGTGAGCACTGCTGTTCAGGGCTGTCTGCCACGGGCAGCATCCTTTGGCATTGGCCTACCTGTGAGTTCCTTTGATTTTGAACCTTCCTTGAGAAGACCACATTCTGCCTGCAGTTCTGAAGAATGGGCTGGTTTTTTACACATTCCTGCTCACCCTGCCAAGCCTAGGTGCAAAAGTTGGGGCTCCTGTACCAGCACCCTATTCTCTCTGGAGCCTGGGTTGGCCTGGCACAAAGGATGGTATGTGAATGCCCAACAAACGGCAGAGACAAGTAAAGGGCCCTTCCCTCCAGGCCTCCACAAGCAGATGTGTTCACACTGGCTGTGACTGTCCCCTCGGAGCCTCTGCCCCTTCTGATCAGAGTCCAAACAGGTTGATACTTTTCTGGGCTGGCCACAGTCAAAGATCTTCGGAAGGAGTCCAGGGAGGCCGCCCCAACTCTTGAAGCTCCCAAGCCATGCGTCTCTGAGGATAGCTTCACCCTAGGGGGTGCTCCTGCACCTGCTACCACTTTCCTGGAGGAGCCCTGGTGCCCCTCTAGCAGCTGGAGGAGAGCAGCTCACCCGTTGTCCTCTCCGCCTTTGCAGAACCCTCCCTCAAGCCTCTGGTTATTGAAAAAGTCCTGAATTAATGTCTCCTCTTCTGAAACAGTCTAGATGTTGGAAGCACCTGGGAAAGGTCCCTGCGTGGGTGCCTGTGGAAACAGAACCCAGCCCTCCCTAACTTACCTGGAGGCCCAGGGGCCAGGAAGCTGCTCCTGCCCATGGGAGGGGAAGGGGGACCAGGGTGCTGTGCACATTGCCCTGGGGCAGTTAATTTGGGACCGCAGGGCAACCGGGCCAAGGATAAGCCTGTCTCCTGTTGCATCATGGTTCTCGGGGACCTGAGCTGGGAGCCTCTGCCAGGTCTTTAAATAGCTGCCCCATTGATCTGGCCTCCCAGGCAGCACGGGCAGCGCTGGGTCAGCCTCCTGGGGGTTGGGGTCAAGTGCCAAGTAATCGCACCGATTTCCCTCTGACCTGATGCTCCCCACACGTGTCTCTTAGACCTGGGGGTGGGGAGGGAGGAGGCTTGGTCCCATCACTTCATCAGGCGCTGAATATAGCCCCCACTGCTTACCAGCGAGAAGTGTCTGGGTATCGTGGGGTGAGTGGTATTACCCTCAAAAGACTAGAGTTTACTTTCGGCAAATGGGATGATGACAGTATCCTCCTGCGGGATTGTTATGAGGATTAAATGTACATAAAGTGCTTAACAGGGGACCCAGACTCAATAGGTGGTTGTCTTCTCTTGCAGTTTCTTCTGCTGCTGCTTCTTACAGGCTCATGTATATATATATCTTGTATGCTTATATATATCTTACATGCTTATGTACATTTTCTGCCCCCCCCATCCCTATCGCCCCACCCTGGCCTTCTGACAAAGCCACCACCATTTTGTAAGGGACTATAGCTTCTCCCCGAACTGATGGGAAAGTGAGTTTTTTAGATGGGCAGCACACAACCAACGTTAGTCACCTTAGCTCAGCTGGGGAGGTAAAGTCAAGTGAGAGCGACAGCCTAGTAACTGCTGTAGTCTCCTCCCATCTTACGCATCCCAACCGCTAAAGAAGGTCACTTTCTCTTTAAATGCAAATTACCTCCTGCCAGCTCTACTTCCACCCGCTCGGCTCCCTAGGAGGAGAGCGCCGATCGCGGAGGGAACGGCCCCGAAGCCCCACTCCCGACGCCACACCTCCAGGTCAGTTGCCCCCTTCCGGGGGGGGGGGGGGCCGTGCGGAACGTCTCGGGTCTGACGCTCCATTTTGGATCCTGGCTCCCCAGCCGAGCGATCCTTTTGGCACATGGCTTTAAAGACTGAGCATGGGAAATAGATCCCAGGTGGCCCCCAGCCATTCCCGGGGAGCAGGGGCTCCTGCTCCAGTTCTTCTGTCAAGTCCTTAATTGGGCCAAGCTGCTGCAACGCCAGTCGGAGGACGTGCTCCGGTCTCCCCTCCACCACACCCCCTGGGGCCGGCCAGCCAGGTGCCAATTTCAATGCTGATGCCCCCAGGGGCGCCACCATCCCAGAGTCGGCAGCCTGGAGCGAGCAGCTTGGGAGAACCCCTGGAAAGAGCCCCCGGACCCTCCTCCGGGAGGACCTCAGCTGACCCGAGGCTTAGGGGGTGGAGCTGGACGGGAGGCTGAGCAGTGCCAGCCACAGGCCATTGTTGGAGGCCGAGACGGCCAGCTGCCCGACCACCCACCCCACCCTGGCCGCAGCGGCAGGGAGCCCGTCCCAGAGAACATCTGGGAGTTGCCTGATGTTTGGGGTTGGGGGTGGGCGGAAGAGGAGGGATGCCAGTGTCCGAGTGGGTGGGGGATCCCACAGTGAGCGCCGTCACCCATCCTCTGGGGGTGACTGCCTGACACTGAGGTCTTCCCAGGCGCCCCCACCCACATCTTGGTCACCTCCCTTGCCGACAAAGTTTGTCAGCAGCTGCCCGGACAGCTGATTAAATAAATACAAGAGGACCTGGTTAAGACACCCCTAACCCTCCGCTGGCCTCCTGCCGGCTCACAGCCTCGCTGCCTCCCCCTCCGTTTCCTCTGCCAGCTTCCCGACAGGAAACCCCAGCAGCAGCGGGACAACAGTGTCTGGTCCAGCCCTTCCAGGCAGCAGCCAGGTTTCCAGGCCAGGGGCTGGAGGGCAGGGGGGTGCCTGGGGTAGGCCCTGGAAGGTCCTTCAAACACACATCCAAGACCCCAGCGGGAGGGCGCCAGCATCTGGGCCTGCCCGCCCTGGACAGAGGAGGGGACCGAGGCCCTGGCAGTTATGACGGGGCAGTGGGAAGGTCCCAGGGCCCTTCCTGTGCAGCTCTCAGGGGTGGCTGGGTGAAGTGATGCCTTTGCCTCTCGCTATCTCAGTGGGACCTGAGGCCCAGCCGGCATCCAATGGAGGACAAGAAGAAGAAAAGGAGTCCCAAGCCCTGCCTGACCCAGCCAGCCCAGGCCCCGGGAACACTACGAAGGGTCCCTGTGCCCACCAGCCACAGCGGCTCCTTGGCCCTGGGACTCCCTCATCTGCCCTCCCCCAAGCAGCGGGCCAAGTTCAAGAGGTGGGTACAGAAGGAAAGCAGGGCAAGGAGGGAGGGACCCCACGGGATCCCACCCCCACTCTGGGCTGAGCCCTGTGGGAAGCAAGGTAAAGACAGCCTTAGCCTAAGCCTTAGCCTTAGCAACTGTTGATGCCTTCCCTGGGGCTGAGAGAGAGCTCAGAGATGCCTCAGCCCCAGTCTGTGCCCTCAGGTGTAGGGGAAAGGCTAGAGGGGTGACTGGGATCTCACACCGTGCTGATGCACCGCAGAGCAGGGAGTGAGCGATGCTGCCAGAAGGAGAGGCTGAAGGGCACACTGGAGAGCGAGAGAGAATGTCTAAGCTGAGGGACTTGCCTGACATAAGTATGGAAGAAAAGTATTGCCTGGGAGGTTCCTGGAACCTGGGTGGTTCCACAGCAACCACAGGTGGTTGGTGGCCCTCAAGTGTCATGGAGCAGGAGATGGTACGGGGAGACTCAGATGTACAATATGAATTTTTTTTTTTTAAGATTTTTATTTATTTATTTGAGAGAGAGAGACTGAGATAGAGAGAGCATGAGAGGGGGGAGGGTCAGAGGGAGAAGCAGACTCCCCGCCGAGCAGGGAGCCCGATGCGGGACTCGATCCCGGGACTCCAGGATCATGACCTGAGCCGAAGGCAGTCGCTTAACCGACTGAGCCACCCAGGCGCCCCTGTACAATATGAATTTTTGCTTACTTTTTCTTAATAAGTGGGGATTTGTATCCTACCGTACAATGTCTCCATGTTTGTTTCCCACGAAACACAAGGTGTTCTTTCTCCCGTGACTGTGTCCCCTGTGGCTTTGCACACTACCTGCCTGAGAGATCTGTCTGGGGACCGCCACAGTGGGGTGTCGCTGAAGCTCAGGGCTGGAGACAGAACAGTAGGAAATGCAACAGGAAAGAAGGGGGGGGCAGGCTGAGAAGGGTCCTTCAGTGTTATCCTGGGGACAATGGAAAATTCAAAACAGTTTTGAAATAGAAGAGGAGCAGAAAGACATTTTGGGGAGAGGTAAGATGGCTGTCATGACAATAAGGAGTAACTATCCCCAGTGAGGACAAGCGATTCCCCCAGGACCATGGGAGGAATGAGTGCAGGGCCCAGACAGGAACCCAAAAGCCCCCCTCCAGGCCTGGTTCTGGCTGGGAGTGTCATCTGAAGAGAAAGCCTTCCTTTGACCTCTTCTCCCTACCCCTCCTCACCCACTCCCTTCCCTTCCCAGTCCTGGTGCCCCGGGCAGGGCTGCAAGAGCAAACATCCGTTTCTGTTCAGGAGTAGAGAGGAAGATGAATTAGTGCATAGGCAGAAGGCAGAAAAAACCTTCGGGTACCTGGCTGCCCCCACCCTGTGACCATGGCCATGCCCACCCCACCCAGGGTAGGCAAGGAGAAATGCCGTCCGGTGCTGGCCGGAAGCGGGGGCGGCTCGGCAGGCACTCCCCTGCAGCACTCCTTTCTGACCGAGGTGACAGACGTCTATGAGATGGAGGGGGGACTGCTGAACCTGCTCAATGATTTTCACTCGGGCCGGCTGCAGGCCTTTGGTGAGTTCCCACCAGGGGGGCTGCCTGAGGGGGTATGTGGGTGGGGCTGGAGGGCCTGGTCTCTGGGCCGTGGCTGGGGCCAGGGTCCCACGGTGCTCCCAGGGCTCAGACAGGTCCTGTCCAGGGAAGGAATGCTCCTTTGAGCAGTTGGAGCACGTGCGGGAGATGCAGGAGAAGCTGGCCCGGCTGCACTTCAGCCTGGACGTGTGTGGGGAGGAGGAGGATGAGGAGGAAGAGGACGGGGTCACTGAGGGGCTGCCTGAGGAGCAGAAGAAGACGATGGCTGACCGAAACCTGGACCAGCTGCTTAGCAATGTGCGTCAGGGCTGGGTGCTTCTGTTCCCGGGGACACTGCGGGGTGGGGGAGGTACATGATCCTAAAGCTATTCCTGGCCCCTGGGTGAAAAGCTGGGGGTGCATGGAGCCCCAACCCCTACCAGAAGATCGCTTGCAGGGCATCTGGGGTTTGGCCTGGTGCCTTTCCTGACAGAAACCTCCTTTTCTCTCTGTTGACAGCTGGAAGATCTTAGTAATTCTATGTATCCTTTCCAGGGGATCCTGCTGTGTGTATGTATGTCCACACCTCCCACAGACAAAATCAGTTCCCTTCCCCCCACCACCCTCTAGGAGTATTTACACTATAACCAATGTCTCCCCTTTCTGTCCTACTGAAGCAGAATTAGTCACAAACTGCCCCCCAGGCATAATTGTCCCAAATATCAGGAGAAAGATAGTTATAGGGAATGTGATTTATCTACTTAATGAAGATCCTTGCAAGTGAGGTCCCTGGCTGGCTCAGTTGGTAGAGCTTGGGACTCTTGATCTCTAGGGTTGTGAATTCGATTCCCATGTTGGGTATAGAGATTACTTAAAAATAAAACCTTTTTGGGTGCCTGGGTGGCTCAGTCGTTAAGCATCTGCCTTCCGCTCAGGTCATGGTCCCAGGGTCCTGGGATCGAGCCCCGCATCGGGCTCCCTGCTCTGCGGGAAGCCTGCTTCTCCCTCTCCCACTCCCCCTGCTTGTGTTCCCTCTGTGGCTGTGTCTCTGTCAAATAAATAAATAAAATCTTTAAGAAAATAAAAATAAAATAAAACCTTTTAAGTTACACTAGTGAAAAAAATAAAATCCTTTTTTTTTTTCTTTTAAGAGAGGGAGAGGGGGTGGGCAGAGGGAGAGGGAGAGAATCCCCCTGCAGGGCTCCATCTCACAACCCCAAGATCATGACCTGAGCCAAAATCAAGAGTCGCACACTTCACCAACTGAGCCACCCAGGCGCCCCCCAAATAAAATCTTTAAAAGAAAGAAAATCTTTGCAAGTACTGACACCAATCCATGACAAAGCTTGTCTGATGTCTTCCTACTCTTTCAACATTGAATAATTATTTTCACTGATTTAGATTATCTCCCCATCTAGTCTCAGCCAGAAATAGTGCGGGTGCACGTACTTGCAAGATCTAGACCAGAAGAGAAGGGAGTAAGCTACCTAGCCAGAAGGGCGGGTGTGGACTGCAACTTGGACCACGGATCACCCGAGTCCTCCGACCCCGCCTCTTTGCGCAGTTGGGGAAACTAAGCCTGTGCAGGATGGACAGACAGGGCTGGAAAGACTGGGGTCCAAAGCATCGCAATCCTTGACTGGCACAGACAGAAGTTGCACCTGGCCGAGAACGCCGAGCCTGAGGAGCAGTCAGCCGTGTAGATGTCGGACCCAGGCCCAGACTGCCCCTCTCATGCCCTTCAAACTGTGACCTTTTATGGACTCGATCGGGTATTACGCGGCTCCCCAGGTGCTATGGGGGAGGGGGGCACTGGATGGAATTAAACCAGAAAAAAAGAAAGACACCGGCTCCGCCTGCTTCCTTCCCTCCTTGCGCCTTCACTCGGGAAGGCCCCCAGCACCCGGCCTCCGCAGAGACACCCCTCTGCGACACTCTGTGCTTTGGGCGGTCCCGCTCGGTGGGGCGGAGGCGGGGGGGCGGAGTCTGGAAGCGGGTATTGGGAACCGGCCGCCCGAGGCTGGCCGCGGCCGCGGGAGGAGCAGGGTTGCCTTGGAGACGGCAGGGCGGGGCCTGGCGCGCGGCGCAGACTAGTGACGCAACTGGCAGGCGCCCGGCCAGCCGCGGGTCTGTTGGCGCCCGGATGGAGCGGGAGCGGTTTGCTCGGAGGATGTCGGTGCTGCAGGTGCGGAGCGGGCCGGGGGGCACGATTCCCACCACGGCATCTCGGGTTGGGACCTTCGAACGAGATGAGGCTACCACGTTCAGTCACCTACCCTCGTGCCCGCCTCTGGAATTACCGTCCCACCCCCACCGCCCTGAAGAATGCTGGGGACCCGCGGACCCTCACCGGCCTTCCATCCAGGAAGTGGTGGGAAGGGCCTTAAATTCAAGAGAGGGATCCAGTCCGGCATCCTCCCTTGAACCCCCGGAGACTGTCCTGACGTACAGCGTCACCTATCCTTTCCCGCGGCCAGAGCCCCTCTTAGTCCCTGGGACGACCTCTCCAGGAAAACCCCCCAAATGCCCCCACTTGTGCAGTGATAAGCATTTTCTTTCCCCCTTATTCTCCACGCCAGGCCTGCGTCCGGGGCTTCTTGGTCCGACGCCACTTCCAGAGTCTGCGAGATGAGTATGAAGCTATTGTACGAGAAATCGAGGGTGACCTGGGCACGCTTCAGTGGACAGAGGGCTGGATTCCCAGGCCCCAGTTTCTCCCAGCGGTAGTATACACCCCAGTGGAAGAAGGGAGGGGTAGGAGGGACCTGGAGAGGGGATTCAAGGAAATGGTAGAATCCACCCTTCCCGTTGACAAGCTTTTCTCAGTGGAAGAGACTGCACGCCTCACATGCCAGTCCTTAATCCTTACCACCTTGTATGCTAAATTTTGGCACCCAGATATTTGGAGAGTTTAGCTGTGAGGTTCTCATACTTCTGATTTCTCAGAAGGCAAAATCCCATCGGACCCGGAAACCCCAAGGGAGGGCACCAAATCCAGAGCAGGAACTGCGGAGCAGCTTCTCATGTAAAGAACCTGAGAGAGAAGCTGTCTTGGGGGAGGTGATGCTGAAGAAGTCAGGAGAGAGCTCCGCAAACTCAGGAAGTCTTCTCTGCAGAGGTGACAGCCCCTGGCTTCGGGATGAGCACAGCAGGAAAGCCAGGAATCCCAGCCAAGGGGAGACCAGAGGTACGTCAAGGATGGAAAACCCAGGTACCTCTGTGCCTCAATTCAGGGCAAGCCCCTGACCCGCTCTGGGCCTCAGCTTTCCCATCTGAAAAGTAGAAAGGCTTGTGCTCCATAAGCTGCATCCCTCTCTTTTTTCCCAGTGCCTCGTTAAGGGCAACTCGGGGGTGGGCAGGGGGAGGGTGCCAGGGCTTAAGGGTAGCCAGTAGCCAGTGTGTACCCCTAAAGCCTTCTCCCTTTTTTCTTCCCTCCTTCGCAGAAGCTGCGGGTCTAGGACTGCCCCGCAGCCAGACTGAGCTCCAGGAGCTCCAGTACCACCACAACCACTTGGCCATGGAACTGCTGTGGCTACAACAGGCCATCAATAGCCGTAAGGAGGTAGGCACTCCCTTGGAGCCCTGCCTGCACATTTAGGGCCAAGGGTCGGGGTTAGGGAAAAGCCTCCTGCTCTGTGCTCAAGCAGTCCTGCCTGGTACAGTGTCTGTTCTCTTTCCCAACAGTACCTAATTCTCAAACAAACACTGACATCCCCAGAGGCCAGCCAGCCTAGAGACAAGCCCAGCGTGTGCCCAGACCACAGGGCACAGACCTATGAGAGGGCTGGGTCACAAACAAGCCCGCCACTGAAAAACCAGTCCTACCAAGACAGGACTGCTAGGGAGCCAGACCATGTGGATGACTGCTGGAGGCTCAAATCACCACCCCGCAAGTCCCCAGAAAGACTGGCTACTACAGACAAAACCACGGCTGGGGTCAAGTACAGGGACCCATGCTACAGGAGGGCTGGGCCACAGCTGCCCACACCATCAGATGACCAGACCTTAGAGAACAGGCTCACCAAAGAGCCAGACCATGGGGAACAGACATTTGGACAGACCTGCCCGCAGCTAATGACTGTCCTGCGCGACCACACCCCCAAAGGCCTCAAACCCAGGGGCTACCGTTCTGAAAAGGCCAGGACCCGGGTGCCCACACTCTGTGAAGACCCAGATACTGAGGACAAGTCTCCCAGGAGGCCAGAACACGGAGACCCTGATTGCCAAAGAGCTAGTCCACGGAAGTTAGACCTCTCAGAGGACTGTGGCATCTGGGATGAGACCTCGGCAGAGCATGATGGCCAGGGTCTCTGGAAGACTAAACCACCTAAGGGCCAGCTCCCTAGTGAGAAAAGCTCCAGGGATAGAACCTCCAACGAACCTAGCCATGAGGAAGGGAAAAACCAGAGGACCGTACCATGGCGATCAAGGCCGCCTGAGAAACTGTCTTTGACAGGGTCAGCCCACATGGGGGAGGACCACTGGAGGGACAGGCCATGGAAAACAGGACCACCAGGCTAGGCCCTGGGGAGCCAGGGGAAGACCAGGCTCCAAAGCAGGGTGCTATGAAAGGGTGATGAGGGAGGCAGGCCTCATCCTTGCTCCCTGGTGCCAGCTCTTCCTTCTGCCCTGGGCTGTTGGTGGCTAATGGGGCCAAGAGAAGCTGGAGCAAAGAGTGGGCACCAGTATGGGGAGGGGAGGGAGAAGGACATACTTTCATCCTCTGCCTGTGGTTTAATTCAAATTTTGGGATAGGGAGTTTCCTGGGATAAGTATAGTGGGGGGCCTAATGGAGAATAAACATTTTTCATGGATTCTGCACCTGGTTGCATTCATCTTTTGCCTCTGTCCAGGATAGACACTGGGCCCTCCTGTTCCTTTCCTGCTGGCATGGGGCACCTTCCCCAGGGCTGGCTGGGAGCCACAGTCCAGGAGCAGATGGGCCATCCTTGGGAGCAGTCCCCAAAGCTGATCGTCTTTTGAGCTCAGCCCTTGGGCTGCACGGTGGCAGGGAGCCTCTGCCGATTCTTCCCTCTCCAGTATTAGAACATCTGTGCTTCGGTGTGTTCCCCACCACTGCCTCTCTCACTGAGGCCCAGGGTCTTCCTTCCAGGATAGTGATCAGACCCGCCCAACTCTCACGAGGCCCCACCAAGGGTCGGCTGGATGAGACCCTGAAGGCCCTGCAGTCTCTCCCACCTTCCTTGGTGAGGGAGCAGGACTCCACCTCTGACCGGCCCTGCTCCCAGCCCGCCTTAGTTGCCTGGCAACGGCTCTGCGTCTCTCGCTGAGGACACACGATGGCCGGTGGTGGCAATCCAGCAGCCAAGAGGGTGGTGGTATACCAGAACGGGGACCCCTTCTCCCCAGGCCGCCAGCTGGTGGTGAGCCAACGCCGCTTCCCCACCCTGGAGACCTTCCTCCGTGAGGTGACCTCGACTGTGCAGGCCCCAGTGGCTGTGCGGGCCCTCTATACGCCTCGTGGTGGCCACCCTGTCACGGACCTGGCCGACTTGCAGAATGGAGGGCAGTATGTGGCTGCTGGCTTCGAAAGATTCCGCAAGCTGCAGTGAGTGGGCCAGGGCTGGTTAGAGCTGCGGGAGGGAGGGACCTGCAAGAGCGATAGTATTCATGTTCAGTGCTTGCTGTGCGTTTGTGTTCTCTTCTGGGATACAGCAGCCCGACGCAGGGGCGGTCTTCTCCCCACTCTTCAGATGCCTCAGAGTACGCAGGTTACAAACAGCGAAGCCACAGCCCTAGGCCAAGTATGACACTGATGTTCATGCCCACCACAGTCAGGACCAGGCTTCGAGGAGAACATTCTCCTGCAGCTGGAGCCCCTTTTTCCAAAGGCTCTTCTTGATTGGATCCGCTACCACCACCATCACCAAATGCTAAATCCATCCATCGCTTCCTCCCTGCTGTGATTAGGCATCCTGTGCTCTCCACGGGCTGGGGTCATCCCCATTTGTAGGGTGGGGCCATGCCTTCCAAGATGGGAGAAGAATTTAAGTATCTGAGCTCCCAACTCAGATCTGACTTCTAGGTGCTACTCAGCTGTCCCCTGGGGTTGCTTATGGTAGCGTAAGGAGCAAGGGGTGGGAAGCCAGACAGACTTAGAATCTGGGCTGTCACTTACTTCCGTGTTACTGTAGGTCACGTAACTTTCTCTGTCACAGAAAATGAGATGAAAGCTCGTGAATGAGAAAATTTCTGAGATAGAGTATGACGCTTAATGAACTAGTTTCTCTTGACCTTTAACGGTTTGTGTCTGAGCCCCCAGTCCAGATGGTCAGCCTCACGCTGGGCCCTAGGGCAGGTTCAAGGGCCAGCGTCTGTTTCTGGACAGATGTCTTGAGACTATCCCGGTGGGGATGGATCCCTGGTAAGCTGTAGCCCTAGACCCTCACTCTGGCAGCTACCAGGGTGTTGAGGTCTCAGGCTTCCCAAGATGACTTGTGACCCATCTGTCCTTTCAGCTATTTATCCCCCAGACGGAAGGATCCAGGTGGGAAGGGCAGCAGACTACCAGTGAGTCCTGGGGGAGGCTGGCCTCCAGCCCTGTCTTCTCACCCCTATTGGGATTGCCCCCAGTTTCATCTGGGAAATCAGGGGCTCTGGAAATAACAGGATCTGTCAGGTCCCTGGGGGCTACTCTCCACATCCACTCTGGAGCCAGCTGCTACCCTTCCTGGGGTACAGGGTTTCAAGACTATGCCTTGCTCCTCGCCCAGCCTTTATCACCAGGTTGTGGTCCCCAATAGAAAGAGGAAGCTGTAAAACATATGGGGGCAAGGTAGTGGTTGGAATGTGACTACGGGGAGGTAGAATGTTCCTTTGGTGAAAGGTGTGACCCATCCCATCCCTCCTTGCCCCCTCCTTCACTCACCCTACCCACCTTGGACTGACCCACCCCTAGCCAAAGTCCTCAACTCTCTCCTGATCTGAGGGCCTGCCTTGGGTTTCAGGGTCCTCCTGTGACTCACCACCCAGGTGACAGGACCCTTGGACCGCGACCACCTGCAGGTTCCCCCTGCTACATCCAGTGAGTGCCGATGTCGGGGAGCAGGAGCATAGATTTTGTTTCAGTGAGACCAAGAAAATGTGGGTGGGTTTGTTTCCAGAGCCCCTGGTCCCAACATGCCTGATGGGTGAAAACGGACCAGTGCCCCGGTTTGTAGACAATCTTCCGGCCCCGTGCTGCCCTTCTTCCTCTCACATGTGGGGCGTTCTGGGGACCCCTCTCCTTACCAGGCTGCTCTTTGTCCCAGTGTGTTCAGGAATGGGGACCTGGTAAGTCCGCCATTTAGCCTGAAGCTGTCCCAGGCTGCTGGCGAGGACTGGGAAACCGTGCTGAAGCTCCTGACTGAGAAGGCCAAACTGCAGGCTGGGGCTGTGTGCAAGTGAGTGTGGGCCCCGGGGAGGGAGCCTCCCTGCTGGTCCCGGCTGTCCTAGCGGACAACAAGGTGAAAGGAAAGCACGTCTCCCCAAATGGGACTTCCTTCTACGCCACAGGGAGAGGCCCCCACAGCTGAGCCCCTGGAGCCAGGGCAGAGCCGAGGTGACTGGCCCGGGTGCTCGGAGGGTCAGCGGCCAGCGCGTACCCCGTCATAGTCTGCCGAGTGTGAAGAGGCATCTTGTCCGCTGGCCTTTACCCACCTACCTCTCTCTCCCAGACTCTGCAGCCTGGAGGGGCTCCCACTGTCAGCAAGAGAGGCTCTGGTGAACGGCCATTATTATGTGGCGGTCGGAGAAGAGGAGTTCCAGGCCCTCCCTTATGTGGAGCTGCTGGTGCCCAGCCCCTCACTGCCCAGGGGCTGCTGGTACGGACGGGTCAGTGGCGAGGCGGCAGGGTAGAGCAGAGGAAACCACCCTGATCCCATGCCTGCTCTGCCTACTTGCTATAAACCCTTTGTTTTCATTGCAGGCACCCGCCAGACCCAAAGTCTAAGCCCCACAAGCCGCGGGTAGGTGACGGGGGAGGCCATGGGAGGCAGGCAAGGAGGGGGGTGACTGGCTGGCCTCTCTTCCAGCTCAGGCTCTCTCCACATCGCACTGCATCCTCTTGTGGAACACAGGTTACCATTTCCCATTTCCCAGAGGAGGCAGTCAGGTTCCCCGGAGTGAAGTCAGCTGCTCAGGGGGACACAGGTCTTGAGTGGCAAGGGCCAGACCAGAAGCTGGAGACAGCTCAGCCTGGCTCAACGAACACCTGCGGACTCTGCTGGCCGAGCGGGCCGCTGGGGGAGAGAACTGGCCTCTTTGGCGTAGCAGGGTCCAGCTCCCCAGCTGATCCCAGGCCTGAGCCTTCCCAAGAAATGAGCCAGTGAGCACTGGGTGGGGGTCGGAGGACACGGCCTGGCTTCACTGGGCCTCTTGAGTGCCGGGCACCAGCGGCTCTGTCCCCGGATAAGGCAGCCTGATGGGAAGAGGGAGCCGGGAGGGAGGATGCAGGCTATGAGACGGATGGCATCTCTCCCCAGCTCCCACAGGCACCAGGGGCATTCAAGCTTGGCCTGGCAGGAGAGAAGGCAAGAACAACCATCACCCCCAGTCCAAGCCCAGTATGTCCTCTACAGGCCCAGGGCCCCAGGGCACAGGCATCCCAGCCCTCTCCAAAGGAACCAAGCCCCACTGAGCCATCTGCTTTCTATGCCAGACCCCAACAGGCCATTCAGCCAAGCAACAGGCTCCCCACGCTCTCAGTTCCCTCAGGTGAGGGGACCCTGGGCCCTTCTCACCCACCCTCTGACAGTGACACAGAATGGTCCCTGTTGTGGGAGAGGTCCATGGGGGCAGAATGCCCGGGGACAGAGCTGGCCCTGGCCTCAACACAGATCTTTCCCGCTGCCCCACGTGCACACGCAGTCCCTGGCTTCTTTGTGGGGAGCTGGCAATATGAAACGAGGCACAGGGAAACTTCAAGGGTGGGATCTGGAAGGGATGGGGGCCAATGGCCTGCCTCAGAGCTACCCTGCCAGCCTCCAAGGTAGTGGGGACTGTGGAGGGGAAGGGGCTGGGAGAGAAGGGCAAGGAAAAGGCTCAGGGCTCCTCAGCCTGGGCATCCACCGACACTGCCTCCTTCATCAGGAGTCAAGGGAGTGTATGAGGCTCTCCACCCGAGGAAGGAGACAGCAGGGGCCCAGGAAGTGGCAGATGATGAAGACACCTGCACGGAGGAACCCTTGGATCAGGTGGGCGGGGACTGGATGCAGTATGTTGGTTCAGGAGCTCTGAGCTGGAATGGCAGCCTGGGGTCCCAGGAGAGCCCCCACCTTGGGACTGTGAGCAGATCTAACTCTCCAAGCCCAACCTCCTACCTTGTTAAATGAGAGGGCAGAGCCAAATTTGTAAAGTCTCTTCCTTTCCTGTGGTCAGAAACTTCAGCTGAGGGCTGGAGGCGACAAGGGACACTAATGCTCTGTTCTGTACGGCCTTCCGCCTCCTCCAGAGGGCAGCGCAGATGGTGGACGAGGCTCTGTGCCTGGAAAAGCAGCCTGGGGCTGGGGCAGTGGTCTCAGCCTCAACCCCGTCTCTGCCACCTTGAGAGCCGCTGTCCAGCCAGGACCTGGGGCGGGCACTCTGCAGCCACCTTTTATCCTCGTCTCCAGCAGCCTGTTCGAGGGGACCCAGCGCTGCCCCTGGGCTCACAGGATACCCTGTAGCCCCCTCAGCCCCGCCCCACTCTTCTGCTCCTAAACCCACAGCCCAGTCTTCGTTTCCTTCTGAGCCGGGCAGCCCTAGCCATGGAGACCATGTTCCTATAGGGTTCTCTGGTCAGAGACAGGAGGAGCTAACCGAGCTTAGGGGGAGACTACAAACTTGGGAGCAGGTCTGCTGCAATAAAAGAATACTTAACTGTCCTCCGTCTGTTCGGTGCGGATTTATTTGAGGCTACCCCTCGCCGGGCACCGCATCACGTGGCAGAAGTGACGCGGTGCCGGGGCCCCAGGCTGTCTAAGAAGGGCAGGCAGTTGAAGATTTCCACCCACCTTCTAGGTGGGCCAGGCAAGGCTCCTAGACTGCTCATCTCCTCTACACCTGCCATTCCGACGTCCCTTCTTCCCCTCAGGTCCCTGCCTCAGCCAGCCAAGGCCTCTGGCAGCCGAGGCCTCCTGTTTGCATCTTGGGCACAGACGGCGGCTGGCCGTCTCCAGGCGGTCCGTGGACCCAGCTGCTGTGATAATCTGGATCGGGCCATAGTGATGGTGGCTGGGCTAGGGGCCTGACATGACAGCACGAGGAGCGCTGCGGGGCAGAAAGGTTGCTGGGGAGGTATGAAGTCTCTCGTGCTAAATCCAAGCAGCTGAACAGATCACTCCCTGCGGTTCTCCCGTGAGAGCCACCACGAGGTAGCTATTCGCCCCCTAAGAGGTGAGGGCGCTGAGGCTCAGGGGGAAGTGCTAGGTCCGTCTGCTCACTGGCTGTGCCTCACGGCTCAGGGGCTTCCTGGACACAGAAGGGCTGGAGGGTGGTGTGGGCCCACTCAAAGGGCAGACAGCTGCCCCTGGGTCTTGCTCACGGAGCTCGTGACGCAGAGTGCAATCCCCACCACGGTGAGCACCATGCCTGTGAATGCTCCTGGGAGAACGGGCAGAAATTGAGGGGCTGAGCCCAGCCAAGCTAGGAGCTGGTGCAGGGCTGAGGGACCAGTGCAAATGGGGTCTGTCCCCAGAATGTCCAGGGGAAGGAAACTCTGATGGCCATAAGGAAGCAGGAGAGCTGCTGAGGAAAGGGGAGGGATGGGGAAAGATCCTCTCCTCCCCACCCGTGGAGCCAGCTCTGGGAAAGGACTAACCGGGGTGGCAAGGCCCAAGGAGTGGCTTCCCACACTTGCAGTGACCTGACTTACCTTTTCCACCAATATCTTCTCCGAGGACCTTCCCGACAATCAGTGTGAAGACGATGGCCAGAGAGTTACTGATGGGCACAGCTAGGGTCAGATCTGAGTGATCAGAATGAAAAAAAAATCTCTGAGATGCCAAAAAAATGCCTTTCTAGGCACAAAACACATTTTATCAAGACAGCCTGTTAAAAAAAGGGGGGTGCACCTGGGTGGCTCAGTCGGTTAGGTTTCTGTCTTCGGCTCAGGTCATGATCCCAGCGTCCTGGGATCGAGTCCCACATCGGGCTCCGTGCTCAGCAGGGAGCCTGCTTCTCCCTCTCCTTCCACCTGCCTGCCTCTCTGCCTGTCTGCCTACTTGTGCTCTATCAAATAAATAAATAAAATCTTTAAAAAGTATCTCATTTCCCCGATGAAATCACAGCAAAGCTCAGGATTCAAACCAGGTTTCCCGACTCTAAATTCAGTGCTCCCTCCACTCCAGCACGAAGACCCGAACTATAAGGTGGTCTGGGACCACCCTGGTTTGCGGATAAGGATGAGGTCTTTGCACTCGAAGAGCTCCTGCGATCGCAAGGATATCAGGACAGATAGGCCCCAAGCCTAAAGGAGGCAGTAGGATGAATGTAACAGCACAGCCACCATTTATTAAGTGCCAACTGTGTACTCATCTCCTTTGATCTTCACAACAGCACTGAGAGAAGAGCATCATCACTTTGTGTAAAGGAAACAAAAGCTCAAAGAAGACACATACATTGAGGCAAACCGACGACTTAAACCAAGGCCTGCTGGACTCCAAAGCCTGTGCCCTGATTGAACTAAACGGAGATGGACAAACAAAAGAGCCGGTGAAGCCCATCTGATTCTGTTTCAGCTCAGGCTTGGGCCTTATGGAGGTAAGAGAAGAAAATGTCAAATGTCAGAAGCAGGGGCGCCTGGGTGGCTCAGTTGGTTAAGCGACTGCCTTTGGCTCAGGTTATGATCCCGGGGTCCTGGGATCGAGCCCCCATCGGGCTCCTTGCCCAATGCCTGCTGTCCCCCTGCTTATGCACGCACACACTCTCTCCCTGACAAATAAAATAAAATCTTCAAAAAAAAGACAGGTTTTTAAAAGATTTTAATTTATTTATTTAACAGACAGAGAGCCAAAGAGCACAAGTTGGGGGGGCGGGGGGAATGGCAGCGGGAGAGGGAGAAGCAGGCTCCCCGCTGAGCCCAATGTGAGACTCAATCCCAGGCCCCTCGGATCATGACCTGAGCTGAAAGCAGACGCTTAACTGACTGAGCCACCCAGGCGCCCCTCAATTTTATTTTTAAGTAAATGCTATGCTCGAACTTATGCTCCTGAGATCAATGCTCCACTGAATGAGCCAGCTAGGCGCCCCTAAACATAACTTTTATATGCACTAGGAAACCAAAAAATTCATCTGATCTGCTCTGCAACATTTGTTGTATCGTGCGGTAGTCCAGAACCAAACCTGCAATATCTCTGTAGTACAGCTGTAAAGTATCTTTTTTTAAAAAAAACAACTTCATTTATTTATTTGACAGAGAGAGACACAGCGAGAGAGGGAACACAAGCAGGGGGAGCAGCAGAGGGAGAAGCAGCCTTCCCGCGGAGCAGAGAGCCCGATGCGGGGCTCGATCCCCAGACCCTGGGATCGTGACCTGAGCTGAAGGCAGACGCTTAACCGACTGAGCCACCCAGGTGCGCCTGCTAGTACAGTATCTGATGCAGCAGAGGACAGTCAACAATCAGGGGGAGGAAGGAAATATATACTTACTGAGCACCTACAGTGTGCACCAGCTACTCTGCTAGATGCTTCCCATACACTGAATTTAATCCTCTCAATGCTACAAAAACCATCGTATAAAACCAACACTCAAATAAGAGACTTGCTCAAGGTCAGGCAGGTAGCACACCGTGGAAGCAGGAGAGTCAAGGCCAGCCGCTGGCACAGCAAAATGAACCTCCCCTCTGACTCCACTGCTGCACAAGACCACCAGGCTTCAAACCAAACCAGGTGCCTGGCAGCATACTCATAATCAGCCCACTGTGCCCCGGCTGCTTAGAGAAGAGGGTGCAAAGAGGGAACCAGAGATAGTGGGCTCTCCCTCACTCATGGCAACAGGGTGTTTCAGGCCCCCTCCCCAAGTGACTCTTCCAGGTGGCCTCCAGCACTGAGCATAGCAGTTCTAAGTCAGAGACCCACCTGTTGATGCCAGGGTGAGGTAGTAGAGAAGGGAGCCACACTGGTTGAGGAAAAAGGGCATCATGTACTGGAAACAGAAGAAATCTGCAGTCAACGTGATGCTTGACTGAGAAGCAGTGCCTTCTTTGAGCTTCTAGATAATGCCCTTCCTTGAAGGAAGCTACAAGGAAGCTTCCTTACAGCTATAAGGGTCCAAAGAGTGATTACCCACTGAAAAGGACCCAGCAAGTTGCTGACTGAACTCATGCCTCTGCCTTTAATGCTTCTCCCTCAGCCCTGCTAGTTCCCATTCTCCCCATCTTCCCCATCCCGCAAGTCCCTGAATGCCAATGTCACTCCCTCCAAGAAGCATTCCTAGAGGCTCCTAGCTCCAGCCTCCCTCCTGTAAACTCAGGAAGCACTTAATCAGTACCTCTCTCGTGGCCCTTAGTCCTGAGAGGTGGTTGTGTCTATGTCTTGTCTTTCCCACTAGCCTAGACTGGCAGCACTGGGGTCAGAGGTAGTTCTCCATATCCTTCCTTACCCTCCCGCCCCAGGGTCAATCTGAGCCCCAAGTCCTCCCATGGAAGGTCTGTTGGAGGGATCACCAATAAAATACTAGTAATAGCACCCATAGATTGAACACTAATTCCGTACTGGACCCAGTGTTAAGTGCTCTATGTGCCTCACCTCACTGAATCCTCACAACTGCCCAATAAGATGGTTACCATTAACATTCCCATTTTACAGACGATGAAACTGAGGCTCAAGGAGGACAAGTGACTCGTCCAAGAGCTTCTAGCGAGTAAGCTGGTGGGGAGCAGATTCTGACCCAGCCTTGTTTGATTCCAGAGACCAAATTTTTAGCAGCTATGCGCGAGAAAGGGGCCACTCACAGACACACCTCAGTATCCAAGAAGAGGGTCTTCATCTCCTGCAGCAACTGCCGGGCCCAGGTCCGCTCATGAACCTGCTGCAGGCGGGAGGAGGCCCGCTTCAGCAGCGGCTGTGTGCCACCCCACAAGGCGGCCACCAGCACCAGAGCCAGCACCTGTCCTGGATGGAGATGCGAGGTCACTCACCCCCCAAAAACCGCTGCCCGCCGGCCCGGCCCTCCTCGTACCTCCCTTCCCCAGCCAGCCACCCCCACATCCCTCCCTCGCTCTCCGACGCGCCGGGTGCGATTGGCGGGTAGGACAGGCCCCGGGAGGCCGGGGAGATGGGTCCGAGAGCCCGGAGTTTGGGGTTCGGGCAGGGGTGAAGGTCAGGTAGTGGAGGTGGGGCGGGAAATGAACTCCGGGCAAGGTTTGGGAAGCCCCTAGAGGGGCGGGGCCGCCCACCCACCCAGAGACGCCGCCATGGCAACGCCGCTCCCTCCACTTCCGGGAACGAAGGGGCGGAGACCCACAATCCGGAAGTGGCCCCAAAGCCTCTTCCGGTCCTAGTCACGTTGCTTCTTTCCTCGCGTCAGTGCCGGGATGGTGAGTTCTCCTGAGTTGCGGTGTTAGCGTGGGGGTCTGGGACTGGGGCAGGGGTCGATCCTGGGCGCTGACACACCTGTCCTGTCCCCACAGAAGCCGATCCTGCTGCAGGGCCATGAGCGATCCATTACGCAGATTAAGTACAACCGTGAGGGAGACCTCCTCTTCACGGTGGCCAAGGACCCTGTGAGCGTCGGCAGAGGGCGGGCCGGCGGGATCTTGGGGCGGGGGGAGGCGTCGGGAGGGGGCGAGTTCATTCTGCCAGGGCAAGGGGTGGACAAGCCGTTTTTGCCGTGAGAAGGGAACCAAAGAGCTCCCGATTAGGAGAGGAGGAAGAGACCACCCCTGGAGTAGGTGGGCGAGAGCATTATACTGGGAAAGAACACTGTTGTTGGTGGGAGGAGTGGCCGGGAGCACAAGAGCAAGAGACCATCATGGAAGGGAGATGGGGACAAGAGTGACTATTCTTCCAGGGTAGGGGAACGGACCACCTCTAGAAGCGGAAAGCTGATCCTTGGACAGTGAGGGACAACAGAGGACTACTTTACTGGGGGAGGTGTCCCTGGTCTCATTTCAGTAGGTCCTTCTGGGCCCCATCCTGCTTTTCACTGAGTGCAAATAGACCCTCATGTACTGCCTTTTGGGACACCTCCGTATGGAAGACGTTAACTCTCGCGGCTAAAAGTGGGAGTTCGGAAGCCAGCCGACCCGATTTGAATCCTGAGCCCTGCATCCGAGTAACAGTGTGACTTTGAGCGTGTCATTTAACCTTTCTAAACTTGGTTTCCCTTATTATAAATTATGGGTATTAATAGTACCTCCCTCATGGGGTTGTCTTCAGGGTTAAATGAGATCATTCAAGTAAGGAGCTTACACAGTAAGTACCTAGTGTGTATTAGTAGAGAATTGTTAGTCACTTATATTTTAAATTCCTTAGACATCATTTTATTGAAGCCTCATAGATACCCTTTGAAGAAGGCATTATTGTTGTGTCCATTTTACAGACAAGAAAATAAGCTCAGAGAAAAGAAACACTGTAGTGGAGGGTTTCGGGAAGGACTGGGACAATGGCATGTAGATGTTTTTGCAAGCCCCCTGACTCCCCTGCCACTTACCTGCAGGAAGGAGGAAAATCCAGGAGTTGGTCTTTTTACCAGCAACCTGCTGTTTCCCAAGAGATGAGCAAGAGAGGGCAAAATCTGGCCTGGCTAGAGGCTGCTGAGGGTTTCTGGGGAACCTCTTAAGTAGGAGGCCATTGCCTGGGATGCTTACCATCTGTCACACTGTCATTGACTCCTCCAGATTGTCAATGTGTGGTACTCTGTGAACGGTGAGAGGCTGGGCACTTACACGGGCCATACTGGAGCTGTGTGGTGTGTAGACGCTGACTGTATCCTTGTCTTTGCTCTGAGTCTGTGCTGCCAGGGTCTGCGAGCAACGGAGAGGCTGCCGACTTGGGAGTTGGGAGTTTGGGATGCTATTGTGGGTCTAGGGAATGATAACCTACTTCCTAATACCCGATCCCTTCACTGGTTGAGGGACCATTCAAGACAAGTTCTGTTTCTAGATGAGGAGGTTAGAATGCTCTGAGGTAAGAGAGGAAGAAAGGCTGTCTGGGGCTGAACGGGGAGGTAATTCAGTTGGTTTTCCAGGAGGACGAGGGCTCAGATGAACTCAGTCATGTTTCTTAACACCCTCTTCAGGGGACACCAAACATGTCCTCACCGGCTCAGCTGATAATAGCTGTCGTCTCTGGGACTGTGAAACAGGTAAGCCTGGATCGTTTACTTTTTCACCAGACAGTGAGGACCTACAGCGTACCTGTTTAGGTGAACAGGTTTTGGGGAAACAGAGATAAATCCAGAGATGGCTCCTGTTCTAAGGAACGAGAAAGAGACAAGGAGAAGAAGACAGACAAGAAAAGAGGCAGTGCAGGGGCGCCTGGGTGGCTCAGTTGGTTAAGCAACTGCCTTCGGCTCAGGTCATGATCCTGGAGTCCCGGGATCGAGTCCCGCATCGGGCTCCCTGCTCAGCGGGGAGTCTGCTTCTCCCTCTGACCCTCCTCCTTCTCATGCTCTCTGTCTCTCATTCTCTCTCTCTCAAATAAATAAAATCTTAAAAAAAAAAAAAAAAAAAATTTAAAAAAAAAAAAAAAGAAAAGAAAAGAGGCAGTGCAGTAGGCTATAAGGCACCTTAGAGAAAGCACAGAGCACTGTGGAAGGCCAGAGTGGGGGCAGCTGACTGCCTGGAGTGGGGATGGGAGCAACCCGGCAAGGTTTCCCAAGGTAAATGTCACACGAGCTGGGGCTTAAAGGATGAGGAAGAGGTCATCACTTTAGCACATTCTGGAATGAAAGCATGGCAAGTATCCTCTCCAAGTCATCTGATCTGATGGGAGCTCCTGCTTCTTGGGGGATGAAATAGGAGAGAAGAGGCGGCAGGCTAGGGTCAGAATAGACCTCAAATGCCAGACTCAGGAGCTTGTCTTCGTTCTGCAGGAGTTGGCATGCCGTGGAGGTCCTTGAGCAGGGAAGGGTATGTTTCATTTTGGCGAGCTCAGGTAGCAGCGGGGAGTATTGGAAGAACAGGCCGAAGACACGGGAGCCTATTAAGCTACTCCATCTAGTAAATATTTACTGGGCACCCAATTCTGTGCCAGGTCGATGCTGGGTTCTGGGGACATGCAGAGAAGTTCGAGCAGATCCTTGTTTTGGAGGAAGGCATTCTGAGGAGAAGACGGACGTATTGCTACGCACTGTGAGCAGTGCGTAGCAGCAGGATGTCTGAGGACAGATGGTGGGGAGGCGGCGGTGGCGGGGGCTGTGGTCACTAGAGCAGGGGACACAGCGGACAGGAGGATAGGCAGATGTGGCGTGTCCTCCCCTTGATGGCATAGGGCAAAGGGTAGCCCAGACTCTGCCTGTCCCCAGGGAAGCAGCTGGCCCTCCTCAAGACCAATTCAGCTGTCCGGACGTGTGGCTTTGACTTTGGGGGCAACATCATCATGTTCTCCACCGACAAGCAGATGGGCTACCAGTGCTTTGTGAGCTTCTTTGACCTGCGGGATCCAAGCCAGATCGGTGAGCCAGCGCTGCGGGGTTGGGACTGGGGCTGGGGTGAAGGGCGCGGCTCCAGAGCCCACGGCCTGACATCTTCACCCCCCCACCCCCAACAGACAACAATGAGCCCTACATGAAGATCCCTTGCAACGACTCCAAGATCACCAGTGCTGTTTGGGGACCCCTGGGGGAGTGCATCATCGCAGGCCACGAAGGCGGAGAGCTCAACCAGTACAGCGCCAAGGTGAGGGGGAGGGTGGGGCCCACGCCCAGCAGAATGATTCCGTTCAAGAGGCAGGATAGCGCAGCAGTGAAGAGCAAGGGCTGGGTTCGGACACAGATTCCACCACTTTTTAGTTACATGAACCCAGGCAAGTAACTTCACGGAGTCTGTTTATCTGTAAAATGTTGCAAGGATCAAATGACATCAGGCGTTTGAAAAACTTGTCACAGAGTACTCTGGATACGTCCACAGTGATCACAAGGAAGCCCTTTCCTGCCGCCACTGAGTGCCAGGCCTCGTGCTGGGCTCTGAGGACAAAGACCCGCATCAGACGTGGGCCCTGCCGCCAGGGAGCCAGACTGGCAGACGGCTAACCCAGGAGCTGGTTTGTGAGTTGTGCCGCCGTAGAGGTCTCAGCCAAGTAGAGAAGGTGCCCTCTGTCACAGAGACGGTGGCCCGTACATTAACCCGTGAAGAATAGTGGAGCTTCAAGCAAGAAGAGGAGGCCGTTCCACAGGCGGAAAAAACAGTGCCCACAAGAGCACAGAGTTAAGGGAATGGGGGGATTGTTCAGAAGCGTCTAGGGTTGTTGGGACACAGTGTTGGGGGAAGTGAGTGGCGACTAGATTTTTTTTTGAGTGTCAGGAGGTAAGTAACTCTGTTTTTCTTTTGGGCAGTAGGGACTCTTTAAATGGTGATTGGTGATCAGAGTTTTCTCTTTAGAAAGCTTTTGCAGGCTTAGTTCAGAGAATGGACCTGAATGAGGAAATAGCTCTGAGGATGTGAAGCCCCTGACAGAGTCAAGAGCTATTTAGGGGTGACTGATGAGATGGGGGGTAAGGAAAGGGTCAAGCCGGCCTGTCTTGGATTCTCATTTGGGTGCCCGGGTCCCTGGGCAATGCTGGCGTGTACTACCATAAGGGCTAGTCAGTCACTCAGCAAACACTGACTGTAGTCCACTAGGCCCCAGACCCACCTGCAGGAAAGGAACGGGAACCAAGGTCAAAGGCATACATGATGCTTGGTGCGAGCACCTAGTGGAGCTGTTCTGTGCCTTCAGATAGGCCTGACTGCAAAGCTGGGGCTTACTCCCCGAAATGCAGGAGCCAGATAGGTCCCTACCATGTGTCCACATTGATGGAGGAGACAAAAATACATCCCTCTCACAGAGTAGGTAAAAATCATTCAGGAAAGGGGTGCCTGGCTGGCTCAGTCAATAGAGCAGGAGACTCTTGATCTCAGGGTCGTGAGTACAAGCCCCGCAATGGGCATAGAACTTACTTAAAAACAACAACAAAAATAATTCAGGAAAGGAAAAGGAAGTTCTCTGAGGGTCTACTGTGTGTGAGGCACAGTGCTCACAAGGCCTTTTAATCATCTAATCAGTGTCTGCAGAACATAGGCCAGGTTCCTGTCACAACAAAGTCAAATGAGACACAGTCCCAGTGTCCCTACTGTGACCCTGGGTGGTGGGCTTTTAGTCATCTTGTTTTCTAGAGAGAGAAATTGAGGCAGCAAGAGGTACTTCTGAGGGCAGACCCTCAAACTCTGCTTTTTGTACCATACTGGCTGTAGCAGGTTGCTGCGTGGGAGGGAAGTCGGGAGATGCAATGGCTCTTTGAGAAGATCTAGAAAAAGCTGGACATGCAGCAGTCCCAGTGGACTGTCACCCCGACCCTGGCTGGGCAGGGGGTGAGCGCAGGCTCTCTGCATCTTACAGGTTGCAGGACCTCCAGTGAGTCACATCACCCCTCTGAACCTTACGTTCTGCCTTTGAAAATGTCCTTTAAAAGACCCACTTCATGGGGTTGTTGTGAGGATGAACGCAGTCAGGTGTTGAGTGCGTGGCACAGTGCTCGGCAAATTGTGACTATTCACAATCTGGGGACAAGAAGGAGGGAGTGGAAACGGCTCTACCCTTGTGATGTGCTGATTAGTTACTAGGTCCGTAGATTTGTCACCAGAAGCCCGTGTTTTCCTAGCCCGACTAGCAGTGTTGAAGTGTGTACATGTGGGCCAGGTTGGGATGGGGGCTTGGGCTTGGGAGTGGGGGTGAATGTTGGTTCAGGGGATACTTGGGCACACCTGCCCCAGACCCCCGCCCCCCACCGGCCCGGACAGGGAGCAGTATAGAACCCCAGCAGAGCAGTGGGACTGGTGGAGTTCGGGCTACTTGGACCCTCACTCTTTTGCCTTCCCCAGTCTGGAGAGGTCCTAGTGAATGTTAAGGAGCACTCCAGGCAGATCAATGACATCCAGTTATCCAGGGACATGACCATGTTTGTCACCGCCTCCAAGGACAACACAGCCAAGGTGAGCCTGGGTGAGGAGTCTGGAAGGGCTCCTCCCACCCCCTGCAAAGCTTTCCCCTTGCCCAACTTTCCCTCAGGAAGACTCCTGTTACAGATTTTCTTCCCCTGTCTTCTCTCTCTAGCTCTTTGACTCCACAACTCTTGAACACCAGAAGACTTTCCGGACAGAACGTCCAGTCAACTCAGCTGCCCTCTCTCCCAACTACGACCATGTAAGGGAACCCCACCTGGGCTTCCTGCTGACGCCTTAGAATGCTTCCAGGACCTAGGCGTTTATCTAGCAATTGAGATATGAACTCTGTAGGAAATAGTGTCAGGTAGAGAGGAGATTACCAGAGCAATGAGAAGGCTGAATGATTGGGAAGCCCCAGAGGGCAGGGCAGGAGGTGACTGAAAAGATCTGTTTGGGCCTGCCCTCAGCATCTTCTCAGTCTGATGTACTAATATAAAAGCTTATGGGCTGGGGGTAAAAAACAGAAAATGGACTTGCCTGCCCTTCCGGCCTGTCTAGAATTTCTTCTTCCCTTCAGGTGGTGCTGGGCGGTGGTCAGGAAGCCATGGATGTAACCACCACCTCCACCAGGATTGGCAAGTTTGAAGCCAGGTAAAGAGAGTGGGGACAGGGGCACCTGGGTGGCTCAGTTGGTTAAGCGTCTGCCTTCTGTCTTCGGCTCAGATCATGATCCCGGGGTCCTGGGATCCAGCCCCGTGCGGGGCTCCCTGCTCAGCGGGGAGCCTGCTTCTCCCTCTCCCTCTGCCCGCCACTCCCCCTGCTTGTGCTCTCTCTCTCTCTCTGTCAAATAAATAGATAAAATCTTAAAAAGGGGGGGCTCTTCCAGATTGAAACCCCACAGAGTGTCTTTTGTGATAGACACAAACCACATACCTGGGGAGACTTCCTTATTTCGTTGCCTGCTAAGAGGTACAGCCAGATTTGTGGCCTTCCTGTGACAAGTGTAGCAGTTAACAGGCATGACCATGGGCTCCCTCTGAGGCCCTGGACCCATCCTAGTATTTCTCTGTGCCTGGTTCCCTCCACTGTATATTGGGGACAGCGATAATACACTTCCCTTATAAAATCGGGCAGATGAAATGCATGAGTTACTAGGTAGTAACGAAGTGTTAGCCACAGGATTGCAGGCAGACACTTGGGTCCAGTCTTACTGTTCTCTTATTTTCTTCACGTTCATTCGCCCTCATCCCTGTTTCCCCACTTTCTGCTTTGCATTTGGGGAGCGGTACGTCCAGCATGTCTTGGAAGGAGATGGAGAGTGACCTGTCTCTTCCCACCACTCTCCTCCAGGTTCTTTCACTTGGCCTTTGAAGAGGAGTTTGGAAGAGTCAAGGGCCACTTCGGACCCATCAACAGTGTCGCCTTCCATCCCGATGGCAAGAGGTAGGGCTCCATGCAGGGAACTAAGCTCAGCCCCACTCTGGCCTCTGGCCCTTTCCCGTGCCCTGCCCCCCCCCCCCACCCCTGGGCCTGCCTTGCCCCAGAGGGGACACCTGACTGGTCCCTGGCTCGCTCTCTCTGCAGCTACAGCAGCGGCGGTGAAGATGGTTATGTCCGCATCCACTACTTTGACCCACAGTACTTTGAATTTGAGTTTGAGGCTTAAGAAGCTTGGATCTCCATCAGGACCAGGGGAAGTTTCTGGGCCAGGGCTCACAGAAAGTTTTGGACTCTGAGTAATAAATTCATTTGGAAATAAGTGGTTTCTGGTCAGAAATTTTGTGGGGACTGTGTCATCCTTTTCCCTTCTCGGTGACACCCCAGCGAGCTGATACCAGTCATGGAGATCTTTATTAGTTAGACCTCCCTACACCACAGACACTTCAAACCTGGAGCTTCAGTATGTTTTGGACTAGGCTGGGTTGCAGGCGCCCTCATCCAAGGTCCAAAGGTGCTGAGGGACCTGGAGGGGTCTCCGGAACATCTCAACCACTATCCAAGGAGCCAGCACTTAAAGTTGGGGCTCAGAGGCTGAAACTGTTGGCTCAAAGCCCTCGGTCTTCTTATCTGTCACTATTTGCCACACCTTCTCCCAGGCTACCTCTGAAGGTTCAGGCGGGCGGATCCAGCGCAGAAACAGGCCTGAGGAGGAAGAGGAGGACAGATAAGGAAGCTGAGCAGAGGGGCTAGCTCCCCAGGGAAGGAGGTGGGGTAGGGGGTCACCTTGCCATAGTCGCAGGGGCTGGAGCTCCACAGAAGGCCAGATGGCCAAGGGATTGGGGACGTAGAGCGGGTTCCGGAGTTTCCGTTGCTCTTTTGGCTGGTTGAGCCCAGACCACAAGGAGTGGGTTCGAGTCCTCACTTCACACAGGCATCTGTAGGCAGTGAGTTTCCAGACTCAAGCTATGCCTTCTGGGATTCTGGACTGGGAACTCTGGTTAGGTGAGTGACAGCCACCTTGGGGGCAGGGATAATCTCTCCTTTTTCCTGCAAATGTTCTTGCTAGTCAGATCCTGTACTGAACACTGGAATAAAGTAGAACAAGACAAAGTCCTAGTTGTTCAGGAGTTCCATTTAGCTCTGCCTGGAAGCGTCAGGGAAGGTTACTGAGAATGTGCCACTTGGGCTGGTTCTGTCCGCAGAAGTTCACCAGGTGTGCAAAAGCATGGAAGTACTTAGGAGGGGAGACTACAGGGCCAAGAGCAAGAAAATGGGAGAGGGCCCAAGTGAGTGTTGGTGGGTTTTTGTCTTTTTCTCTTAAAAAGAGAGAAAAAGCACCAGCAGGGGGTGGGGGGCAGAGGGAGAGAGAGAATCAAGCAGGCTCCACATCCAGTGCGGAGCCCATTGTGGAGGCCGACACGGGGCTCGATCTCATGACCCTGAGATCATGACCTGAACGGAAATCGAGTCGGATGCTTAACCAACTGAGCCACCCAGGTGCCCCTGTTGGGTGAGTTTTTTAAACTGGTGACAGCTAGAACAGTGAGGCGGCTGTTCCCACATCCCACATGGAAAGAAGAGTCTGGACTGGGGTCGGTAGGAGGGGCCTTTGCCAGGAAAGGAAAAGGTAAGAAAGTTTTAGGAGAAAGACTGTATATGAAGGACCGGGGAGAGGGAGATACATCGAGATAAGAGTTTCTAACCGGGATGACCCAGTAGTGGAGTCAGTGAAAACAACGTTGGGGCTGGGGGTTGTTGAGCAACAAAAGCGAGAAGAGGAGTGAACCCTCCCCTCATGTCAGACTGATGAGAGAAAGATGGCTTTGGGGGGCTTGGGAGCATAGGCAACAGGCGAACCAGATCGTAAGAACAGCCACTGCTGGGGTGCCCACGTGCCAGGCTCTGTGCCAAGCACTTCGCATGCTTTAACCCAGCTAATCCACACGCAGCCCCGGCCCCCAGACATGCCGGCTGCTACTAGAAGCCTCCTTGCTACTAACAGGAAACAGGTTTCCTATGATCACCAGCAAGGTGAGTGATGGAGCCGGAAGTTAAGCCCAAACAGTTTGACTCCGTTTTCAACCTCTACTCCTTTGCTTCACTAGAATCAACCCTGCAAAGTGGTAGAGAGCCTCAGAAATGACTTATTTGGCAGCAACTTCCCCCTTCAGTCCTTGTTTTTAAGCTAGAGCTGTGTTTGCTCTTGGCTCTGAACAGAGTGGGTAGGTCTGAAGGACTGGCCGTGGACCCATTCAAATCTGGGTTTGCAGAAGTTAAGGGGAAGGGTGAGATTTGGAGGCAGGGGAGGAGAAAACACCGGAGTTTTCCCCCAAAGAGAAACTCATCCAAAAGGGACAGATGTCTTCTAGGGACCTCGGTGCTGATGCAGCAGGTATCTGACCCTGGCCTGTGCCTGGCCCCTGACCCGCCTTGACACCCCCTTCGCTCACCTCTCCTTTTCGCTGCTGCAGAGGAAGGTGCCAAAAGGGGAGGCATAGGCGTGCTCAAACAGGGCCAGCAGCAGCCCCTCCCCAAACTCCAGCGACAGAGGGAACTGGCGGCCCAGCTGCCACACGCAGTCCAGGAAGAGGAGAAAGGTGGGTGCCTCGTGCTTGGGGCGGGCATGGGAGAAGGCCGAGTGGGCACAGCGCAGCTGGAAGGGGTGGCCGGCCTGGGGAGGGGGCAGAGCGATGGGCACAAGGAAGCAGGGTCTCTGGATGGAGGGGCAGGGCTGGGGCTGAGCAGCCACTTACCTGGATCCACTCCTGCTCCACCAGTTCCTGGAATCCAGCTATGGTCCGGCTCGAGGGGTCCAGGATGAGCTGGGCCAGCGAAGTCACCAGCAGGGTGCTGTCCGTGCCTTCAGCCCCATGCACCAGGACGCAGGCCCCTTCCCTGTGGGCCAGGGCTGTTAACAGTGGCCAGGCCTTCCCAGCCTGGGGTGGGCGGGCCAGGAACCAAATGGGCCCATTTCTAGGCTGTCCGTGCTTACTGAGACATGGCTGTGTGCCCAGGGGTTGAGGGCCCTGCCCATCCGTCCTGTTCTTTGCCTCGTGGCAGGGGGCTTACCTCCTCACGCCCTGGGCTGCTAGGCAGGCAGTGCTGAGTGCCTCCTTCACATGCGCCAGCCAGTGGCAGGCCTCCAGTTGACTGAGCCAGCGGTCCATGCTCTGCTCCAGGTCTCCACAGGCCTCCACCAGGCGCACGAAACTCTCCTGTAGGGGCCATCCCCTGCACAAGCAGGAATCCGGTCACCCCATCTCCACCCAAGCTCTGGTGAGCATAGCCTGGGAACAAGCGCTCCAGACCAATGAGGCAGACAAAGAACCCTCAGAGGAACCCATCTGACAAGAGGGACACAGGACCATTTGGGGGGCCCACCTAATCTGATGGAAATGGTTCAGTATCTTGGAGGATTCCCCAATCTGATGGAGGAGACCCCAGACCCCTTGGGGGAGACCTAGTCTGTTGGGGGGTACCTGGGGAGGGGTCACACAGCCCTCCTGGGAAACAATGCCCTGGGAAACCCCCAATTTGATGGAAGCATCCCAGTGCCCTTGAAGTAGCCCAGTCTGATGGGAGCAACACGGTACTCCCTGGGGCGCCCCAGTCTGACAAGAGAAACACAACACTCTTAGGATTCTGGTACCTGCTCCTGCTTCCCAGGAACTGCCCTGCTCAAGATCACCAATGTGACCTCCTGCGAGAAAATCTCATGGAGACTTTTCCAGCCCTGTGTAAAAGCCTTCAGTGGCTGCCCCCTGCCTTTAGGATGAAGTCTAAACTCATAATCATGACATTCAAGACCTTTGCTCTGGTCCCTGTCACCCCTTTAGCCCCGTCTCTCTCTGTGTCTAGCCCACAGTCTACACGTCCACCATTCTGAAGTGCTTGCAGCTCCCCAAACAGGACAAGTGACCAGGAGCTCTGCCCCTGTGCACCTGCCATTCCTTCCACCTGGAATGTTCTGCTCTCTGGCCAACTCCTCTTCCAGGTGCCAGCTAACACCTCCAGTTCTCAGGGCAACTTTCTTTGCACTCCCTACACACAGGAGAGGGGCTCCTGCTCTGTGCTGCCACTCATCACACTGAACCCTCACTGCCCACGTACCGCTGGCCTCCCAACCCCGTCTGGGCTGGCCACCATCCCAGCCTCTGTGCTCAGTCAGCACTGGCTCAATAAAGGAATAAACAGTTTTGTATTCTGGACAGGGGAGCAGTCCACTCTCCGTAAAGCACAAAAACCCCCTGAGGACCTGCTCTTGGTACTACCACCACCTGGATAGATACAGCTGCGCAGGTAGAGCCCTCAGGGGAGGGCTGGGACCAATGGGGAGAGAGGTGTGTGTGCATGTGTGTGCGCGTGTGCGTGTGCATGTACGTGCGTGTGTGTGTGTGCGTGTGATGAGGTTGTTCGTGGAAGACAAATTCCAGTTTAATGTAAACAGAGGCTTTTTCTTTCCAGGCAGGGTTGGGGGTACCTAGAGAGAAATGAGCTCTGTGGGGGGGGGGGGGGGGTGCAAGTGGGGATGCTCACCGGATAGGATGGCTACTCAGAAATGCCTAACAGTCAGTCCCCAAGGTTCCTGGAAGACACCCCCTACTCCTACTACACCCCCCACCCCCCCACCCCCCGCCACACACACTCGTATCCCCAAAGAGTCCGGTGGGAGAGCGCCCAGAAGAGGACAGAAAGACCTCTCACCTCTCCAGGGGCCGGTGCAGCCGTTTCCAGCCCGGGTAGGCGGCTTTGGCCTCGGTGCCGCCGCCAGTCACGCGCGCCTGTTTGGCGGCCTGAGCCGAGCGCGTGTCCAAGACGAAGCCCCGGGCCCCAGGGCGAGCCCCCGCCAGCACAGCTCGCAGCAGCTCCTCGTCCTCAGCGCAGCGCCTTTTCTGGGCACCAGTCAGGGGCTGGCTGGAACGGAGCAGCACCTGCGGACGGGGACGCCACTCCGGAAGCCATAGCCACCCAGCCCCGGCCCGGGGACGTCGCTCGGGGAGCCCCTCGGGAGCGTCTACACACTAGGGCGGGTCTAGAGCCTGGCAGGGGCGGGCTGGAGCGCAGGGAACCTAGCCGCGGAACTTACAAGGCGCAGGGCCCGGGCTTGGGTGGGGTGTAGCCGGAGGGGAAAGGGACCCGAAGAGTAGACCTTGGGCGGGTCCAGGGTTGACGAAGACCGGGCTAGGCTCCAGGGACCCGAACGGCCGGGGACCCGTCCCAGATTGGCAAGACTCCGTCTTGGGACAGAGGGGCGGGGTCAGAGTCCGGGGAGGGCGGAGGGAACGGAGGGGGCGGGGCCAGAGAGGGCAGGAGCCTGGGAGGCCAGCGCGCCGCGAATTGGCCGGGCCAGTGCAGAAAAGGGCCAAGAAGGGCCGCAGTTGTTCCTAGTGGCGGAGTCTGGGGACGCGCGGGCTCACGGTGCCGCTGGGAGCGTGGTGGTAGCTGAGCACAGGGAAGCGGCCTCCCTGGCGGAAGCGGGCGCAGCGCGCCAGGGCATCGTCGTCTACGGCGCGAGGCACGATCACGGCGCGGGGGTAACTGGGGCACAAGCTGAAGTCCCCGTTCACCTCGCTCAGCCGCCACGCGTTGGTCTGCGGCGCAGGGAGAGGCGAAGGCCAGGTTAGGGCACTCAGTGAGCGCCCGGTCCTCACGCCCCTTCCAGGCCCGGCGCTCGCACAACCGCGGGCCCCCACGACCGCACCCACCTCGCGAGCTACTCGCTTGTAGTAGCGTTCGGGTGGGTGGAAGTGCCAGGCGTCGCCCAATCTCAAGCCCTTGGGACGGTAGAAGAACGGAAAGGAAGTGATGACCGATTCCAAGGACGACAGCGCCTGGGGAAGGAAGTCGGGGGATCTGGGCAAAGTCGAAATCTTCTCACCCGCGCGCTCCCGGCCCCTGCGCTCCGCAGCTCCCTCCTCTGCAAGTACTCTAGACCACCCTGCATCCCTTGCCATTAGCTGTGTCCCAGGATAACACTGGATGCTGAGTCTCCCTGCGCAATAGCCCCTGTTTACTCCCGAGTCGTTACGAAACAGGGGTAGCTTAAGGGCCTCGGGAGCACCGCCGGCGTACCTCGATGGAACGGGCGATGTCCAGCGTGGCTTCCACGCCCTCTATGTCCAGCTGCAACACTCGCAGGTCCTTACAGCGCAACGTGATGGTGCCGGAGTCACCCGAGACCCTGGGGATGGACGGGCTTAGGCTTAGTATCCCCCGCCCCCCACCAGGGGAGGAGAAACGAGTTTATTCGGATTGGACGCAGCGCAAGGGGGCACCAGTTCCAACCGCGCTTGCCCTTCCCCCTCCTCCGCGGAGCCGCAAGCTCCGCAACTACGGGGACGCCCCCGCCACGGCTCACCGCTTCTCGATGGAGTCTACCCTACGCAACAGCAGCAGCCACAGGTCTGAAGTCGCCTGGGGCCCCGGCGACAGCAGCAGGTGGTGGCCGGTGACGCATAGCGTGCCACGCAGTGGGGGCGCCTCCGGACCCCGCAGGAGCTTGGCTTGGGCCCGGCCGGTACGGATCAGCTCCGAGAACTCCATTCCGTCTGTGGTGGGCCTGGGGCCCAGCAGAAGGACAGACTCCCGGAGCGTCAGGCGGGGCGAGCGCGGGCTCCGAAAGGGACAGGAACTGGCTGGGCAGCTGGCGACGCCGGCAGGACAGCTGTTAAGGAGGCCCCTTGGAGGAAGGGATCGGACAGTTTCACAGGAATTTCCCCCTCCTGCTGCCAGCACCTCTGAGCGAGGACGCCGGCCAGAACCTGTGAAGGAAATCTCAATTTCATCTATCTGTGACATGGGGAGAATAATCTTGCTTAAAGCCCTTCACCTCGTGCCTTGTTCTCAGTGGCACTCAACATTTTTGGGGTTTTTTTTTTGTTTGTTTTGTTTTTTAACCTAGGAGCTGGCACTCTCACTGGCTTAAAAAAGAAAAATTACCGTCTCTTCTTTTGTACCCTGGTGGAAGGGGTGGAAAGGGTGGGTGTGAAACTGGGAACTGTCTGCTTCCTTCCCCTACATCTGAGGCTGGGTGGGGGAAATCCCTTAGTCCACCTTAAATGGAAGCAGCTGTGTAGCTGGTGCCCCTCCCCCACCACAGCTGGAAGTCCCTGCCTGAGGGCGCCCTCTTCGGGGGCCACTCCTGGCTTAGTCCTGCCCTCTCCTCTCACTATCACTCCATCCTTCAACCAAATATGAATTGCCCATACACCGAGCTGGCCCCTGTATGGGGACACAAAGATGACTGAGGAAGGTTCTGTTCATTGGGATTTTCCGATTGGCAAGAGACACACCCAAGCTGGTAAACTACAAGAGGTGAAAGGATTTACTGGAGGACCCATCCATCCATCTATCCATCCATCCAATTATTCTTTCATTTCTTTTTTTTTTTAATTCTTTCTTTTCTTAAACACTGATGCCTACACTGTGTTAAGTGCTGATTACTAAGAAGAATAAGACAGACACCTGCCTTCAAAGGGCCTTTTGGTCCACCAGGTTCCAGGTTTGTGTGGGTGTGCGTGTGTGCAAAACCCTTCTTTTAAAAAACACACGCACAAAAAGAAAAGAAATCATAGGTGGACACCCATAATATAAACATAAAATCGGAATGATCTGTGAAAGGAACCAGACATAAAAGAGTATGAATTGTAAAATTCCAGACCAGCTGGGATGGGAATTAATTAGAAATGCAAATTATCAGCCCCACCCCCACCACCACGTGTCTCCTTAAACACGTTTTCCAGGAGATTTCCACGCACACTAAAGTTTGAGAACCAGGGGCACCTGGGTGGCTCAGTTGGTTAAGCGTCTGTCTTCTCTCTTCGGCTCAGATCATGATCCTGGGGTTGAGCCCTGCTCAGCAGTGAGACTGCTTCTCTCCCTCTGCCTCTTCCCAGCTTGTGCACGTGCTCTCTGTCTCTCTCTCTCTCTCAAATAAATAAAATCTTAAAATCCCAAAACACATTTAAAAAAAAATAAAGTTTGAGAACCATTAGGAAGTACACAAAAAGGCAAACTAATGGTAGCTGTCAGAGATTGGGAGAGTAGTGACAGGCCAGGGGCATTCCTGGATGCCAGTAATGCTCAGTTGTTCCATCTGGGTGCTGGGTACACAAGTGGGTTTAGTTTGGGAGAATTCAGCAAGGCTTGTCATTACTTACGATGTGTGAAATTTTCTGTGTGTCTGGTATTTTTCTTTCTTTTTTTTTTTTTAAAGATTTTATTTATTTATTTGACAGAGAGAGACACAGCGAGAGAGGGAACACAAGCAGGGGGAGTGGGAGAGGGAGAAGCAGGCTTCCCGCGGAGCAGGGAGCCCGATGCGGGGCTCGATCCCAGGACCCTGGGATCATGACCTGAGCCAAAGGCAGACGCTTAACGACTGAGCCACCCAGGCACCCCTGGTATTTTTCAATACAAAGTTTAAAAAAGGGAACAGCTCTGGTTGAAGCCCTGGGAGGGGCAGGGAGAGGGAGGGTCTAGGAGCCCATCTACGGCTCTGCCCTTATCCCATACATAGTCCTTGAGGGATTTCCAAGGGAACCTAAAGGTCCTTAGAGTACAGCTTGAAATTATTTATCTGTCCCAACAGAGAGTCCGTGACATGTCCAAATGTCATGAGGACAGAGGGCAGCTCATCAGCCTTCTATCCATTCCCCACCCCCCTTAACTTGGGTCTTGGGAAGAAGGCCAAGACTCTAGTGTGGATGATGCTTTTCTCATCCTGGAGCAACTTCCTTTCTGGGAACAGGGTGTCTCCTTTTGGGCAAAGACAATAAAATTCATCCAAGGGGCCGGAGGAGCAGGACTCCTCCTGCCCTTATCCGGATGGCATCACGTGGCTCCGGGTTAGCAGGCCAGGAAAATCCCAGCCCTTGCACACTCGGCCTCCCATACCTCTCTATTCACCCACCCTGACACACTCGGCCTCCCTGACCCGCCCTGAACATTCACCATCACACACTCCCTGGCACAGTTCTGTCACCCTCGGCTCCTGCGGTCACCCCCCAGCCATACTGCCAGCCTTTCCCAGAGCTGTAGCCTTGCCCCGTCACTCACCCCAAACCCACCATGTCCCTGGGGCCACTGGAATTCCAGGCAGTGGGGGAAGAAAATGAAGAGGATGAGGAGGAAGAGAGCCTGGACTCTGTGAAGGCCCTGACGGCCAAGCTGCAGCTACAGACGCGGCGGCCCTCGTATCTGGAGTGGACAGCCCGGGTCCAGAGCCAGGTGTGGCGCAGGGCCCAAACCAGACCTGGGCTGGGGGGCCCCGGGACCCTCTGCGGCTTCGACTCAATGGACTCTGCCCTTGAGTGGCTCCGCCGGGAGCTGGTGAGTCGGGTGGGGTGGGCAGTCATCCTTAGGACCCGAGAACCAACTGTGGGTGTGGGGAGGGGATGAGGATGGACCTCACCTCCAGCAACTGCCCTACTCCTGTGGCTTTGTCCTGGGGCTAAGGAGCCGTGAATGGACCTGTCCAGTGATTTATTCAGGGAGACTTGCTGAAGCAGGATTCCAGCCAACCTACCTACTACCGACCTCTCCTGTGGCTCTGGGGACAGAGCCCTGCCCTTCGGGGCCACCAGTCATAGATGGGGAAGGCATGGCCTCCCCTACTCTGGGAATTGCTATAGCACAAAGGTGCAGTGCAGGACAAAATGAGGCACTGACCACACTGTAGGCAGAACCTGCGGAGACCAGCATTACTCAGGTGGCTCTTAACCCAGTACGTGCAAACAAAAGGATGTCTAGCCTCTAAACTGGAGACTGCAGTTTAGTTGACCTGTATTTGTGTAACAGTCGCTCCTTAGTTTTAGAGCAAGATCTGAGCGATGCGGAGGGATCAAGCTGGGGCGAGAGGGGGTGGGGAGACCCAGGCGGTGCAAAGACCCAGGTGTTGACAGGAAGGGAGGACTGGCGCGAGCGGCTGCGGACCAGTGCGCAGTCTCACGCCCCCTCTCGGCCGCAGCGGGAGATGCAGGCTCAGGACCGGCGGCTGGCGGGGCAGTTGCTTCGGCTGCGGGCCCAGCTGCACCGGCTGAAGGTGGACCAAGCCTGTCACCTGCACCAAGAGCTGCTGGACGAGGCGGAGCTGGAGCTGGAGCTGGAGCTGGAGCCGGGGGCCGGCCTCGCCTTGGCGCCGCCGCTGCGGCACCTCGGCCTCACGCGCATGAACATCAGTGCCCGGCGCTTCACCCTCTGCTGAGGGGCACCTGCGTGCCTCCTGAGACCCGCTGGGAGGGAGGAAGGGAGGGGTGCCTCAAAGGCGCCAGCACCTGGCAAGGGGTGGTGGGAGGGTTGGGGGGTCACTCAGTTCTCTGGGAGTATAAAGCCCCAGCATCCTGTCAGCCCTGCTGCCCTAGCTTGAGGAGGGGATGTTGGAGGAAGGGGAGAAGCTCACAGACCGCCCCCCGCCCCAACTCTTCAATAAAGGCCCTCTCTGCTTCCATCAAGGTCTCTGCAGTCATTTATTCAGGCCCAAGGTCGCTGTGTGTTTATCTGTAGCTGGGGCCAGGGATTCCACTGCCTGGGTTGGGGTGGAGATGAACAGATGGATCCCCATCTCTCCCTCAGCTCCAGCACTGTCTCCCCCTCTTATCAAGTTCAGAACTGGGCGAGAACCTGAAATCCTAAATCACCCCTATGACAGGTGACAGGTCAAGGGGCAGCTGAAGAATGCGGGACCTGGTAGACCTGAGTTCCAAGCCAGCTCCACTGTGCATTTCTTTTCTTTTTTCTTTTTTCAAAATATTTTATTTATTTGAGAGTCAGAGAGAGAGAAAAAAAAAAGAGAAAGCCCGAGTAGGGAGAGGGACAGAGGGAGAAGCAGACTCCCTCTGAGCAGCCAGCTGGATGTGGAGCTCCATCCCAGGACCTTGAGATCAGGACCTGAGCTGAAGGCAGACAGGTTCACTGAGCCACCCAGGCGCCCCTCCACCACGCATTTCCATCAGACCTTGAGGAGGTCCCTGCAGCTGTTTGTTTACCTCTCAGCTGGAAACGCTACTATGCTACTTCTACTGCACAAGGAGTTGGGGATGTCTTCAGTGAGACAATGCTTAATAACACTCAAAACCGGGGCGCCTGCGTGGCTCAGTCGGTTAAGCGTCTGCCTCCAACTCAGGTCATGATCTCAGGGGCCTGGGATGGGCTCCCTGCTCACTGGGGAGTCTGCTTCTCCCTCTGCCCCTGCTGCTCCCCCTGCTTATGCTCTCTCTCTCTCTCTCTCTAACAAATAAATAAATAAAATATTAAGGTGCACCTGGGTGGCTCAAATGGTTGAGAGTCTGCCTTCAGCTCAGGTCATGATCTCCAGGTCCTGGGATCGAGCCCCACATCGGGCTCCCTGCTCAGAGGGAGTCTGCTTCTCCCTCTGCGTCTCCCCCTGCTTGTGCTCTCTCTGTCTCTCTCTAATGAATGAATGGAATCGTTTTAAAAAAAAAAAGAATAAATAAAAATAAAAAAATCTTAAAAACAAACCAACACTCGAAACCCACGAACCGTCTCTTGCTTATCCTGGCTCTCACCCCTGGTAGTGGTACTGCTATGCGGAGGCCCGGAGACGGGCCGGGCAGGGCTCTGGGTCACTCTGTGGGTTTTTTAACATTGCGTCTCCTCAGCCTTTGTTTCTGTAGCACCCGCTTTGTCTGACTTTCCAGCTCAGGCTTCCTCTTCCTCCCCCCATTTCCTGTCTCCCCCTTCCCTCTGTAGCTGAGGTGCACAGAACATCAGCTTCCACCTCACAAACCCCAACAATGCTCTGTGGGCTCCCCTCCCCCAGCCTGCTCACTGAGTGTAGGCTCCCGTGGTGGTGACTGTGACACATCTATACTTTCCTGGGGCCGGGGCGGGGCGGGGGGGGGGCTGGAATGGCAGGGCCCAGCCCTGGTGCCTCATAGAAGCCACCCAGGGTTCCTCATAACACCGGTGACCTGGCCCTTAGCCTGTGATGGGTGCCACCCTCAGCCTGGCCCCAAGGGAAAGAGAGATTCTGGGCCTGCTTGCTGCCTGTGACTAGGTTCCTGTCTCCTGCCTCCAACAGAAAGGCCTACCAGTCAGTGGCCTGCACCTGGGAGCTGGGCAGGAGTGTTTGTCTTGTCTCTCACCTGTTGCAGAAGATGGTGGCAGGCCCTACATTTCTCGCAGGGGCTGTGGCTTGCCTCTCCCTGAATTAGAAGTCTCGCCCTAATTAGTGGGTGTGATCCTGTCCTCTGCCCACAGCACGGGCTGTAACCTGGTCTCTTGAACGGGGTTCAAAGGGGTTGTCCTGCCTGCTTCCTTAAACAGCTTGCTGTCCAGCATTCTGTCTCTAAGGAGGGTGTTAGCTCCCCTCTGACTCTAATAAAGTTACCGTCCCTTGCCCTGAGATGACATGACTGTCGTTAGGCCGCCATGTTAGCCTGACATCTGACTGTAACATATGGTGTTCGGCTCCCCAACTGTTTAGCGGGGAGAGGGTTCTCTCCTCTGACTCTGAAGTGGGGTTATCTTTGCCTTCTCTAGACTGTAACGAAAGGGTCACTCAGCTTTCAGACCGTGACAGCGGTGCCACTTGTCCTTCACCAAAAGCTGAGTGTATGTCTGCCTGCCCCTTGCTCACTGGGGTATAAAGGCTGCCCTTGAATCTCTCGTCCAGGTGCACCCTGGGGGCAGGAGGGGAGGTTCCATTAAAGATTCTCTCTTCAGCTCCAAGTGCCCCCCTCAGGAGAGATCTAGGACCCCCAGGGGCTGAGGAGTGGGGGGCTATGGCAGCAGGAAGCTTGGGGTGCTGGAGGCTTGTGGTTGGGCTGCTGGGGCCCGGTTGGCTGCGGAGCCCTCGGGAGGAGGCAGGAAGTCAGGGTGGGACGTGGGCGCGCTGAGACAGGAGGTGGCTACCTCAGCGAAGGGAGCCGAAACTGTGTGAGCAGCCAGGCTAGGCCAGGAGGACCATGTGAATGGGACCAGGGGGCTCCTGGGCTGGGCAGGTAAGGAGTACTGGGAACAGGGGTCTAGGGACTGCGGTGGGAGGCCCGACAGTGGGGGCTACATCTGGGCATGGGGCTGGGCCCCTGGGTATTCAGCAGCCCTACAGGCTGGGGGAGAGAAAAATCTTGCTGGAGGTCAGGTGGGTGGCAGCTGGTAAGGAGTAGCCTTACCTGAGTAGCCGTTGGTTCTTGCCCCTGCCACACCGTCCGCCACCGGTCCCTACCTCGCTGGGAGCCTTTTCTTGGAAATCTGGCACATGGACTGTCAGGTATTAAGAAGGCCTTCAGAAATCCCCAAGTCCAGGGGTGCCTGGGTGGCTCAGTCAGTTAAGCGTCTGCCTTCAGCTCAGGTCATGATCCTGGAGTCCCGGGATCGAGTCCCACATCGGGCTCCCTGCTCGGCAGGGAGTCTGCTTCTCTCTCTCCCTCTGCTTCTGCCCTCCCTCCTAACCCCACTCGTGCTCCCGCTCTCTCTCAAATAAATAAATAAATAAAATCTTTAAAAAAAAATCACCAAGTCCAGTCCCCGATCCCATGATGGATGAACTTCCTGAGGCCCAGAGAGGCCAAGCCCTCCCTCCCCACAGTCACTCAGTAAGGCAGAGGTAGAGCCATTCCCTGGGAGAAGGTGATGGCCTAGGCTAGGACTGCCCCCCATCCATGGGGCAGGGTGATGGTCAGGCTTGAGTCCCGGGACCCAGGAATCCTACTGATTGCTGGGGCAGATGCCAGTGACAAGAATCTTCTGAGTGAGAGACAGAGAGATTGAGAGAGAGAGGAATCACCCAGAACATCCGGCTGGACACCTGAGAAGTGATTTTAGCCTTGGTGACCAGCAGTGCTGGAGGGGTGGAAGTGTCTTCTGTTGGAAGCGGATGGATATGTGAGGGCATGTTTATCATCTGGGTTGGGGCCTCCAGGGCGGAAGTATCTGACCAGAGGCTGTTGAACCACCAGAGGGTGGTTGAAGGACAGAGAATGGAAAGGGAAGGGCAGAGGAAGGGCTATTTTTAACCGAGACAGGGGTCCAGTTGGCCCTGGGCTAGGAACGTCGGCACTTCCATCTGGAAAGTTGCCATTCCTGCCCCTGCCAAGTGTCACAGGTTGCCCCCTCCACTTGGTTCTTCTGGCTTCCATACCCACCCCCCCAATGTGTGTGTAGGACTAACTGGTCACTGCTTCAAACCCCAGGAAGGTAGAGGCCCAGGAAGGCATAGTCAGCTATCTGCCCACCCCCTCGTTTTCTTCTGAGCCTTCAGTTTAGGGGGGGCATCCCCATGTGAACCACACTTTCCAGGTTTCCCTTGCCCTACCCTCTGCCGTTGGAGTTTTTCTTGACACACAATTTCCACCTAGTCAGCATGTCCCAGCCTTTCCCTTGTCTCCAAGTCCAAGGCCCGCAGCCTTTTGTGGGGGCCGGAGAACACACTGGCTCTCCCTGTGCTTCAGGGGGGCTCATCTGCACCCTGAACCTGCACCCCTCTCATCCAGCATGTGCTGATAGATGACTCAGGGTCCATTGACCTCATGGCTCAGGGATGGAGGTTCTCCTCAAAGGGTAAAGGGCCAAGTGATAGGGCAAGAGAATGAGGTGAGGTTCTCAGAGAATAGAAGACTTCCCTCAGGGGATCTGGAAGGCTCCCTGGAAGAGTCAGCACAGTTCTGGGAAGGACAAAGGCCCATTTTGGAAAGCACTTATGACATGAGCCCAGGTCACTGTCCCTGGTTTCTGTTTCTTGGGTACCATGAGGGCATAACAAGACCAAACGCCAGAGAGTTAATGGGTATGATGTAGTGCAAAGAACACGGCTTTCAGGGTCAGGCTGACCCAGGTACAATGCCGCTTCTGCCATTTCCTTGAACAGTATTGACTTCACGTCTCCAGACTCCAAACTCTGTAGAGGCAATAATAAATGTCTCCCTTGCAGAATGCGTGTGGGGACTTTGTAATGTGCCAAGGGTTATACCCAACACATGGTAGGTGCTTATCAGAGGTTAGGCAGCCCTTCCTCCTGTAAATGGGGCACCAAAGGGAAGGCTTTTCACACCCAGAATTACACCTACTCAGCACCTTGGCCGGCCGGCGGACCACCCTCAGCACCTTGGCCGGCTGGCAGACCGCTCATTCCATCACACTTGTGGTGTGGCTTTGCAAATGAGCTTGTTTCCTGTATATAGTAGGTGTGAGAATTCGAGACTGAGCCACAAGGTCTGCCTTAGAGGAGAGTCCCACACACACAACTTCACACACACACACACACACACACACATCTTGTCCCAAACACCAGACATATCATCAGAAAATGTCCGCATGCAGATATGGGCAGAAGCAGAGGCAGGTTCTACACACACAACACACACTGGATCTTACAAATCTGTACACACACCCCCAGGCTGATGACCTCAAGGTCAAGCTCAGTTCGGGGGAGCTGGGTGTGGGGGTGGGATGGGGGTAGGCAGGACCAAGATACCATCCAGGGACATGGCCTCCAACAACAAACTTTGGCGTTGGCTTTAAAATAGCTGGTGCTGCATTTCCAATGCTTGTTCTAAAGAACACCAGTTCCATGAGGCACCCAGCGAGAGAATGGTTCTGGGGCCAAACCAACATGGCCTCAGCTCCAGACTGGCCCATATTAACTTCCTGGTCAATGTCAGCTTGTTAGCACTCTGAAAACTCCCTGGGAGACGGGGCCTGGTCAATTCTGTCTAACTCAGCATTTCCCAAACTTCTTTGGTCACAGAAGCCTTTTTTCCTGGATGCCCCATTCATTCCATGCCTACCTTTCCTGAGACAAGGAGAGGAATGGAAGGAAGGGTAGGTTCTGCAGCGAATCCTCCTCAAATGATCGTGTCTCTTGGCAGAGTTTCTGCGTTGGTGGTGGTTTGTTGTTTTTTGTTTCTCAACTACAAAATTAGCACATGGCCTGTCGTTAAAAATCCAAACAATACAGAGGCATCAAAAGAAATATAAGAAACACAACCCCCTCTGGTCTCACTGCTGGGATGTGTTCACTGCGAACAATTTGGTGTGCATCTTTCCAGATTTTCCTATGGACGGCTGCAGCCAAGTATAGTGGTTAAGAGCCCCATCTCTGGAGGCAGATAGACCAAGTGTCAACTCGCCACTCCGCCACTTATTTGTTTGTTATGAGGCCTTAGACAAATCGCTTCACCCTGTTTGTGCCTCAGTTTTTGCATGTGTAAATGGGGATAATAATAGCCTTTACGTCATAGGATTATTGTGAGAATTACATGAAAACATGCAAATAAAGGCTTAGCACAGAACCTGGCTGAAAAGAATCCCTAAATATACACATTTAAATGCAAACAGGTTTCTATGCTACATTCTGTTCTGTAACTTCCTTGCCATGTTTTGTTTTGTTTTGTTTTGTTGCTTGCCCTCTTATATCCGGGATGTCTTCCCATGTCAGTACGTGGAGATCGACCTCATTTTTAGTGATTTTAGCTAAACGTCAACTTGGTAAATGGGTGGCAGCAGTGATTTTGCAAAGCTCCTTTCTGACCAGTACGGCTGTTTTGTGCTGCCGGTGTTTTGGTGTTGAGTCACAGACATTACCAGTCACTGAGCTGAAGACAGGCCTATGGCCTCCCGTGACATGGAGTGTCCTGCCAGAGAGGGCAGGACCCAACGGACAGGAACCTCTCTATCTGCTCACCTCTGTGTCCCCAGCACTAGATCAGAGCCTGGCACATAGAGGTGCCCGTTAAATTTTTGTCAGTAGGCTGGCCAGTTAGGAAAATGGCGTCTCCTCTAACTTACCAACAGAGGTCTAAGCCCAAAGCTCTGTCTCACAATGCAGCATGTTCCGAAATAAGGCTTGTGCCTCTCTGGCGTGGAGTGATTTTAGGGGGTAATGAATGTGAATTTACATATGATACTATGTGTTTCTTTTAATGGATACTGATTTCTATCTACGGCTGGTGATACTGGTTTTCCATTTATGTATGGTAGCAAAGTTTCCATTTTAGGTAAATATATTAAAGGTGAAAAGGTGGTCTGTGGAAGTGCCCAGAATCACAAAGGAGAGTGAAAATGATTGATAACGGCTAATGTTAGCGTTTAGACTGGAAAATGTTTAAGGCTGATGCAGTGAAGTGCACCTGCTAACCTCAAATAGCAATTAGAGTTGACCTTTAAACAACAGTGGGTTTGTGCTCTGACCGCACGTAGTCGAAAATCCACGTATAACTCTGATTCCCCAAAAAACTTTACTAATAGCGTACTGTTGACCAGAGCCTTACTGATAACATAAATAGTTGGTTAACACATATTTTGTATGTTACATGTCTTATGTACTGTATTCTTAAAATAAGCTAGAGAAAAGAAAATGTTATCAAGAAAATAATAAGGAAGGGGCGCCTGGGTGGCTCAGTCGTTAAGCGTCTGTCTTGGGGGCTCAGGTCATGATCCCAGGGTCCTGGGATCGAGCCCCGCATCGGGCTCCCTGCTCCACGGGAGGCCTGCTTCTCCCTCTCCCACTCCCCCTGCTTGTGTTCCCTCTCTCGCTGTCTCTTTCTCTGTCAAATAAATAAAATCTTTAAAAAAATTCTTTAAAAATAAGCTAGAGAAAAGAAAATGTTATTAGGAAAATCATAAGGAGGGGATGCCTGGGTGGCTCAGACGGTTAAGCGTCTGCCTTCAGCTCAGGTTATGGTCTCAGGATCTCGGGGTCCTGGGATCTAGCCCCGCATTGGGCTCCCTGCTCGGTGGGGAGTCTTCTTTTCCTTCTCCCTCTGCTCCTCCTCCTGGCTTGTTCTCTCTCTCTCTTGCTCTCTTAAAATGAATAAATAAAATCTTTAAAAAAATTTTTTTAATTAAAAAAAATCATAAGGAAGACGGAGCCCCTGGCTCAGTCGGTAGAGCACGTACCTCTTGATCTCGGGGTTGTAGGTTCAAGCCCCATGTTGGTTGTAGAGATGACTTAAAAAGAAAATCTTTAAACAAAAAAAGAAAGAGGGGCGCCTGGGTGGCTCAGTTGGTTACTGTCTTTGGCTCGGGTCACGATCCCAGAGTCCTGGGATTGAGTCCCACATTGGGCTCCCAGCTCGGCGGGGAGCCTGCTTCTCCCTCTGACCCTCTCCTTTCTCATGCTGTTTCTCTCTCTCTCTCTCAAATAATTAAAATCTTAAAAAAAAGAAAAAGAAAATAAAAAAACAAAAAAAAGAAAAAGAAAATCATGAGGAAGAGAAAATACATTTATAGTATTCTACTGTAAAATATCCATGAATAAGCAGAGCCATGCGGCACAAACCCATGTTGTTCAAGGGTCAACGGTGTTCTCATTTATTTAGTTCTTAGCATGTATCGAGCACATGATAAGCACTTTATGGGACCATCTGTATCTCACAGGTAATGCCTACAGCAGCTCTACCTGCAGGTCCCACTTTATTTTTTTTCCTAAGATTTTATTTACTTATTTGTCAAAGAGACAGAGAGAGCAAGAGAGAGCGCACAAGCAGGGAGAGCGACAGGCAGAGGGAGAAGCAGACTCCCTGCTGAGCAGAGAGCCTGATGCAGGGCTCGATGCCAGGACCCCGGGATCATGACCCGAGCCAAAGGCAGATGCTTAACCGACTGAGTCACCCAGGTGCCCCTGCAGGTCCCACTTTAATTCCCATTTTGCAGATGAAGGAATGGAGAGAGGCTCAGAGAGGTTTATTTTTATTTTTTCTTATAATTTTTTAAAAGATTTTATTTATTTATTTGACAGGAGGGAGCACAACAAGGGGAGCAGTAGAGGGAGAGGGAGAAGCAGGCTCCCCACTGAGCAGGGAGCCCGATGTGGGGCTCAATCCCAGGACCCTGGGATCATGACCTGAGCCGAAGGCAGATGCCCAACCGACTGAGCCACCCAGGTGTCCCCCAGAGAGGTTTAGTAAACTGCTCTGAGGCCCTCTGCCAGTGAGTGCCTGGGAGGTCTTGGGATTGACCTTGTGTCACTCAGACATGGATATGGTGAGCTGAGACTCCATGACCTGCAGACTCCCAGAAACTTAAATAAAGCATCATGGCTTGCCAAGTTGTAAGTAAGGCTCCGTCCATCATGATAAAACCCCCATGTCACAAAATGCACACAGAAGTCCACAGGGGGCAGACTCACTAAAAGGGATCAGCAGTACATACAAGTTACTAGTTGGAGGGCCTCTACCAAAAATACCAGCTTTAGCATCATTGCTCTGTAGCCCATTTTTCTAGCAATAATTAACTAACAATCAGTTTTATGGTCAAGCCACTCAGATTTGTGAGAATAAATTCATCTTGTTTGCATTGAAGAGAAAGCTTACCTTTTTGTTCTCTATGGTTAAAAAAAAAAAAAGGAATTGTTATATCACAAAGGAACACATGAAAAAGGAGGGAACTCAGGACACATCCCTCTTTTACCCATTAGAAATCATTTGCCATGCCTACCAACCCTGATTCTTGAGTACCACAATGAGGGATCTGTGTGGGTCACCTCCAAACCCAAGGCTCTTCATTGAACATATACAACTTTGCTAACAACCAAATCTCGGCCAAAGTAAAAGGCCAAGAAAATGTTTTAGATGATTCCCGACCGATTTGCCACGAAGTCGCCCAGGGCACCATGATGGTCTGCCGCGCGATAGCCTACCTGTTCTTGGCTAAGAAACCCGGGCAAGAAGCTGGCACACATTATGGACAGAATGTTCGATAAATGAAGAGCTTTACAGTTTAAGGGAGGAAAAGGGTTGCCTTTTTTTTTTTTTTTTTTTTAAGGAGACACAACACGTCCTAGGCCCAGCCAGCTGAGATAACGTCTATGGAGTTGATAAAGGTGAACGAATTGGCAAGAATCGGAACTCATGGTGATATGAACCCTAAACAGGTCTGGGTTCAGATGATCCAGGCCAAGAGCTGCACGTAGCCTGGGATTTTTTTTTTTTTTTTTTTAAGATTTTATTTGACAGAGAGAGAGAGAGACAGCGAGAGAGGGAACACAAGCAGGGGGAGTGGGAGAGTGAGAAGCAGGCTTCCTGCCGAGCAGGGAGCCCGATGTGGGGCTCGATCCCAGGACCCTGGGATCATGACCTGAGCCGAAGGCAGATGCTTAACGACTGAGCCACCCAGGTGCCCCTAGCCTGGGATTTTTTATCAGTTCTACCAAATGAGCAGGGCCGCTGTGTGTATTGGGCACTATGCTGAGAGGCACGAAGGGGTGGGGACTGAGGTCTAGCCCTCACTCTACTCTCCAAGTTTGAAACCCCAGGGAGGGGTGGCTCTTTATAATTGACACAGGGTGCTCTGTGGACCATGGGCAGCTTTGAATTTCACTGAGAACATTACAGACCCTGGTCAGAGGAAGTCTAGATCTATAAAATCCCTGCTATTGACCTTGAATTCCTGAGTTGGGAGAAGAGAATGTCCTTTGTCATTCACCTCAGAATCTGCCCTCCTTGCTGGTTCTGAGAACCCTGGGGATTCTCTGGATCTGTTTTTTCTTCTTCTTTTTCTTTCTTTCAAACAATGAGACATTTGTTTATTATTTTTAAAGATTTGATTTATCTATTTGAAAGAGAGAAAGAGAGAATGAGCAGGGAAGAGGAGCAGAGGAAAAGGGAAAAGCAGACTCCCTGCTGAGCAGGGAGCTTGATCCTAGGACCCCAAGATCATGACCTAAGTCAAATGAGTCAGTCGCTAAACCGACTGAGCCACCCAGGTACCCCTGACAATGAGACATTTATATTAAGATTTAATTTTGATTTTCTTTTTATTGACCTCATTTATTAACCTGGTTAGATCGTTTTGGCTACCCAGTAATTTTTGTCAAACTAAGACGAGAAGGATGAGACCCACATTTTGTATAAATAGATGTATCCGTATATGACCTCACAATTACATAGGGACAAGCGCAAACTATACATCCCCCCATTCTGTGATACATCCATCTGCACACATAGCCTCAGACAAGCCCACGGGCATGCACACAAAAGCACAATGCTCACTGAATCATATGACTTCATATACACAGACCTGCATTCACCTGTCAGGTAAATGTACGTTCAGAAGCATGCATTCTAGGTGGAAAGAGAATTGCCTTGGAGAAAAAGGCCTTTGTTAACAGCACAATGATCAAATTTTTTTTTTAAAGATTTTATTTATTTATTTGAGAGAGAGCGAGAGAGATCACAGAGGGAGAGGAAGAAGCAGACCTGCCGCTGAGCAGAGAGCCCAATACGGCACTCAATCCTGGAACCCTGAGATCATGACCTGAGCCAAAGGCAGACACTTAACCGACTGAGCCACCCAGGCGCCCCATGATGAAATTTTTTTTTTTTAAAGATTTTATTTATTTATTTGAGAGAGAGAGAATGAGAGACAGAGAGCATGAGAGGGAGGAGGGTCAGAGGGAGAAGCAGACTCCCTGCCGAGCAGGGAGCCCGATGCGGGACTCGATCCAGGGACTCCAGGATCATGACCTGAGCCAAAGGCAGTCACTTAACCAACTGAGCCACCCAGGCGCCCCGCCATGATGAAATTTTTGAGGAAGAGTGGCTCCCCACCCTGTCAGACCTGCCTCCCTGCCCTGTTTCCTCCATGACCTCTCAGGATCCTCCACCCCCTTTGGTCTTTCCAGGGAGTGAAGAGTAGAGGGGGATACCTTGATTAAGGAGTAGGGACCTGATTTGAGTTTCGCCTCTGCCTAGAGTCCTCACATGCTCTTGGGGAAATTACGTAACCTCTCTGATCCCCCAGCTTCTCCATCTTTAAAACAAGCCTGGTAAAGTACACCAGTGCTTCTAAACTCTTCCCTCCCAGACTCCTTGACCCCTTCCCCTGTTGTACTCCCCACCCTCCTGGGTCAGGGATCTTATGATTTTGAAGTTTTTGCCTACTAAACTACTTTAAGTACTCACTTTCATGTTCTCTAATACAAATTTTAACCAGAGACAATCAGTATGCACTGAAGAAAGAGTAAAATAATTCGTCAAGCTAAGAAACAAATTATAGTACAATTTCCCTTTAGGTTTTTTAAAGATTTTTTATTTTTTTATTAGAGAGAGAGAGAGTACAAGCAGGGGGGAGCGGCAGGTAGAGGGAGAGGGAGAAGCAGGCTCCCTGCTCAGCAGGGAGCCCGACGTGGGGCTCAATCCCAGGACCCTGAGATCATGACCTGGGCGGAAGGCAGCCGCTTGACCGACTGAGCCAGCCAGGTGCCCCTCCCTTTAGGTTTTTTTAAAATACTGAAATAACCTGCAGGCCTCCCACATTATCCTGAGGCCTCCCAAGAGCATGGAGCTCCCAGTAGCTGGGAGCCACTCACCAAAATCATCTCTGGCATTGCCAGATCCTACGGTCTCACGCTTGCTGCCGGGCCCTACACTCCATAGTTCACACTTTTATAGAGGGCAGGATCTGATCCCTGCAGCCCCAGGGCTCCAGGACCACACAGCAAGCCATGGAGGAAACACTAGGGGTCAGATTCCCAGAGGAGTTAGAGTTCCTTTTGGCTTAATCAAGACACAGCTTGACTTTTTCCTCATTCCTGGCCCCAATCTTTAGGAATGTTAGGTCCTCTCTGGGAGGCCCAGATTTAGTCCAGGACATAGGTCTTGTCTGCATGCTGTCCTGGACCCTGGCCCGAGGCCTTGGGGCTCTTTTCCCCTTCTCCCCTCCCCGCATGTCCAGGTACCAGCTTCCAGCCCTGTGGTTTGCAGTCTAGACTCCTGGCCCTTCACTGGCCTCTCCTCACTGCTGAATCCAAACTCCTTCACTTACCTCAACCTCAAGCTTTTCTCATCTCTCTCTTACTCTTTTCTGAAGCCTCTGAGAATGTCAGCCTGGAAGGGACCTTACAGATCTAAGTCCAACTCCATCTAATGTTGGCGTTCTCTCTACAGTACAACCAACCTGTGATCTTCCAAGGTCCCTTTGAATGTCACAAAAACAGGATGCTCACAGCCTCACTCGATAGCTCAGCTCATTTTAGGCTGCTTCCAGATGGTTATCAGTGCCTCTCTGGAGGCTTTTGCTGCTCATTAGTTTCTAGCCATAATAGAATGAGGTGTTAAAAAAGCCATTTGCAGGGCCGCCTGGATGGCTCAGGCTGTTAAGTGTCTGACTCTTGATTTTGGCTCAGGTCCTGATCTCAGGGTCCTGGGATCAAGCCCCACGTAGGGCTCCACCCTGAGCGTGGAGTCCACTTGTCCCCCTCCCTCTGCTCTTCCCCCACTCATTCTCTCTCTCTCCCCCTCTCAAATAAGGAAGTAAATAAGATATTGTTTTTAAAAAGGATCTTATTTTATTTATTTTTTAATTTATTTGTCAGAGGGGCGCTTAGGTGGCTCAGTCGTTAGGCGTCTGCCTTCAGCTCAGGTTATGGTCCCAGGGTCCTGGGATCGAGCCCCACATCAGGCTCCAGCCCCACATTGGGCTCCCTGCTGAGCGGGAAGCCTGCTTCTCCCTCTCCCCCTCCCCCTGCTTGTGTTCCCTCTCTCTGTGTATCTCTCTCTGTCAAATAAATAAATAATAAAATTTTATCATTTAAGGTAGACGCTTAATGACTGAGCCACCCAGGCGCCCCAATAATAAAATCTTTAAAAAATAATTTATTTGTCAGAGAGAGAACAGGAGAATGGTTGAGAAGAACTTCTCAAATGTCTCTCCCCCAAATTCCAGGACTCCTAACAGTAGAGGGGAGAGTGAATGTGTACCCTTTTCCTTGAAAGTCTCTTGATTTGGCTTAAAATTCCATGTACGTTTTGCATGTTCCTCCATAATAGATCTATGTTTGTTTAACTATATGAATAAGGTCAGATAACACTCATGTTCTAGGAAGATGTACACCCATGACTTCTGGTACCCATGACGGGTTCTGAGTATTTCAGTTAAAGAAACATGAGTTTCTAGTAAGGAGGATTATTTACCAATCCCATTCTCCCATCCTCCGGAGTAGGTTTGGGAGGGCAGAATGAGCAGTGATAGAAGTCTTTCTAAGCCCTAAACTAAGCTAACATTTGTGTAAGCTTATGAGAAAGGGATGATGATCCCCACTGGACAGGAAAGGAAAAGTGAAGCTTGGGAAGAATGATTTCAGCAAAGTCATATAGTGAATGTCAGAACTGGGGTTTGATTTAGGTCTCTGACTCTGAGGCTTGTCCTTGAGTTTTTGTTTTTTTTTTCTTTTTTAGGCGAGATGTAATTGACATGTGTCCTTCAGTCTTGCAAACCCCAAAATCTCCACTATTCCCCACTTCTACTTGGTCCCAGCATGGATTAGCACCTCTAGCTTTGTTCTGTCCCAAATAGGTTGTGTGAGTTTAATTTTTAAAAAATATTTATTTATTTTTTTATTTTTAGAGAGAGAGCGTGCCCAAGCCAGGGGAGGGACAGAGGGAGAGAGAATTCCAAGCAGACTCCCCACTGAGTGCAGAGCTCGAGGGGTGGGGTGGGGGGGCTTGGATCTCACAACCCTGAGACCATGACCTGAGCTGAAACCAAGAGTCAGAAACTCAACCAACTGAGCCACCCAGGTGCCCCGTGTGAGCTTAATTTTTTTTTTTTAAGATTTATTTATTTGAGGGAGTGGAAGGAGCCGAGGGAGAGGGAGAGAGAAGCTTAAGCAGACTCTGCACTGAGTGGGGAGCCCGAGGTGGGGCTCAATCTCACAACCCCAAGATCAGACCTGAGCCGAAACCAAGAGTTGGACGCTCAACCAATTGCACCACCCAGGTGCCCCCACGTGAGTTTAATTTTAAGCAGGTCTCTCCGGGCCTCCGTTTGCTTGTCTAAAATCAGAAGTTAGACTTGGTGATTTCTAAGACCCTTGTAGATGGAAGAGTCTGTGCATGAACCCTCCACATACCAACATTTATTAATGACAAGTAGTTCTGGGTGCTGGGACATTCAGGCAAATAAAGCACAGCTTCTGTTCTGAATGAACCCCCCATCTCATCAAGGGGGTGGGAAAGGCAGCAGGACTGACACATAAATCCATCTAGTCATGGCACTCAGTGCTAACTGACGACTGTGTCTGAGTAGAGTGTTGTAGGAACAGGGTATTGGGAGGGTTTCACGGGGGAGGTGATATTTGAGCTGAGCCTTAAAGGTTGAGTTAGCTCAGTAGGCAGACAAGAAAGCACTCAAGGTAGGGGAACCACATGTGCAAAGGCATTGAGTAAGAAAATAGTAGGGGGTGTTTGGGAAAGGCAGGGGTAGCTCAGAATGAAGGTTGTGTGAGTGTGTGTGTGTGTATGTATCAGAATAGAGTGTGGAGGTGGATTTGATCTTGATATTAAAGGGTCATGGGGGAGGACCTGGGTGGCTCCGTCGGTTGAGCGTCCAGCTCTCGGTTTTGGCTCTGGTGGTGATCTCAGGGTCAGGGTGTTGAGCACTATTGGGCTCTGAGCTTGGCAGAGGGGTCTACTTGGGATTCTCTCTCTGCCACCTGCATGTGCTCACTCTCTCTAGAATGAATAAATAAATAATTATTTTTTATTTTTTTATTTTTATTTTTATTTGACAGAGAGAGAGCACAAGCAGGGGGAGCGGCAGGCAGAGGGAGAGGGAGAAGCAGGCTCACTGCTCAGCAGGGAGCCTGATGTGGGGCTCGATCCCAGGACCCCGGGACCGTGACCTGAGCCGAAAGCAGACGCTTAACCGTCTGAGCCACCCAGGCACCCCTATTATTTTTTATTTTTAAAGATTTTATTTATTTATTTATTTATTTATTTATTTATTTGAGAGGGAGCATGGGGGGTGGGGAGCAGAGGGAGAAGCAGACTCCCTGATGAGCAGGGAGCCCAACCCGGGCCTTGATCCTAGGACCCTGAGATCATGACCTGAGCTGAAGGAAGACGCTTAACCGACTGAGCCACCCAGGTGCCCCAATAAATTTTTTTAAAGGGTCATGGGACGCTTGGGTGGCTCAGTCAGTTAAGCTTCGGACTCTTGATCTTGGCTCAGGGCTTGATCGCAACACTGAGTTTGAGCCCCGCTTGGAGCCTACTTTAAAAAAAGGGTCTTGAATGGTAAATTGAATTTTATCTGAGGACTAGTGCTTTCTAAGCCGTTCTGAGGAGCAGCCCTAGGCAAGGAGGTGTCTCAGGACTCCTAGGGGCTTCACAATGACGTCTCCGCTCTGTTTCAGGCAGAACAGCCCCTTTTTTACCTGCTTTATCTATGAGGTTCTGCTTGATTTCCATCTGACAAAAAGTTTGTCAGATTTACATATGACAAGAAGTTTCCACTGCTTAAGCAAACAAACAAATAAAAAAGTTATGGCCAACAGCAACACTGAAGGGTTTTCTGCTGGTGAGAATCAGAACCCTCTGAAGGAGGGGCGCCTGGGTGGCTCAGTCGTTAAGCGTCTGCCTTCAGCTCAGGTCATGATCCCAGGGTCCTGCTCAGCGGGAAGCCTGCTTCTCCCTCTCCCCACTCCCCCTGCTTGTGTTCCCTCTCTCGCTGTGTCTCTCTCTGTCAAATAAATGAAATCTTAAAAAAAAAAAAAAAACCCTCTGAAGGAGACTTGTTCTGGGAAAGGCTGGGGGGCTGGGGGCCTGATCTCTGACATTAGGGAGCAGGAATCTCTTATTCAACTTCCTGGGCCAGAGAGGGGAGTTGTAATTAGGAGGTGGGGCATACACACCTCTCTGGTAGGGGAGGATCAAAATTTAGGGCTCCCCCAGGGCCTGGGGAAGTGTGTGTGATCTCTAGTAGGTAGTCCTCTAACATGGGGGATGGGAGGAAAGAGAGGGTTGGGGGAGAGGCAGGAAGTGGGCAACTAGGCTAACAAAGGTATCTGTGGCGGTTTGCCCATCCCAGGTGGGAGGGCGGGGCCTAGGGCTCAGTGGGGGCCCATGTGTGACTTTACTTGGGAGCTCAGAGACAGCACCAGTAGGGAGCTCCTTACCTGACCAACTCGACCCATTTCAGCTTTTCTAGTGGCTGGTGAATGGGGATGGGGGCCTGACAATCTCAGGTACTTCTGGAAATTCCCAGGGCAAGGCCCTAGGATGTCTAATGTTGGGCAAGTAGATCTTGGGGGAGCCCCTTCAGCCCCCTCTCCATTGCCCCAGGGACCATGGGCTGTAGCTGCAGCTCAAACCCTGAAGATGACTGGATGGAAAACATCGATGTATGTGAGAACTGCCATTACCCCATAGTTCCACTGGACGGCAAGGCCATGGTAAGAGGCAAGAGGGGGACTTGGTGAGGGAGTTGGGTGGAGTATCCAAGCCAGGAGAAGGAAATGGACCACCACTGAAATAACAGAGTAGCCCTTTCCCCTTGGAAAACAGAAAGGAAAGGAGGCCCAGAGAGGGGAAGGGACTCTCCTAAGTAGTTGGCAAATGCAGGGATAAGACCCAGCCAAGCTGGAGAAGTGAAAACAGGGCAGTGGGGAAGGGAGCCAGAATCTGACTCAGGTTCTTGCTCTCTGACCCCACTTTCACCCCCCACTCCACAGCTGCCCATCTGGAATGGCTCTGAGGTGCGGGATCCACTGGTTACCTACGAAGGCTGCAACCCCCCAGCCTCACCGTTGCAAGGTGACCTCACAACCAGCAGGGCCTGAAAGTTAAGGGCCATGGATCCTTGGCTGTGGGCCTCCATCTTCCTATCCACTCTCTACCCTGTCTTGCCTCTCTCGCCCCTGGTCTTCTCTGCTACCCTGTAATTCCTGAACTCTGTGCTCCCAGCCTAGTCCAGCCTGGTTCTCCCTGACGCCCTCTGTCTTTCCAGATAATCTGGTTATCGCTCTGCACAGCTATGAGCCCTCTCACGATGGAGACTTGGGCTTCGAGAAGGGTGAACAGCTCCGTATCCTGGAGCAGTGAGTGCCCCCTCCTCGCCACCCATCCTTGCCCTACCAGAGCATGGGAGGGAGCAGGGATCCCCTGTATCGCCGTCCCTGACTGGCTTGCAGCGGGGGCCCTTGGGACAAAACAGAAGGCTCCAGAGTGCTGGGCTGGAGGGTGGGGTGGCATGGTGTAACGGGGGGCTCTGAAGGTTTCCTGCCCAATCCAAGTCCAAGGAGACCCCACCGACTGCCTCTGTCGCGCAGGAACGGCGAGTGGTGGAAGGCGCAGTCCCTGACCACCGGCCAGGAAGGTTTCATCCCCTTCAACTTCGTGGCCAAAGCGAACAGCCTGGAGCCTGAACCGTAAGTGGGGACTCCCGGTGACGAAGGGTGGGAGCAGAGGTGGGGTGCTAGGGCTGGTGGTGAATGCTTGAGGGCGATGGAGGAGGAACGGACCAACGGCAGACGACGGCCTTCCCTTCTGCCTTGCGCAGCTGGTTCTTCAAGAACCTGAGCCGCAAGGACGCTGAGCGGCAGCTCCTGGCGCCCGGGAACACGCACGGCTCCTTCCTGATCCGGGAGAGCGAGAGCACCGCCGGTGAGCGGCCGGGCGGGGCCGGGGGCGGGGCCGCAGCGCGGGGGGGTGGGCCCGGTGATCCCCGGGAAGGCGCGGGGGGCGCCCCTCGCAGGAGGCCCCCCTCCCCCTCCCCCTCTTTTGCATTCGTTCACCCATTCTTTCATCCAGGATCGTTCTCACTGTCCGTGCGGGACTTCGACCAGAACCAGGGAGAGGTGGTGAAACATTACAAAATCCGTAACCTGGACAAAGGCGGCTTCTACATCTCCCCCCGCATCACTTTTCCTGGCCTGCATGAGCTGGTCCGCCATTACACCAGTGAGCCCTAGCAGGGGCCCCTCAGACGTGCTCCTGAGGCTCCTTCACCTGTGCCCTACCAGCTTGCCTCCCCTAAGTCCCTCCCAGGGGTGCCCTCCCCCCATCTCAGTATGCTCCTTCATTCCCCGCAGGGGGTGAGGTGCGGTACCCGATAGCCCAGTGTCGGGTGACAACCCCAGGCATCCCCTGCCAGTCCATTTCCCCTGGACGGGGACTTGGCCCGGTGGGGACTCAGCGGGGACACCCGAGTCCGCCGTATTGACGGCCCTAACACCCTCCCTTGTGCTCGCAGATGCTTCGGACGGGCTGTGCACGCGGTTGAGTCGCCCCTGCCAGACCCAGAAGCCCCAGAAGCCTTGGTGGGAGGACGAGTGGGAGATTCCCAGGGAGACGCTGAAGCTGGTGGAGCGGCTGGGGGCTGGCCAGTTCGGGGAGGTGTGGATGGGTGAGTGAGGGCCCCCCGGGACTGCGGGGAAGGGGGAAAGGGGAGGCATCCGCTGAGGTCGTGAGAGTCCCGAGACAGCGTCCGGGCAACTACCTGGCTCCGGGTGCTCGGGCTCCCAGTGATTCCCCAATCCCTCCCCTCCCCAGGGTACTACAACGAGCACACAAAGGTGGCAGTGAAGAGCCTGAAGCAGGGCAGCATGTCCCCCGACGCCTTCCTGGCCGAGGCCAACCTCATGAAGCAGCTGCAACACCAGAGACTGGTCCGGCTCTACGCGGTGGTCACCCAGGAGCCCATCTACATCATCACGGAATACATGGAGAACGGTGGGTGCCGCCACTGTGATCGACTGCTGGGGGGGCGCTGCCATCTCCTCTGACCCTGATAGAAGGTGGAGGAGATCTGCCTTTTCGCCTGGCTCAGCACCGAGGGCTTCTTGTTTTCCTGGGTCCCTAAAGACTCATCACTAGGGACGGGAAGAGGGTGTGATGTCCGAGCCTGTCTGGGAGCTCAGTCTAAGGTGGCAGGCTCTGGAAGAGCTTTCACTTCTCATCTTCCCTGACCTGCAGTCCTACCTTGATCTCGGGATGCTTGTATTTTTCAAGTTTTTATTTACTTGTTTGAGAGAGAGAGAGAGAACAGGCAGGGGGGAGAGGCAGAAGCAGGTTCCCCAATCATCAGGGAGCCCAGCTCTATCCCAGGACCCTGGGATCATGACCTGAGCCGAAGGCAGACGCTTAATGCATGAGCCACCCAGGCGGGCCAAGATGCTTGATTTCAAATGAGTGGGTCTCTAGCCCTATTTCTCTCTTCCTTTTGACCCTGACCCTTGGGAGGGCAGATCTGCCCCAAATCTCTCTTTTTCAGTTCTAGGTGAGCCCCTTGCCCTCCCTTGGACTGATTGAGAGCACCCAGGAAGGTGGATAGAAGTTTCTAGCCCCCCCCCCAAAAGTTTCCAGGTCCAGCTTTGTCACCAGTTTGCCGTGACACAGGCCAAGTCCCTGTCCCATCTCTGGTGCTCATTTCCCTCGAGTATAACATCAGAAATCTGAATGGGCTCACCCAGAAATAATTTAGAGTAGTCATTAAGGGCTCTAGAATCTGACTGCTTGTGTTAGAATCTTGCTTTCACGATTGTGTGGCCTTGGGCCAATCACTTCACTGCTCTGTGCTATGGTTTCCTCATCTGTAAAATGGTGGTAATGGTATAGTAACTTTCTCATAGGGCCTTTGTGAGGATGAAAGAGTCCGTGTATATAGAGCAGTTAGAATAGTGTCTGCAATATATTAACTGCTCAGTAAGTTTGTGTTGTCATCTGGCTCTGATTCTTTGGGCGTATAAGATCTGTCCACCTTCCAGGAAGGGGAAAAAAGCTCTCTCTCTCTCTTTTTTAAAGATTTTATTTATTTGATACAGAGAGAGAGACAGTGAGAGAGACAGCACAAGCAGCGGGAGCAGCAGGCAGGCAGAGGGAGAGGGAGAAGCAGGCTCTCTGCTGAGCAAGGAGCCCGATGCAGGGCTCGATCCCAGGACCCTGGGATCATGACCTGCACCAAAGGCAGCCACTTAACCGACTGAGCCACCCAGGCACCCCGGGAAAAAAAGCTCTTAATTGGCTAATGGATTCTGGAAGTAGCAAATAGGTTTTGCCCTGTGGGCCAACTTCAATTGGTAGCTGCTTAGAGTTCTGTGCTGAGGAGGATTCTGAGGCTCATTGGAAATGAGTGCTGGGATTGATCGGCAGCATCTTCCATTGACCTGATGTAGGAATGGCAGTAGATACCTCCATATTTGCTGTGTCTGGGGGAGCCTTTTATCTTTGGTGACTAATTCAGCGCTCGTAGTGGGGATACTTAGGTTTTTGCCATCTTTACACAGGGTTTTAATCTCTTGAGAAGGGCTAGCAGTCACTAGCTCCATTCCAGCAACTCTCACCCTTGGTCTTCTCCTAGTCAGCCTCTGCTCCCAGACATGGTCCCTCAGCCCCCCAGGCACCTCTTTCTATACTCCATTCAATACCTTCAGCACACATTTATCACTGCTTACTTTGGACTGGGCACTGGGAACACGGATGGACAAAACAAGGCTCCTGCTTTCAGGGGAAGTTCATTTTCATTATGTGGCACAAACTCTAGGAAAACCAGAGTTTTGCCACAGGAGAGTTCCAGCATGTCACGGGGAATGTAGATAATGATGCAATTTATTAGGCCTGGTAGAGTCTAGAGAGGCTTCCTAGAGGAATAGTCTAGCTGAGCCATGAAAGAAAAGTAGAATTTTTAGCAGACAGAGATGGGACAAAGAGACTTTGGGGTGAGAGCCCAGTGGTCTATGTGAAAAATCTCAAAATTGTCTAGGGTGGGTGAAGTGAAAGAGGCAGAAGTGGGGGAAAGAGAAGAAACTACAGTATGGACCGTGTAGGGCTTTGGACACCTACCTGACTAAGGAGTCTGGGCTCTACCCCATTGGTGACAAGAAGCTTACAGACTTCTCCAAGCATGCTCCATCCTAGGCCACAGGAAAAGATTTCATAGATCCTGGGTACCTTCACCTTGAATGCACACTTCTCCATTCTCACCCCTTATTCTTCTTTCCACATGTCAGATACTGCTTCTAGACAGCCAGTTAGGGGAGAAGGGTCTCGGAGCTTTCTGCTGGGGCAACTTGAGTGAGCAACTTTTGCTTCTGCTCACAGGGAGCCTGGTGGATTTCCTCAAGACCCCCCCAGGCATCAAGCTGACCATCAACAAACTCTTGGACATGGCAGCCCAAGTAAGGAGACTGGGGAGGGGCTGGGCAGGCGCACAGCCGAGTGGGATAAGGATGTCTGGCCCAGGGCTGCTGACCTCCTACCTGGTCTGCAGATTGCAGAGGGCATGGCATTCATTGAAGAGCGGAATTATATCCATCGTGACCTGAGGGCTGCCAACATCCTGGTATCTGACACTCTGAGCTGCAAGATTGCAGACTTTGGCCTAGCACGCCTCATCGAGGACAACGAGTACACAGCCAGGGAGGGTAGGTGTGCGATATAAGGGAAGTCTGGGGCCTGCAGGGTCTGGCCAAGCAGACCCAGGTGACTTCATTCTGCCTCCCTCCAGGAGCCAAGTTTCCCATTAAGTGGACAGCACCAGAAGCCATTAACTACGGGACATTCACCATCAAGTCGGACGTGTGGTCTTTTGGGATCCTGCTGACAGAGATTGTCACCCACGGCCGCATCCCTTACCCAGGTCAGGGCCAAGGGCAGGAACTGAAAGAGTGGTGGGGAAGAGCAGCAAATCCATGTCTGTCCACTCACTTCATCTATCCCTGGTTCAGATTCTGAATCTTTCTAGCTGCTTTTTCTGTATTCCCTCAGGACTCCAGCATGCCCAGTCAGGTGCCACGTCTCCCAGGGCTGGCTCCCATGTCTGTCTCAATTTCTCTCCTCCTTCAATAATCGCAGCTCTTTTCTTAAGTTCTGACACGGGCAGCCTAGGATGGTAGAAGTGGATCTGGCTCAGGAGGGAAAAGGCCTGCCTTTATTACCAGATCTGCCACTGATGCTAACTTTCTGTTTGGGTTTGATCAGATCATTCTTTCTTTCTCCATCTGTAAATTATGAGGTTAGAACAGTACCTGGCCCATACTAAGCACTCAGGAGGGTTAGGTTTTATTATTATTATTTTTTAAAGATTCATTTATTTATTTTAGAGAGAGAGCGAGCTGGGGGAGGGGTGAGGGAGAGGGAGAGAGAGAATCTCAAGCAGACTCCCTACTGAACACGGAGCCAACCTGGGGTTTGATCTCATGACCCTGAGATCAAGACCTGAGCCAAAATCAAGAGTCGGATGCTTAACCGACTGAGCCACCCAGGAGCCCCTAGGTTTTATTAATAATCTTCATTTTGGGCAAGTGACTTCACCTCTCTGAGCTTCAGTTTCCTGATATGAACAACGGAGACTATTTGTGAAAGAGCTTGACTCCCAGTAGGTGCCCACTAAACACTGACTTCCCTTCCCTCTGAAACTTTCCATCTAAAGAATGAGAGAGACATATAAATGACTAATTCCTACCCTCTCCCATCCCTTCCTCTAGCCTCTGGACAAAGTCCTTTACCCCTGAATTCAGCCAAGACAGATGGAATTTTTTGAAAGGAACTTGCTAGGAAATTCTGGGGAAAGGAAATGGAACACAAAGACAGGGGAGAGAGGTCACGGAGCACAGTGGCCGGATATGCAGAAGCTTCCCACATCCCCAGAGCACTATGTACAGGATTTTGCTCCTAGAAAGGTAAAGGCACCTTAGAATCAGGTGAGAGCCTGAAGGACTACTCTGCCCAGGATTGGCCCCATCAGAGTCCAAGGGCAGCACGGGGACTAGAACCACGTTCCAGTCATCCTGCCAAGCGTCCTTACTGCTCCTCCACTGTGCCCATAGAGATGGACCCATGGAGAATTTCTCTGTTAGAAGAAAAAAAAGCATGGGGTACCTGGCTGGCTCAGGTAGGATAGCATGCAACTCTTGATCTCAGTCTCATGAGTTCAAGCCCCACACTGGGCATGGAACTCACTTAAAAATAAATAAATCAATAAATCAAGTAACTAATTTTTAAAAAGATGAAAAAAAGCATTGAAACCATGATGATAATTGGCAACTGACACATGGCTTCAGGGTCAGGGAGACAATGGGGAGTAATGGTGACCTGGATGAACTTGCATCTGCTTCAGAAGATGATTGCTACTAAGACATAGGGACCCCCAAAACAGATCTTTTTTTTTTTTTTAAGATTTTTAAAATGTGTTCATTTGAGACAGACAGAGAGACAGAGAGTGAGCATGAATGGGGAGAGAAGCAAAGGGAGAGGGAGAAGCAGACTCCCTGCTGAGCCTGGAGCCTGATGCAGGGCTCGATCCCAGGACCTGAAGAGCATGACTTGAGCCAAAGGCAGACACTTAACCATCTGAGCCGACCAGGTGCCCCCAGATCTTTTCTTTTTCAAGGGAAGCCAAAACTTGGAATTTTAGGAAAATTTGCCTATATCCAAATATTGATGATTGATTCAAATTATTTAAAAACACAGCAGGGTGCCTGGGTGGCTCAGTCGATTAAGCATCCAACCCTTGATCTCAGCTGAGGTCTTGATCTCAAAGTCTTGAGTTTAAGCCCCACATTGGGCTCCACACTGGGTGTGGAGCCTACTTAAAAATAAATAAATAAATAAAAATAAAAACATGACAAGGGTCAAACCAAAGTAGGTCTATGGGCTATATTTAGACTGGGTGCAGACTATGTGTTTGCATCCTTGACTCTAGCCATGGGTATTTAGTTCCCTGGTTTATGTCCTGTAATTTCCTCGTTTTAAGGGATGTGGACCCCAAATTATTTAATCTGGGTCACTGAGGGGCTTGCTGAACCTACCTTATGCAGAGTCTGCTTTGCTGGGGTCCAGGGCCCATCTGGCTTCCTGATGCAGCATCTCATGTGCCTGGTCCCAAAGCCAGAGAAGCCTCACCCCTGTGCTGTCTGTGGACTCCCATCCCCCTGGGCCCTGACCACCCCATCTTTCCCCACCAAATCATAATAATCACAGATATTCTTCATGCAGCATCTCCTCTCCAGGCCCTATATTTGGTGCTTCATATGCACTGTCTCATTCAATTTTCATTAACAGCTGCATGAAGTAGGAGCTACTCTTAGGTCCATTTCCCAGATGAGGAAACTGAGGCTCAAAGAGGGGAGATGGCTCACCCAAGGTCTCACAGTCAACATGTACGTGTTATTGGGTGCTTAAGCCACAGCCAACACTCCAAGTGGCGTGACTGACATTCGGCGGGTACCTGAAGCATATGGTCTTGTTATTGATGCAGACCAAGATCATTTTGGATTGGTGCTCACACTGTGCCAGTTAAATATTCTGAACATCACCCCTGCCATGGGTGTCCAAAGCCTGGAGCCTTGATATTGTTTCTCCCATCAACTTCTAGGGATGACCAATCCTGAGGTGATTCAGAACCTGGAGCGAGGCTACCGCATGGTGCGACCTGACAACTGTCCCGAGGAGCTGTACCACCTCATGATGCTGTGCTGGAAGGAGCGCCCAGAGGAACGGCCCACCTTTGACTACCTGCGCAGTGTGCTGGAGGACTTCTTCACGGCCACGGAGGGCCAGTACCAGCCCCAGCCCTGACAGACCTAGCTGGCCGTGGCCGGGAGCCCTCCCTCCATCTAGCAACCTGGCTGGGGAAGATGCAGTTCTTGTGTCATACCCACGTGGCCTATGCACATATGGACTCTGCGTGTGAATCCCACCCACGTGTGGCACATACACTTCTTGTGTGTTATACGGGGGTTCTATAGTGTGTGGGCTCCACACAGGTGTCTTGTGCATGTGTGGTATGTGTATACATGTCTTGGGCACCTGTTCAAGTTGTCCCTTTGCGGGCCCTTCTACTTCCCAAGACCACCAGAGAGAAGAGTGACGCCTGTGATTGACACCAGCTTCTGCCCACCCCCTTTTCCTTTCCCCTAGCCATCAAGAAGCTCCTTGAAGGCTGGGACCTTATCTAATACCTCTGTGTGCTCCTCCTTGGTGCCTGGCACACACTAGGAGCTCAATAAATGACTCTCTGTTGATGAAGATTGTACATCTCTCAGCTCCCCACTCCCATCTCCTCTTCCTTGGGAGGGGGGAATGGGGGTTCAGAAGATGGAAAATAAGTCACCCTGAATTGGGGTGAAAGATGGGATGAGGGGATGTCTGAACTTTTTCCAGCTCTGCTGATTTGGGGGGCCAAGAGGAAGTTCCTACACTTTGCTGTATGGGTTCTTTGAACTCCTTCAAACCCCCACCCCAAAGGATTAAGGGTGACCCCTACCCAGAACCTCCTAGGGAGTGGGTGTGTCCCAGGACCCTCCCCTCCTGTTATGTAAGGGCAATAGCACTTTTTTACAGCTTCTGATTCTGGGGCTATATTTGTACTCAGATATGTTTTGTTTTGTTTTAAATATATTTTTTAAAGATCTTATTTGTTTATTTGACAGAGAGCACAAGTAGGGGGAGCAGGAGAGGGAGAAGCAGGCTCCTTGCTAAGTAGAGAGCCTGATGTGGGGCTCAATCCCAGGACCCTGGGAACATGACCTGAGCCGAAAGCAGACGCCTAACCGACTGAGCCATCCAGGTGCCCCTCAGATATGTTTTGATTCACCTTCAAGATGTTTTTAAAGATTTTATTTTTAATTAATTGCTATACCCAGCGTGGGGCTGGAACTCACAGCCCTGAGATCAACAGTCACATGGTCTACTGACTGAGCCAGCCAGGTGCCCCCAAGATGTTTTTAAGCATTGAATTAATTCATTCATCTGGCAAATATTTATTTACTTATTTATGATTTATTTATTTGTTAGAGAGAGAGCACAAGTGGGGGGCAGGGAGAGGGAGAGAGATTCTCAAGCTGACTGGGCGCTGAGTGCCAAGCCCCACATGGGGCTCAATCTGAGAACCCTGAGATCATGACCTGAGCAGAAACCAAGAGTTGGACTCTTAACCAACTGTGCCACCCAGGCACACCTTGGCAAATATTTATTGAACATCTGTGTGTTTGACATCGTTCTGGGTTCATAGAATATACAGTAGATAACGCAAACAAAATCTCTGTCCTTATGGAGCTTACATCCTAGTAAGGGAAGACAGACAATAAACAGTCACAAAGAAGTAAATGATGTGGTATGCTACAAGGTGCGGAGTGCTAGGGGGAAAATAAAGCAGGGTAAGGGGAATTAGGAATGTCATGTTTGGGGGAAGTGTGCAATTTTAAACAGGGTGGTCTGGGAAGGCCTCATTGAGAAGGTGACATTGAGCAAATATTTGAAGGAGATGAGGGAGCAAGCCACGTGGCATGGGGGAGGAGAGGCCAGGATGAGGGAACAGCCTGAGGCAGAAGCTCCTTTGGCCAGCACAGAGACACAAGGTCCAGACAGGGGGCCTGAGGGGTAGAGATCCTATGGGGCCTTGTGGCCTTTGCAGGAACCATTTCAAGGAGACTTTGCGGGGATTTTTGCAGAGCCATGACATGACCTGACTTACATTTTATTATTTTTTAAGCTTTATTTTTTTTTTGAGAGAGATTGTGTGTGCACGTGAGCAAACACACGCGCACACACACACAGAGTGGGGGGAGGGGCAGAGGGCGAGGGAGAGAGAATCCTATGGTTCCATACCGAGCGTGGAGCCTACCGAGGGGTTCCATCTCACAACCCTGAGATCATGAGCTGAACCCAAATCAAGTCAGACGCTTAACTGACTGAGTCACCCCAGCGCCCCATGATCTGACTTACATTTTAAAAGAATGGCTCTTCCCACTGTCTTGAATGTTAACAGAATGAGTTAGCAGTCAATTTATAAAACTGGGGAGATTTTGCATAAAACTACAGATTTCTGCCTTCTCTTGAAAAAAATAGCTTGAAGATTTGGCTTCACTGGGCTTACCTGTCCTCGTAGAGCTGAGTAGTGGCCACCCCCTTCAGGTAGGGCTTGAGCTCTTCCTTTGCCAGAGTCTTCCTTTGCCAGAGTCCCTTTACCAGACGGTGAAACTGAGTTTTAGTGGTTATTTATCATCATGCTCACACTGTTGTTGCTATAATGAAGAGGAAAATGAAATGTTTTTCACCTCTATTTCCATTAAAAAGTGAGAAAATGAAGATACCTGCAGATGGCAGTGTGTTTGAGGAAAGATGGGGAAAAGGCATATTGCTTTATGAAAGTGAAAAAGAATCCAATTTTAGAAATATGCAAAGCACCTGAATCAAACTAATATAAATCCACTTATTTTTATACCACCTGCCTCACCTCTGGAAGGATCTGAGTTTCTGATTCCTGTTCTGCATTTTATAAAATGCTGCCACACCCATGACCTCATCTGATCCCCACCCTCCTCTTTGTCTGGCTACTGTGTGCAACCATAGAGTTGGTGAACTTTGTATTCTTATCCTCTCCATTTTACAAAGAGGGAAGTGGGGGTCAGAAAGGTTATGAGCCAGGAAGCAGCAACACAGAGCTGGAAACAGGGTTTATTCCCTGGCCCTTTAGCTGTTTCTATAATAGAATTGCCCAGTCTTAGATCTTCTGTTACTTTTATAATTAGTGGCCTAAATGCAGTTTTCAAGTGAGGAACACAAATGCCCAAGCACTCTTTAAATTGTAGAGGCATAGGGGTACCTGGGTGGTTCAGGAGGTTAAGCATCCAACTCTTGATCTCAGCTCAGGTCTTAATCTCAGGGTTGTGAGTTCAAGCCTCCCATTGGACTCCACACTGGGTGTGGAGCCTACTTAAACATAAATAAATAAATTGTAGAGGCATAAAAATGTATCTTATCAACTATAGGACCTGAGTTTGTAACTTACTTGGCACACAAATAGTAAGTACTCACTAAATATTAATGCTGTTGTATTTAGTTATTTTAATAGCTCATCACAGTGCTTTTCAGTCTTTCAGCTTTCAATAATGAACAGTTGATGCTTGATCAATTTAGTGCAGTGATTCTCAAGGATAGGGTGGGAGCAATTTTACACACACACACACACACACACACACACACCCCTTGCCCTGGGGACAGTTTTACAAAGTCTGGAGACAATTTTGGTTATCGCAACTGGGGGTGGGAGTGGAGGGTGCTATTGGTATCTAATGAGTAAAGGCCAAGGATGCTGCTAAACATCCTACAATGCACAAGACAGCCCCCTACAGTAAGGAATTATCCAGCTCCAAAAGCTAATAGCTTCAATCGCTTGAGAAACCCTGCTCCAGTATAAGAGAACGATCAGTTCTGTCCTCCTGGGTGACGGCATCAGGGAGGCAGGCTTTGGAATAAGAAAGGCTGGGTTCTGCAACTTCGTTACAGTGTCTCTGTTGCACAGTAAGCATTCAAAAAATCTATACTATTGAAAGTTGAATTTAATTACTAATTGTGTGCCTCTGAGCAGGTCACAAAGATCTGAAGTTCATTATCCTTATCCGTAAAATGGGAATAAAAAGCCTCTTCCAAAGCTGTTGTGAGCAATCATTGAGATAAACGTCGGTAAAGCTGTTGCACAGTACCTGGCCCACAGCGGTTTTCTTTCCTTTGTAGTTTATTTCTCCTTCTTCCAAACCCACGTTCTAATCCACGTTCAGCCCTGTCACGAGCTGAGTGACCTTGTGCAAGTCACTTCCCACCCCCCCGTAGACCTCGGTTGAGTCTCTACAAAATTACGAAGTTGGCTTCCGATCTCCAAGCACGCTTCCAACACGGAAATGGGACCGTGAAGTGTACGGATCTGCTTTCTTCCCCCGGGACTAATGGTACGGTCCCCGGGCAGCTCCCCCACCCCCCTGTCGCGGGCCTTGGTACAGGCCCAGGGGGCCCTCGGCTGCCTCTCGGGGCTGCCCTTGCCCCCTGCCGAGTTCCGGGCCGCCCCTGCGCAAGCTGATTGGCTGGAGCCGTGCCCTGGCTGCGCGGCTATAGGTGAGCGCGGGAGGGGACGGGCGGAGCGGGCTGGAGGCCCGCCCCCTCCCCCCCTGGGTCGGACGCTGAGCGGAGCCGCGGGCGGGAGGCCGGACGGACCGACTGACGGGAGGGACGGGAGGCGAGCAAGATGGCGCAGACTCAGGGCACCCGGAGGAAAGTCTGTTACTACTACGACGGTGAGCACCGTGCGCGCGGCGGGGGCGGGGCCGGGCCGCATCCGGAGAGGGAGGCTGAGGAGATGCGAGCGGGGAGGCTGGGAGAGGCTGAGGCGTTGGGGAAAGGCTGAGAGAGGAGGCTGCGAGGAGGACGAGGCTGAGAGAGGAGGCTCAGAGGAAAGGAAAGCGAGGCAGAGGGAAGAGCCTGAGAGGAAGGAGGTCGAGACTGAGGGAGGAGGCTCAGAGGAAAGAGGTCAGGGTGAGGGAGGAGGCTGAGAGCAGGAGGTCGAGGCTGAGGGAGGAGGCTGAGGCTGAGCGGGGGGCTTGTGGGGAAGCCTGGGGTAACTTGATGGGGGGGATTCTCAGGAAGCCTGATGGGGAGAGTTTGAGTCGGACTCCTGGAGGGGAGGCTGAGTCTGAGGGGGGAGGCAGGATCTGGCGGAGAAGGGTGCAAGGATATGTTTTCCTGCCGAGAATACAAAGGTCTTCCTCTGCCCCTTTGCTTCCTCATCCTTTTTGGTGAGAGTCCTGCAGGAGTCACCACCTCCTGTCACCAGCCTCCCCTCCCCCAGTCTCTGAGCTGGGCCTGCAGTTGCTGCTGGGAAATGGGGCCCCTGGGCTTGCAAGGAGAAAGATGCAACCTGTTAAAACAGACTTTTTCATTTAACAGAAGCCTGTGGAGCAGCTTACTCTGTACGAGGGACGTTTAGGTGCTGGGGCCATGGGGCTGATCAGGTCACTTCTCATCTTCCTCTCAGTCTGGAGGGGGAGATGGGCAGTGACAGATTGCTCTCCATTGTCAGGCTGGGATAAAGGAAAGCTCAGAGTGTTTGGGGAGCACAGAGGAGAGGCACCCAGCCTAGCCTGTGGAGTCGGGGAGGGACGTGCCATCTCACTCAGGACCTGAAGAACAGGAGTTATTAGCCAGGCCCAGGGAAGGCAAAGATGACATTAAGTTTAGAGGTAAGAGAGAGGACAGCATTTTTGAAAGACAGCAGGTGTGTGTACAGTATGGCTGAGGCATAGGTTTGAGAGCAAGAGTGTAGAAGGTCAGGGAATAGGGTGGAGGGAAAGGTTGCGAGTGATGAGGCTGGAAAAGTAAATGGGGACCAGATCATGAAGGGCTGGAGACACTATCTTAAGGAAGTTCAACTTTATTCTGAGTGCACTTGTGAATCATTGAAGTTTTATGCAGGCTGGTGACATCATCACATTTATACCTTAGAACTATTACTCTGAGACAGAAGTTAAGTACACAAATGTAGGGGTAAGGAAGAAGGCAAGGATCCCAAACTCCTGGGTTGGGCAGTTTGATGTGTTTGGACAAGGCTATATCAGTTGATACTTGGGGTTTTGTATTTTTAAGAAATATTTGTTGAGGGGCACCTGGGTGGCTCAGTTGGTTAAGCGTCTGCCTTCGGCTGGGGTCATGATCCCAGAGTCTTGGAGTCCCGGGATCTGAGCTCCCTGCTCAGTGGGAGGTCTGCTTCTCCCTGTCCTCCCTCTGCCCCTCCCCCTGCTCATGTTCTCTCTCACTCTCTCTCAAATAAATAAATAAAATCTTTTTTTTTTTTTTTTTTTTTAAGAAATATTCGTTGAGGGATATCCCTACTGGGGGATATCCAAGTAGAGGCATCCAGTAGATAGTTGGCCATTCAGGTCTGCAATTTAGAAGATAGAAATGAGAAGATAGAGATTTTTGGTAGTTGTCAGCATACAGATAATAATGTTAGTTAAGAAGAGGATGTGATCGGGGCGCCTGGGTGGCTCAGTCGGTTGAGCGACTGCCTTCGGCTCAGGTCATGATCCCGGAGTCCTGGGATCGAGTCCCGCATCCGGCTCCCGGCTCGGCGGGGAGCCTGCCTCTCCCTCTGACCCTCCCCCCTCTCATGCTGTTTCTCTCTCGCTCGTTCTCTAATAAATAAATAAATAAAATCTAAAAAAAAAAAAAAAAGAAGAGGATGTGATCACCCAAGAAGTTGTATAGGGTGGAAAGAGAAGAGAATCCCAGGTGGAATTCTAAGGAAGTGGACTGAGAAAAGTCTAGTGCCCTTCATGCTCTGTACTCCCCTGTCATAGCGCTTGTCACTGTGTATTGGAATTGCCTGTTTACTTGTTCGTTCTTCTTAGACAGTAATCTCCTTAGGGAATGGGATCTTGTCTTATCTAGCTCTGTATGCTCAGCCCCCAGAACAGTGCCTCAGTCATAGTGGGCTCTCAATAAATACTTGCCGATTAAATTGTACAGAGGGAATGTAAGTGAACCAGAAAGTCTTTTCTTTGTTTTTTTTTTAAGTAGGCTCCACACTCAGCATGGAGCCCACCACGGGGCTCGAACTCACGACCGACTGTGAGATCAAGACTTAAGCTGAGATCAAGAGTCGGACAGTTGCTTAACCGACTGAGCCACCCAGGCACCCCATGAACCTGAAAGTCTTGAGTTAGAGTAGCCAAAAGAAGGAGGGAGTGGCCAGGTGTCTGCAAGAACTGTTTCTTGTGCACAGTTTGAAGTGAAGTGAAGTGAAGTGAAGCTAGATTGCAGTCTATTGAAGAATGAATGGATGGGTGAAGAGAAGATATCAGATTGAACCCTTTTCAAAGGAAGCTTGGTTGGGGCAGAGAGAAAGGGTTGTTTATAAAAGGGGATGTAGTGGCTGAGGGTTGAGCATATTCAAAATCCGAATGGAAAATAGCCAGAGGGAGTGGTTGAAGATACAGGAGAAAGGGGCTGGTAATGATGGAGGTTCCTGAGGAGGCCAGCTGAGATGGAAACCAGGGCACAAGGAGGGACGCTAGCCTTCAAGGGGAAGTTTCTTCATGTTGAGAGGCAAGGAAAAGTTCAGATGTAGGTAAGCTGGATGGGGAGAAAGTTGAGGGAGTCTTCCAAATGAAGTAAGCGAATATTCCTTTTCCTATGAGTGGGGGAGGGCAGTTGGAAGAGTAGGCATCTCAAAGACAGATAGCTGTTAAGTAGCTGTTGTGAAAGAGGGAGCTAGGAAAATAAATTTGGAAGGACTGCTGAGCAGTGGTGAGGGCCCATTTGAGGCTAGAGCCTATGACTTTGTAGCCGTATCAGTTTGCACAGTTTTGTGATCTCTACACTGTAGTTTAAAATGAGAAAAAGTGGAAAGACCTTTAGACAAAGGAGACTTCTTACTTTTTGAGAAACCGCTTGGGAGTTTTGCAATGAGGTCACCAGCTTGGGACCCAGACTTAGTTCTGCCCCTCAGAAGCTTTGCAGTTTTGGGCAAGTCACTTTACCTTTGTAGGCCTCAGGTCACTCTCCTATAAAACTGAAAAACTATGAGAAGAGTGGGAAAAGCTCTCTAAACTATAAAGGTAGTATCTGAATAGAAAGGATTATTTCTTTTAAAAAGTCTCTCTGCAACCGGATTAGAAGCTGTTGAGAAAAGGATGGTGCCTCTGGGCCCCACCCTCAGGTACTCCCCTAGCCTTCTAGATAAGTTATCTTAGTTCCCCAAGTCTAAGCCTTGGCTGAATTCAGGTTTGATAGGCAGGGGAGTTGCTAGGGATTAAGGCCCAGGCCAGAGACATGGGTAAGCCAGGAATCCAATTATGTAATGGTAATGGTCATGTTACTGTCTGCCTTCAAACTGGGTCTGCATCTGGATGTCTCAGCCAATGCCTTGAGAACCTATTCTGATAATCCCCATGTAAGGTGGTCTGAGGGTCTCTGGAAACAAAATTTCCTCCTGCCTTCTCTGCTACTGCATCTCAGTCTGTGTCTGTATGAGACAAGGGCCCCAATTGAATGCCACCAAATACTGTATTCTGGCTTGTGGTTCTGGCTGAGAGCACAGTTCTTGCCCTCAGAGGTCTCACTAAGATTAAGAGTAGAGAAGAGGGTAAAAGGACGTTAAGTAAAAACTAAGGAAATTTGAATAAAGTATGGGCTTTTAGTCAATGATACTGTGTCAGTATTGCTTCATTAATTGTAACAAATACTTATTTTATCATGTAGAATGCTGATAATAGGGGAAACTGCCTGTGAGGTGTCTGAGAACTCTCCCGTACTATCTTTGCAATTTTTCTATAAATCTAAAATTGTTCTAAAAAGTAAAGTCTATTAAAAAGACAGAGAAGAGGGTGAGATCCTAAACATCCAGCTGTTTAGAAGTTTCCTGTTGTCCCTGGCCATGTCTATGACAAAGAGCATTGGAGCGTGGTTTGGTTGCTATTGGTAGCATTCCCCACAGTGCTTTGCTCCCTGGAATGAAGATTGTTGCTGACACCACCAAACCATGATGCATAAGGTGTTGGGACCTTCTTTTCACTGGTGCTCAAAGATCTGCCTCATCCTGATGGACTTCTAAGGAGAGAGCCTTGGGTGTGCAGTTCTCTCGATTTTTGTTTTGTTTTGTTTTTTGTTTTTTTTAAGTAAGCTCTCTGCCCAAAGTGGGGCTCGAACTCATGGCCCTGAGATCAAGAGTCGCATGCTCTAGTGACTGACCAGCCAGGCACCCCCACTTGATTTTTGGAATATTTGTGCCAGGAACTTTGTGCCAAGGAGATTCACAGAGCCCTCTAGATTAAGTGCAAACTGAAGTAGATACCTGGGAAACCCAGTGCAGCTTTTAGGATACTGGATTTGGAGTCAGAAGAGTTGAACTCTGCATCACTTGTTAGCTGTGTGATCTTAAATAGGCACTTAACGTCTCTAAGTCTCACTTAGTTCAATTCTTTGAATCTTTATTTAGCCTTTATGTTGTACAGGGCACATTTGTCCTTGCCTTCAAGGAGCATCCAGTCTTGTGGATATAAATAGATATATAAGTAATTCAGATACAAAACAAAATTTATTTATTTATTTATTTTTGTCCTTGCCTTCAAGGAGCATCCAGTCTTATGGATATAAATAGATAAATAAGTAATTCAGATACAAAACAAAATTTATTTATTTATTTATTTATAAAGATTTTATTTATTCATTTGAGAGAGAGAGAGCATGGGGTGGGGAGGGAGAGGGAGAAACAGACTTCCTGCTGAGCAGGGAACCCGATGCGGGACTTATGTGGGGCTCGATCCCAGGACCTGGAGATCATGACCTGAGCCAAAGGCAGATGCTTAACCATCTGAGCCACCCAGGCATCCCTCAAAACAAAATTTATTAAGTGATACATACAAATGGAGAGGAAATGACCATTTATTTTGATCAGGAATATATTTGGCGCTAAAGCTGGGCTTTGTAGTATGAGGATCATCAGAAAAGGAAGGACATTCCAGGTGAAAGGAACAGTCTTAACAAAAGCTACTTGGGTGTGAAGGTGAATGCGATGTTCAGGATGCTCATAATCATCTAGTGTGTTTAGAACAGAGATTGGCAAATTTTCTGTAAAGGTCCAGATAGTAAATATGTTTGGCCTTGTGTGCCATGTGGGTGGGTCTCTGTGGTGACTGTTTACTCAACTCTGCTATTATAATGTGAAAGCAGCCATAGACAGTATTTAAATTAATGGGCATGGCTGTGTTCCAATACAATTTTATTTCTAAAAAACAGGCAGCCAGTAGTATTTGGCCCAAGGGCCATAGTTTGCCTACTCCAGTTTAGAGCAGAGAACTGGGTGAGGGAGAGAGCAGGAGAGGGAGAGTGTTGTGGGTTGAATGTCAGGCTAGTGAAGTTGTTCTTTATCCTGTAGAAGATGGGGAGCCATTAAGGATTTTTGAGCAGGGGAGTGATGTTATCAAAGCTGTATATTAGAAAAATAACTGGTCAGTGTGGCAGATAGTTTGAGTTGAAGGCAGAGGAACCAATTAGAAGTCTATTGCTATAGGGCGCCTGGGTGGCTCAGTTGGTTAAGCGACTGCCTTCGGCTCAGGTCATGATCCTGGAGTCCCGGGATCGAGTCCCATGTCGGGCTCCCTGCTCAGCAGGGAGTCTGCCTCTCTCTCTGACCCTCCCCCCTCTCATGCTCTCTATCTCATTCTCTCTCTCAAATAAATAAATAAAATCTTTATAAAAAAAAAAAGAAGTCTATTGCTATAGCTGAAACAAGAGATGATAAGAGTTTAGTTTTCTTATCTATAAAATGAGAGTAATACTCCTGTCCTGTTTTACCAGGTTATTGTGAGGATCCAGTAAGAAAATGAATGTAAATGTGCTTTAACTCCATAAAGTGTTATAATGTGAAAGAGGTGAACTGTAACTTATAATAATTCTGAATAGTAGTGGTTATTTTTCTGTTGTGGGAGTGAATCCTTTGGAGATACAGTGAGGTGAGTCACCTCACTGCCTGCTATTCTCCAGTAAGCTTTGGAATGAACCTTTTACACTGCCTAGTGCCTGTGGGCTAGACTTACATCCTTAAGTGCTGAACTCTCCAGGGCCCCCTGCTTTTTTTGTTTGTTTGTTTCTGTTTTGTGTTTTTTATTTTGGAGTTACCCTTCCTCGATGTGGGTAAGGATCTTAAAGACTAGAAAGAAAGAGAAAGAATTTGACTAGGAGATGGTTATAAAAACTCCTGGATTCTCCTGGAAGTGTGTCTAACTGTGTCACTGAAATTGTCACTCTTTCTTCTTCAGGGGATGTTGGAAATTACTATTATGGACAAGGCCACCCAATGAAGCCTCACCGAATCCGCATGACTCACAATTTGCTACTTAACTATGGTCTCTACCGAAAAATGGAAATCTATGTGAGTTACTGGGAGCCCCACCACTCCCTAACCCCTTCAGCTCTGGTCATGTTATTCATCTCATTTTCTCAACTACTCATTCATCAAATGTGTCGAGTGGCTGTTATGTGGCAGACACTGTAAATGATAGAGATTTCTGTTTTTATTTTTATTTTTTTTAATTTTTAAAAGATTTTATTTATTTGACAGAGACAGCGAGAGAGGGAACACAAGCAGGGGAAGTGGGGGAGGGAGAAGCAGGCCCCCCGTTGAGCAGGGAGCCCGATGATGCAGAGCTCGATCCCAGGACCCTGGGTTCATGACCTGAGCCGAAGGCAGACGCTTAACGACTGAGCCACCCAGGCGCCCCAAGAGATTTCTGTTTTTAAAGGGTTCAGTCCAGTGCTAGAGACTGACAGTTACACAAGTAAATTGTACTACAGTCTGTAAGTGCAACAATTAAAGAATGTACAAGATGCAGAGATAATGGGAAGTGAAGGAGGAAGGGAGCCTTGGAAAGTTTCCTGGAGGTTCTATCTGAGCAGAAATTTAACTATTGAATAGAATTTAGCCTGGAGTTCAGGAGGGGACTGACATTCTAGACCAAGGGAAGAGTGTAGACAAAAAGGCAAAGAGGTGAGAACAATATGGTGTGTTTGGGGAAACTATAAGTAGTTTGGTGTTCAGGTAGCGCTATAGTGTAAAGGTCACAGGTGTGAGTGGGGGAACCTAGAGCTGGAGAGGTCAGCAAGGATTAGATGTGCTGTACTATGTCATAAGCAATTCTGATGGGCCAGGATCAAAAAAATCCAATGCCTAAAAGAAAGAGGGATCGGGACTGTGTTGAATTAGACAAGTCTCCAATTACTAAAGAGCATAGACTGTAACTGCTTAACTCTGTTCCAGCTGATTTTTGCCCACCTACCAGTTTTTAATTAATTAATTAATTGAGATTTCATTTATTTATTTGAGAGAGAAAGAGAGCACGAGCAGGGGGAGAGGGAGAAGCAGACTCCACACTGAGCAGGGAGCCCGATGTGGGGCTCCATCCCAGGACCCTAGGGGATCATGACTTGAGCCAAAGGCATACACTTAACTGACTGAGCCACCCAGGTGCCCCCACCTACTGGTTTTTAAAGAGAAGCTAGAAATCCACATTATTATGTAATGTGGGGCCTGATCTCAAGACCCTGAGATCACGTCCTTAGCTGAAACCAAGAGTTTAACCGACTGTGCCACCCAGGTGCCCCAAAGATTTTTTTTTTTTTTAAGTAATCTCTACACCCACTATGGGGCTGGAACTTACAACCCCAAGATCAAGAGTCACCTGCTCTACTGACTGAGCCAGCCAGGCATCTCCAGGTAATGGATTTTAAATCAAAGAGAGATAAAAACAGGCATGCATTTTATTTTTATTTATTTGTTTACTTTTAAAAGATTTTATTTATTTATTAGGGAGAGAGATAGTGAATGGGAGGGAGAGGGAGAAGTAATCTGTACACCCAGTGTGGGGCTAAAATTCACAACCCCGAGATCAAGAGTTGCATGCTCCACCAGCTGAGCCAGTCAGGGGCCCCCAGGCATGCATTTTAGAAGCAGGGAAGCCAGTTAGGAGGCTGTTGCAAAGGTCCAAATGAAAAAATAAAGAAGGGCTGGGGGCCCATGTCGCCTTATGGTTAGAGCCTAAGAGTCTGTGGTTAAAGTCTGTGCCGGCAGCTTAAGTAACCTAGCAACAGCAGTATCCTTCCTTACCGTTCCAGAGACTGTAAGGAGATGAGTCTTCTGTCTCAGATGGCCCTGTTATGTCCCTAGAGCTACTGGAGGCAGCTGGGGAAGCAAGGAGGGAAGGTAGAGGAGCAGACAGACGTTGGGACCAGAGAGCTTTTTCAGGTGTGAAAGGCATCTGGGATGAAAAACATAAAAGGTTAGCAGACAGAGGTGTTGAGGGACTTTAGGGAGCAGACTAGCATTTAGATAAAGAGAGGATACCTGAATGTGGAATAGCGAGCACCAAGACCTTCTAGAGCTGCCTCATACACATCTTTACGGTGCTAATCTGGCCCCAGCCTGCCTCCTTTCCTGCCGCTCCCCTCTCAGAATCCTCAAAGTCAGCCAGATCAGATTCTGCCTCTGTCCACCCTATCCTGACTGAGAGGATTTACTCTGCCCAGTCGTATTTTACTCATCTTTAAAAGTTACCTCAAGGGCGCCTGGGTGGCTCAGTTGGTTAAGCGACTGCCTTCGGCTCAGGTCATGATCCCGGAGTCCTGGGATCGAGTCCCGCATCGGGCTCCCTGCTCGGTGGGGAGTCTGCTTCTCCCTCTGCCCCTCCCCCCTCTCATGCTCTCTCTATCTCATTCTCTCTCTCAAATAAATAAATAAAATCTTTAAAAAAAAAAAAATAATAATAATAAAATAAAAGTTACCTCAAGGGGCGCCTGGGTGGCTCAATCATTAAGTGTCTGCCTGGGTCCTGGGATCAAGCCCTGCATCAGGCCCCCTGCTTGGCGGGAAGCCTGCTTCTCCCTCTCCCACTCCCCACTGCTTGTGTTCCCTCTTTCATTGTCTGTCTGTCAAATAAATAAATAAAATCTTTAAAAATTAAAAAAAAAAAGTTTCCTCAAGCCTTCTTTCTTTCTTCCATTCAGTAGATTTTTGTTGAATACTTGTCATACCCCAGGGACTATATTAACCTCCATGAGTGATATTAAGATACTAAAAAATGGATCCTATCTTCCAAGTGAGAGGAAAAATAAACTAACGTTTATTGAAGATTGCTTAGGTGGTAGGCCAGGGCTACCTGTTATTTCATGTAATCCTTATTGCAACCCTAATTTATAGATGAGAAAACAAGGTCAGAGAGGATAATTAATGTGTTCAACATCACACAGCTATTAACAGGTGAGGTAAGACTCCAACCCAGATCTCTCTGGTTCCAGGGTCTTTATGTGTCCATTTGTCCTCTTCCCTATTCCTAAGCAATATATGTATAGGCTTCATGCCCAGTGTGGAGCCCAGTGCGGGGCTTGAATTCATAACCCTGAAATCAAGACCTGAACTGAGATCAAGAGTTGGACGCTTAACCAACTGAGCCACCCAGGTGCCTGCCTAAGCAATATTTTATTTATTTATTTATTTATTTATTTATTTATTTATTTATTTATTTATTTATT